>NW_006399977.1:3088646-3097181 GCF_000299155.1 Elephantulus edwardii
AAAAAAAAATTCTGCTTGTAAGAGAAAAATCCCACTTAAAGTACACACCTCATAATCCACTCGCCTTCCGCTTCTCTAGGCTACTCATTCACACAGAACCCAGAAGCATTCACTGGCAGGTAACTGATGTGATGTGGGATTATAAAGATTATGTAGGTCTAGGCATCTTACGCTATTTCAATGGCTTTAATTTAATGTCCTCTATAGGAAAAATCACTTATCAGAAGTACTCTAAATGGCTGAGTAACTTTGAAACAGATTTAGCAAATTCAACTCTATCTCATAATGGATTATCATTAGCAAGGCATGAATTTATATGATTGGTTAATTAAGTAGAACCACTATAATGTCTTGGGCTGAATATAACATTTTTTATTCATCAAACAGAAATTATCTCTTAGAAATTAAATGTATCATCACTCCATCCATTCTCTCACACATACTCCATCCTATTTCCCTATTTCTGGACCTGCCATCCTAATGGAACATGAATCCCAAAAGGAAACCTATCCCAGTGTCCTATTTTACAAATGCCTACTTCGCTAGGTTGACGGTGAGATCCTTGAGGGCAGTCTATTGGGTCTGATGTATAACAATGGCTGAATGTATAAACAAAGGTGAATGATACAACTGTGGTCACTTCATATTCAAAAGCAGAATTCTTCATAATGCAATCAGAGCATTCAAAACTTCCATCATAAGTAGACTAGAAAACTTCAGTATGTTTTAAACAAAATAAGGACAAAAAAGTCAAGACAACAATATTTTTTAATGAAGGAAAAGTTTATTTACATATGCAGATGTAAGTCAAGCAAAATACTGATGCATATTTTTTCCTAGGAATCACAACTTAGCTCTCTAAAGTCCTTCTTGATAAAAAGGTAAGTAACATTATCTTCTCCTTGGAGAAGGACATGATGTTGGGAAGGGTGGAGGGTTGGTGAAGGTGAAGAAGACCCTCAACCAGGTGGACTGACACAGTGACTGTAGCAGTGGGCTTTTGCATGTCAGGAAGTGTGAGGATGGTGCAGGATAGAACAGGGTTCAGATCTTTTTGTTTATAGGGTTGCTATGAGTCATGCTTGACTCAACGGGCACCTAACAACAGCAGCAGCAACAACAACAACAACATTATCTTCTCTTTGTTAACCTAAACTACTCAGGTTCTTACCCACAAGGACTTGTTGGCAATATTAAACCAGCTCTGTCATTACAGGTTGTACTCTGCCTTTGAATTCAGCTGTTCTGATTTCCTTTGTCATACTTGCTTGGATGAGCTGAGTATTTGAAACCAAACTCTAGATACTGATGATTTCTTTCTTCCTCTGTGATGCTCCTTCTCCTTCAGCACTCAGATCCAGGAAGACAATGTACATTATTAAATTATTTGGCAAAGTGAACTAGGATGGCATTACACACATGTTTTTAAGTGGGATTTGTGTCTGATATTACTTCTGCTTGTCCATTCGAATGAAAAGTGCCCATTTATGAAATAAGCCCGAGGACTCTGACAGATTTAATATCTAATATCAGTTTAGGAAAAGCAATAGAAGTTAACATCAGAGGTCAGGTGAGCATTTGGATGGAACGCTGGAGAGTAAGTCATGGTAAGTAAATATTTATTATTGGAGTGCACAGGGCAATGTATTCTATGTAAGACAAAAATGAAACCTTTTCTGTTTCTAATTAAGGTTTTAACTATTTTATTTTTAACTATGGTACCCCTCAGGTAAAGGAGGTGAACATTACCATATAAAGACCTCGAGGCAAAAGCAAATGAGCTTTCTAAAATGGTTTCAGCTTTCAATAACAAAGGTTCATAAAATAAATAATAACAGCACTCACTCATTTCTGAAATATGCACATCTAAATTTATATTGAGACTCTCATGATGTCGTGGATAAATTATTTAAAAGACAAAGGCAGTGGAAGGTAAATGTGTTTGTTCAGAAGTCTTAAGTAGATTTCACTGTGGTTGTGGCTTATGATAATGGAAGGATACCTACCATTACTGTAATCATACTAATTCCAAAGAAATCTGTGCTCAGTAAGAATTCAGATACACACAAAAGCAATTTTTCAGCATCTCAATTACAAGGACCTGTTCCTGCTTTCTTAGTCTTCTCATGATTCTCTAATGATTTTAAGTATCTCTACAGACAATGCATTTTCAGTTAATTGTATCTAATAATAGTCACTCCCTAGTTACACTTTTGTTATTTATTTTCAAGGTTTTCAAGATCAACAGCCTGGGACTATATTATATTACTGGATGCATCCTAATCTTTGAAACATACCACTTTCTAAAGGTTTATTATCAAGGCCATTGCAGAAGAGTCAGAAAAGAAACATTTTGAAAAGCAGCACTTGTTCTAACCAGTTTGAGGTGACAATTTATCAAGAGCTGCTAATGTGCTGTTGTATGAAGAACTTTCTTCTACATGTTCACTTTCCAAGTGAGAACTCTCACTTTTTGGTTAGAGTAACTGTTTAGGACAGTTTTTTCGTAGGAAGTTAAAGAGCAGTGTGGAGGAATATATCCATCTTTTGAAAACTCACATACTCTGCTGGTAAATGAGACAATTGTGTCTACTTATCTTGCATAGTCTACACACTGTAGTTTAGGAGATTCATGTAAATGAATTTTTATTGTTATTTTTACTAAAACAAAAACTATATACCCTCATTTATGAGAGATGAGATGTTCATTTATTTACTCAATGTTGAAGGTAGACTATATATTATTAGTACGTACAAAGACATTCAGGTAGTTCTTTTGTACTTTGATTTAATGGGATGATTAACCCAAAGTGGCAGCAATCACTTTAATCAAAAGATGACTCAGTGTTTTAGTAAAAGCGTCAGTTCTCCCACTTCTTAGTTGTATGAGTTTGGACAAGTTGCTTAACATGTTATGCAGAACTCCTTATTTTTTTTAAGTAATACTAACTACGACAATGTATAAAGAGCATGTGCATATGTATGTGCACACACATAATTATAGAACTCTGACATATTTGCCACCATCCCTAGCTCTGATTCTTATATTCATCTTGCCTCTAGGATCAAAATATAGTTCTTGGCTTTTGGCTTTTCCCGTAAATAAGGGACAAACGACAGAGAAAAATGCATTAAGTCCTAATAGTTAGGCCATTTTTAATCAAACATATATTACTAACCCCCTCCATTTATGCTCTCATTTCTAATTCTACCTTGAGGATTTATTACTTTGTGCTTAGCACTGCCTCTTTCCAAAAGCTGTTCCTAAAAATGCAAATGCCACAGGAAAGGATAATTAAAGTCTTTATTGCCTTTGTGAAAATTCATTTCTGTAGTTTTTATCCTAGGCAGAATAGTCCACATTGTAATGATTGGTACCTAAGAAAGGCTCTGAAAGAAGGGCAAAAGGGCACAGAATGTATTTCACAATTTTGTTTGAGTAAGCTGTGTTGGTTGATCATTTATTAGGTACTAAGAACATTCTGAAATTAAACTCAAGAAAACAGTATTACTAATTGCCTCTACGAAGGCAACTCTGTCACCAAGGTGCAAGAGTTCAGGGAAAGATACTTTTACTGAATATTCCTCTTGTACTTTTAAAATTTGCTACTACAGGTATGTTTAATCTATAAAAAAAAGTCAATTTTAAAATTTTTTATTGATATTTTAATGCAAAAAGTTAATTTTAAAAAAATAGTTTTTTTCCCCCTACTCATCCTGGAAAGGATTAAATGGGCTACTCCTTGGAGGCAAGGATTCTGGGGCTTCATCTGACATACTTTGGACATGTTGTAAGGAGAAACAGGTCCTTGGAGAGGGACATCATGCTTTGGAGGGTGGAGGGACAGCGCAGGAGGGGAAGACATTCTATGAGGTGGATTGATTCAGTGACTGGGGTAATCGGGATGGGTGTGTCAGAGGCAATGAGATTGGCACATGATAGAGCAGGGTTTAGGGCTGTTGTACATAGGGTCGCTATGAGTCGCAAATGACTCGACGGCACATAACAACAACAACAACTTCTGTAGAAAAAAACCCCAGTTTTGTCCTACTTCTGTTTTTAAATATTTACTTACAGAACCTTGACATTTTGAAGACAACACTAAAGTAGCATTTTTTCTTCCCAATTTTAGTTGAAATCACTTGAGATATGACAGGCTTTTCAAGGTTAATTTATCTTCAAAGAATTAAGCACATTAAAAATATGTATTTCTAAAGATAGCATTGTTGCTGTTACGTGCTGTCAAGTCGCCTGCAACTCATAGCAACCTTACGTACAATAATGGGTTTGAACTCTGTTCTATCCTGAGCCAATTTAACTGTCTCCAATACATCTGCCCCTTCTGGTATTCTATATCAAGAGCTTCTTGAACCAGAATTGGAAGTTTCTGGTAGCTGTGTTCTGTGTTTTATTATTTGCTGGGGACTCAACTATAACAAACACTGAGCCTTCATGGAAGAGGTACTGTGCTGAGTTCAGTTCTCAGTCCTAAATTACCTTAGTGGGTAAGGGGTTGCACTGCCAATCCAAAGACATTCGGATTGATTTTACGAACTGTTCTGCACAAGAATGATGGACAATCTCCTCTGCATTATTTGTTGTTGTTGTTGTTGCTAGTTATGCCACGTCAGAACTAACTCACAGATGACTCCTGAAGGTTTTCTTACACACGCAGTAAACTGCACAGGAGGAGACTGCGCGTCTTTTCTCTTACGGAGAAGGTGGTGAATTAGAACCATGTTCCTTTGGATTGGCAATGCAACTCCTTATTAATAAGCCACCAGATTTATAGTATCTGATGTAAATAATCAGTATCTGCATGATTTACAGTCTCTGAAAGCCTACTGGAGGGTCTGTTATGAGTTGGCTCTGACTCTACAGCTCATAACAACAGTATAATCTAGAAGTGGTAAGTACCACTGTTGTTTTTGTTGTTTGTGCCTTTGAGTCACTTGTGACTCATAGCGACCCTACGTACAACAGCTCTGAACTCTGCTCTATTCTGTGCCAACCTTATTGTTTCTGACACCCCCACCCCCACTACCTCTCTGTCACTGAGTCAATCCATCTCACTGAGGTTCTTCCTCTTCTGTGCTGTTCCTCCATCCTCCCAAGCATGATGTCCCTCTCCAAGGACTGGTTCCTTCTTGCAATATGCTCCAAATATGTCAGACGAATCTTCAGAATCCAATGAGCAGTCTGATTTCACCTGCTCCAGGTTTACTCTCTTAGCAGTATATTCAATACTCTTCTCCAGCAGCACAGTTCAAAGGCATCAATTCTCTTTCTACCAGCCCTAGTCATTGTCCATCTTTCTCAAGCATAGCAACTAACTGTGAAGACCTTGGCCTGGATCAGGCACACCTTAGTCTCCAGACTGACACAGCTGCTCTTCAGTACTCTGGAGAGGTTCCTGACAGCAGAATTTCCCAATGTAATTTGTATTTTGATTTCCTGACTGCTGGTACCAAGAGTGCTGATTGTGGAGCTTAGCAAACTGAAGCTGTTAACAATTGCAATCTCTTCACCCTCTATCATGATGTTGTCAATTAGGCTCGGTGGTGAGAATCTGTTTTCTTGATTCTGAGCAGTCATAAATTACCTATACTTACAATGTCGGAGCGTTGGTGTCTTAATAGTAAGTTACACTGCCAACTTCTTATGTTGTAAGAAGACAGAGTTAAAGCTCATCTAAGATCATGGGCAGATTTTTTTCAATAAAATATATGCTGAATAATTATTATGTGCAAGACCTTGGAGCAAAGTGTTGAACGAGGCAGACAGGATCTTTGCTTTTACAGCATATACAATAGTGGGGGACATGGGAAATTAGGCAGGCAATTATCACCTGACACAACAAACAGGAAGCATAGGGAGTTGGATTTTTGTTATTAGGTGCATCAAGTCCATAATAAGAAGCCTTGGTAATATGTTGTTATGTGCTGTCAAGTTGCTTCCAATTCATAGCGATGCTATTTACATCAGACCTAAAACCTGCTCTGTCCTGTGCCAGTCACACTGCCTCCAACACACTTATCCTGATTATCTCAGTCACTGAATCAATCCACCTCATAGAGGATCTTCTCCTCCTGCGCCGTCCCTCCACCCTCCCAAGCATGATGTCCCTCTCCAAGGACCGGTCCCTCCTTACAACATGTCCAAAGTATGTCAGATGAAGCCTCAGAATCATTGCCTCCGAGGAGCATCCCAGTTTAATCCTCTTCAGGATAAATCTGTTTGTTTCCTTAGCAGTCCATGGTACACTCAATACTCTTCACCAGCACCACAGCTCAAAGGCATCAATTCTCCTTCTATCCTCCCTAGTCATTGTCAAACTCTCTGACGCATAACAAGTGACTGCAAAGACTATAGCCTGTATCAGACGCACCTTAGTCTCCTGAATGACACCACTGCACCACTGCTCTCCAATACTTTGGAGAGGTCCCTAACAGCAAACTTTCCCATCGCAATACATCTTTTAATTTCCTGGCTGCTGGTGCCAAAAGTGCTGACTGAGGAACCAAGCAAACTAAAGCTGTGAAAATCTCAATCTCTTCACCATCCATCCTGATGCTGCCAATTGGTCCAGTGCTGAGAATCTTTGTCTTCTTGATATTGAGCCTCAATCCACATTGAAGGTTGCAGTCCTTGACCCTCTGCAGCAAGCGCTTCAGGTCCTCCTCAGTTTCAGCAAGCAGGGTTGTGTCATCTGCATAATGCAGATTGTTGATAGATCTTCTACTAATCCTGACACCACACTTCTCCTCATAGAGCCTAGCCTCCCAGATAATCTGTTCTGCATACAGGTGGAAAAAGTATGGAGATAGGACATATCCAACACACACCCTCCCCAATTTTGAACCATGCAGTATTTCCTTGCTCCGTTCTGATAACTGCCTCCTATTCCAAGTATAGGTTTCAAAATAGCACGATCAAGTGTTCTGGAAGTTCCATTCTTCTCAGAGTCAGCCACAGTTTGTTATGATCAAACGCCTTTGCATAATCAATGAAACACAGATAGACATTCCTCTTGTATTCCTTGCTTTCAGCTAAGATCCATCTAACATTAGCTACAATATCCCTAATAGCTTGGTAATATAGCGTACCAGTTATTACAATGCTAACTGAAATGCTGGCAGTTCAAACCCCTCAGTTACTGCTCAGGAGAAAGAGGGGCAGTCTCTTCTGGTGAAGATTTACATTGTCCAAAATCCAAAAGAGAGTCACTATGAGTCAGAAGTGACTCAAACTCATGGTCTGTGTGGTAATCCCATGCTTGGAAAGATGGAGTCTAACATCCATCACTGGGCTCTAGAGTTCTGCAAACCAGAATTCTAAGCCTGAATCTGCTGATTACGCTCCAATTTTAGTCAATTTACTTAATCTCTACAAACCTTAGTTTCATTAACTATTATGAACATACATATTCATTACAATATCAAGGTTGATGTTGTTGGTGTTGTTGATGAGTATCACTGAGTCAGAGCCAACCTATAGCTGACCCTTCAGTGGGTTTTCAGAGGCAGCTAATTATACCGGAGGAGATTGCTCATCCTTCTCCCACGCAGCTAGTGGATCAAAGCCCGCCGTGCATTCAAGATAGCAGTACGGATTCTTATCATTACGCCACCAGAGCTCCCCTGTAATATTAATTACACCATCAAGGTTGATGTTAGGATTAAATTAAATACACATCATAACTGTGGCATATGGTCTGGAAAATGGCAAGTACCCAATGCAGCATTAAAATTAGTCATAAGAGTAAAAGGAGAACACAAGCATAAATAGGAATGGGCAAGGAAGGAGCAGCAGAAATGGAGAGAATATCCCAGGCAAAGATACTAAGATCCAGAAAATCAAGATGGCATTGTGCAACATGCACACAAAAGTCTACCTTTATGGGAGGTGACCAGAAGGAGGTGAGTTCTGGCAGCTGGAGACAAAGCTAACAGTGGAAATACAAGCAGAGTCCTGCTCTACAGAGCTTAACCATAGTCCATCAAGAAAACTAATGAAAAAAAGAGACATGATCAGATTTGTATTTTAGAAAGAGCACCTTAGCCACAGTGAGGAAAACAGAATGGAGAATGAAAATGATGGAAACAAAGAGTGTACAATAACAAGCTTTAAAACACATTGATTTTTGTGGAATTTCATAGCAAGGCAGATGTCACATTAAGGTACATTCACACAGAAGCAACGATTTTGTAAATTATTACCTAACTTGGGAGGGACTGGAGAGCAAAATGAACTAACTCAGTCCCACAAAGACAACTATTGTATAAATCCATTAATGAAGAATGAGTATAGGGATCCAAGGGAGGGGGGAAGGGTGGACACAGAGGGATGAGGATGTGCAGGCAGAGGGAGGGAGGGATTAATTATGGAGTTATAAAATTTGATGGTTTGATGGGTGGGGGGTGAGGGAAGTTAGAAGAATCTGTTCTGAAAAACAATGTATTCTAATTTTGTAAATAAACTAGTAAAATTAAAAATATTTAAAAATTATTTTAATCCCATTAAAAGGAGGGTTA
>NW_006399977.1:3097320-3112206 GCF_000299155.1 Elephantulus edwardii
CAGGATTGGAGGAAGACTCATCAACAACCTGTGTTATATAGATGACACAAACTTGTTTGCTGAAACTGAGGAAGACATGAGCTATTAGCTGCAAAAGATCAAGGACTATAGTCTTCAATACAGCCTGAAGCTCAACATCAAGAAGAGAAAGATTCTCACCACTGGGCCAATTGGCAGCACCATGATGGATGGAGAAGACTGAGGTTGTTAACAATTTCAGCATTCACTCCTGGCACCAGCAGTCAGGACATCAAAAGTCGAGTAGCACTGGGGAAGTGTGCTATCAGGGACCTCTCCAAAGTGCTCAAGAGCAATGATGTCAGTCTAGAGAGTAAGGTGCACATGATCAAAACTATGGTCTTTGCAATTACTTGCTATGCATCAGAGAGCTGAACAATGACTAAGGAGGACAGAAGAATTGATGCCTTTGCATTGTGGTGCTGGAGAAGAGTTGTTGTTATGTGCCACTGAGTTAATTGTGACTCATAATGACAACAACTCTGAACCTTGCTCTATCTTCAGTCAATTTCATTGTCTCTGACACACTTAACCCCCATTATCCTAGTCACCGAATCAATCCGTCTCATCCAGGGTCTTCCTTTCTTGTTCTCTCCCTGCATCTTTCCAAACACGATGTCTTTCTCCAAGCATTGGTTCCTCCTGGCCACACATACCCAAAGTATATGAAACAGAGCTTCAAAATCTTTCCCTCCAAGAAGGAGCCTGGTTTCCTTGATAAATCTGTTTTTTTCTCTTGGAAGTCCACGGTATGTTCAATACTCTCCTCCAGCACCACAACTCAAAGGCTCAAAGGCATCAATTATCCTTCTGTCATCTTTAATCTAGCTCTCTGATGCATAGCAAGTAAATGTGAAGACTATGGCCTGATTCTAGTGTACCTTAATATCCAGACTGACATTGTTCTTCAGCACTTTTGAGAGGCTCCTGCAAGTTGCCCAGAGCAATTCCATTTTTTTTTTTAATTTCTTGACTGCTAGTGTCAAAGAGTGTTGACTGTGCATCTGAGCAAGATGAAATCATTAACGACTTCAATTTCTTCTCTATTTATCTTTGTGCTGCCAATTGGCCCATTGGTGAGAATCTTTCTCCTTGATATTGAGTTTCAAGCCATAAAAACCTGCCTCAGGATCAGCTATGGGTCTGTTCCAACTTCACAATACTCAACAACAACAGAGCATAGACACTCAACTGATTTTTGTTTGCTGAACTTGTACTCTGCAACCTTGCTAAATTCTTCTGTTAGCATTCTTCCTGGCCGAAGCCTCCAACCCTAAATGTTCCCTGAAGTCTCAAAAACCAAACAATGCTTCAGGAATAAAGAATGCCCTAAGCATTGAGCTCTTCTAAGGTATGTGTGGGACCAAACTGGCAACAGCAACACAAAAGATTACACAGGGGCAGTGACTTTATGTTAATGGAGCGAGGAACAAATTGGTAGTGAATGGCTGCACAACTTAAAGACTGTGGTCAATGCCGATGAGCTATTGGAAAACACTGGTGGCTGTTCTACTGTGTATCTTCTCAACAACAACAAAAAAAACACATAATAGATATTTTAAAAATAGAGTAAGTCAATTCAAAGATGGAGAGTGAAGTAGAGAAGATAAAAGGCCTAAGAAATAAAACCTGTTACTCTTGGTATTCTCCTAGCACTAGGTGAAAAGGGTAATTCTCTCACTTGGGAGAGTTTTATTCTCTCAGCCCACACAAGGTTCTATCAGCCAAGTGGTGGAGCATGTGTACAATAAACATATCACAATCATAAACTCTGTGAAGTGTTTCCAATGTAAAGAGAGGGAGGGAAAATCCCAAAAGCTCCAGATATGAAAGAAACTGTCAGCTCTCCCTGCATCCACTGGATGCCAACAGCAACAGGGAGCCTTGAGCCTGGCTCTTAATGGGCAATAAGAGGAATCCCAGGACAGATGGCACTTTAAAATCCAATTTCACTCCATTTGTCTCCCCTCTAACCGACAGTGTGTTTAAAGCAATCACAGCCATTTTCACGAGCTGCAATATTTCAATGTAGTCGCTATCCCTCGAGAACACGAAAAGCTCTCTTAATTAGTGAGTGTTTAAGAGAAAAAAAATTACGGAATTTGTGAAACATCTATTTCTAACCGAACACCTACACCCACAAACCCAACACCCGCCACGCAGGGAGCAGTGTTTTTAAGTCCAGCTCATTCATCTGCACATAGACCACAGTTCACCAACAAAATACTTACTCTCCTTCCATTCATGGAATTGCCAGTCCTAGTCTGAGGCACTCATTTGCCATTATTGAAAAGTAACTCGGGACACCCCAAAATCTATATTCAGGTGGCTCAGCCTGCTTCAAGCAGCCAGGCAAAACTCTGGGGCTTCAGTGTCCCTGGAAGAAGCCCCCAAACCAGCCTCCACCCAGCCGCTGGGGGCGGTACCCTCCTCTGTCCCCACTCACTGGGAAACATTCAGAGTTGTACTATCATTGTGGATGTTGTTTATTCTTTACTAATAAAATTGCTTGTGAGATGGACTTCCCACCTGCCCGAGTCCACTGAAACAACATCCAGTCGGATCGGATCATCTCCAAAACTGCACCTTCAAACACTGGGAGGTGTGAACAATGAACTTCTCTCAGACTGCCTCTGTCTTACCCGTTCCCCAAAACGAGAAGTTTTGAACTACCCAGGGTGTCATTCCGCGATTCCCCAGGCAACGCGGCCGCGGGCGGTGAGGGAGGGCCCAGCGCGCGCCCCCGGCCGCGCCCCTCGCGTCGCCGGACGGACAGTTACCTCCTTCCTCCGGCTCGGGGCCCCGGGTCGGGTGATGAGGGCGGTCTCCTCGCACACCACGGCCACGTCCTCCACGAACACGCAGTCCGGGAGGCTCTCGTCGGCCGGCAGCTCCACCACCTGCAGCCCCAGCTTGCTGCCCAGCACGCCCACGTAGAGCTGGTGCTGGCGCTCCGCGCGGGCGAAATCCACCTCCTCGCCCTTGGCGCTCCTCAGCGCGTGCTGGCAGAGGGACTCGGGCAGCGCCCGCACCACGGCGTGGGTGGCCCGGCCGAAGGCGGCGGGATGGCCGAGTCCAGCCATAGCTCCAGGCGGCGACGAGGCGGCGGCGTGGGACGCGGCGACAGTGTCCTCCCGCGGGCAGAGCGCACGGAGCCAGCGAGCGCCCGGCGGCTTCCCTTGGCAGAGGATGAATGTGGTGCAGAAGGAGCCCTGCTCGCGCCCGGAGCCCTGCCCGCGCGACTGAGCATGCCCAGAGCTCGGGGCGCCGGCCCGCGCGCATCCCGCGCTCCTACTCCAGCACTCCCTGTTTTTGCAGCAGCCGAGGTGGGAGTACTAGGGTTGGACGGAGCGAGGAGAGGGACTGGGGGAAAGCGGCTGAGAAAGCCGTCAGGGCCAGAGGTGTGCGCAAGGGTGCCCAAAAGTCATCCCTACCCGAACTGAGGTTACCTGTATTCTGTCGCAGGTGCACACTTCAGGTATCTCACAAAGCGGACTTGCCAAGCAGGCAGTGATCTGGACAGAGCTAGTGGAGGGCTTATTTTTGGTCAAGAGACCATTAAGGACTAGACTCACTCAGTTGTAGATACTTTGACCTTTTCCCACTCTCTTGTTTCCTAGTTGCTGAGCACATGTGTTCCTAGTATGCGATAATGTTTTCCCAACCAAGTCCATCTTATATTGACTTTTTCTGCAAATGACCCTTTACCACACGTGAGACCAGAGATTTAGAAAAAAAAAATGTGTTTCTTCCCATCAGAGAAAGCAGCGTGAGTGGGAGAAGTGGCACACAAAGAGGAAAGAGAATTCACAGTATTTCAAGGACATTTGGGTCTCACGAACAATGAACCTGATGTGCTTTCCTCCAAGGTCCACAGAGGAAGGAGCAAGTGTTTCCTGCTGAATCAGTACAGGCTCAGCTTGGATGCTGTGAACCGCGTAGCACCCCAGTTATCTCCTTTACATTGGGCAACAGGGGGTTATATCTTCCCTCCTGGGTGGTTTCAAGTATTTGGGGCATGTTGTTAGGAAGGGCCCATCCTTGGTTAAGGAAATAATGCTTGGAAAGATAGGGAGTCTGTGAAGGAGACGAAGACCCTTAACGAGATGGACTGACACAGTGACTGTATAAATGGACTCAAGCATATTAGTGGATGTAGATGCCACATGATAGGGCCAGGTGCAGGTCCATTGTTCATAAGGTCACTGTGACTCCAGGGCACCTAACAACAAGCTTGGCTTTCCCCTCATTCTGATTCAGAGCCTCCATGAAATCCTGCGGTATTTGCTGAGAGGATTCCTCTCCCCCCATAAGCCTCAGAGTGGTCCCTTTTTTCATAATAGCTATAGCGTGTATTTCCATTCCACGTGGCCCAGATTAAATAGCCCATGTGTTCTGCTCTTGGGTGGGGGCTGGGGAGTGCCCTCTGTAAGAACTGGCTTCAAACTACAAAATAATCTCTGGTGATAATCTTTCCTGACAGTTCTTTAGAGTACTGTAAAGGTTGATTAAATCACAAAATATTAGATAGGAGTCGACTTTGGAACCCATCATTTAACTTCCTAACTAATGTTGTTGAAATCCGGTTTAGACAGTTACCCACTGTTTACTTGGACTTTTAAAACTCAAATTTAAGATTTACAAAGTCTATTCCGCTATTGAAAATATGTAATTGTTTGAAAAAAATTCTTTATATGGACCTTAAATTTGCCAGTTACACCTTCTCACACAAGGCAGCGTTCACATGTCTGAGGATAGTTGTATCCTGTCTCTCATCCCTTTTCTATACTGGTTCCATTTAGATTTTTTTAGCAGAACCATCAAAGGCAATGATTTGGTATATGAGTCCCTTCATTCTGGTTATCTTCTTTTCAATACACACTTGTTTGCCTGTATCCTTCTTAAATCCTAGTTTCTTTAAAGAAAAATCATTTTGTCTGTGTGATCTGAGCAGCACAGACTGTGATAGCATCCTTGTTCCAGATGCTAGACTTCTGGTAACACTGCCTAAGAGTTTATTAGCTCCTTTGTAGTGAGCCAATGCCAATGCCCAGATCAAAAAAGCCTCCCTACAAGTACACTAATCCCAGCAAGAACTGTGGGCTTCTACAGGAACATGTATCTAAGGATCCTGGAATGGCTGGCTGTCCCAACTAACTCAGTGATAGGCTCTACTTTCCATCTTCCTTTTCCCCAAGCCTAGTTGAAATTTTCCAAATTTGAAAAATAAGTCTTGAGTAAAATATAGGAGTCCCTTGGGGTTTTTTTTGGGTACCATGGAGTCTAGGATGACTCACAGAGACTCTGTGAACAACAGGCCCAAGCCCTGTCCTATCCTGTGCCATGTTCATCATCGCTGATACACTTGAACTCATTACTGCAGTCACCCTGTCAATCCATCTTCTTGAGGGTCTTCCTCTCTTTCACTGACCCTCTACCTGTTGAAGCACGATACCCTTTTCCAAGGAACAGCCTCTCTTAGCAACATGTCCATAGTATGAGAGGTGAAACCATCCTTGCCTTCATGAAGCACTGTGACTGCACCTTTTTCAAGACAAGTCTGTTTGCTATTTTGACAATCAATGGGATATTCTGTTCTATTCTTCAACGCAATTCAAAGGCATTAATTCTTTTATCATCCTAGTCATTGTCCAGCTCCAGATGCATAGCAAGTGATTGAAAAGACCATGGCCTGACTCAGGGGCGCTTTACTCTTCAAACTGATATCATTGCTCTTTAGTATTTTGAGGGAGTCCTTGACAGCAGACTTGCCTAGTGCAATACGTCTCCTGATTCCCTGACTGCTGGTGCCAAGGGTGTTGATTTGGATCCAAGGAAGATGAAATCATGGACAATTTCAATCCTTTCACCATTCATCATGATGTTGCCTATTGGCCTAATGGTAAGGACCTTTGTTTTCTTAATGTTGAGATATAATCTATATTGAAGGCTGTAGTCAGTCCGTAATGTTCTACAACAAGAGTTTCAGGCCTTCATCATTTTCAGAAAGCAAGATTGTGTCATCTGCATAATACAGGTTGTTGATGAGTCTCCCTCCAATCCTGATGCCACATTCCTCTCATAGAGTTCAGATTCACAAAGCACACAGATTGAATAGGTACAGAGAAAGGACACAGCCTGGATGCCCAAAGGCAGTGCAAATTGTTAAACTGAGAGGCTACTGGCCTAAGGTTTAGAGGTTTAAGTCTACTCAGAGCTGCCTTGAAAGAATGATCTGGCAATCTACTTCTGAAAGAAAAAAAATCCATTAAAGACCCTTTAGAACATGGGTGGACACAGTGGAATGGTGGTTGTCGTTGTTGTGTACCATCGAGTCAGAACTGACCCATAGCTGACCCTCTAATGGGTTTTCAGAGGCAATCACAGGGGGAGATTGCCTATCCTTCTCCCACAGAGCAGCTGGTGGATTTGAACCAATCTTTGGAATTGCAGTGCAGATTCTTACCACTAGGGCACCAGAGCGCCCAAGTGGGGTGGTGGTTGTTGCTGTTATTATGTGCCATAGAGTCGCTTGCGACTTATAGCAACTCTAATGTACTACAGCCCTAAACCCTGCTCTATCCTGTGCCAATCTTGTTGTATCTTGACACACCTACCGTCATTACCCCAGTCAATGAATCAATCTTTCTCATTGAGGCTTTTCCTCTCCTCCACTGTCCCTCCACCCTCCCAATCATGATGTCCCACTCTGAGGACTGGTTCCTCCTTGCAACATGTCCAAAGTATGTCAGATGAAGCTTCAGAATCCTTGCCTCCAAGGAGCAACCTGGTTTAACCCTCTCTAGGATGAACCTATTCGTTCTCTTAGCAGTCCATGGTATATTCAATACTCTTCTCCAACAACACAGCTCAAAAGGATCAATTTTCCTTCTATCATTTCTAGTCACTGCCCAGCTCTCTGACGCATAGCAAGTGATTGCAAAGACCATGGCCTATATTAGGTACATTTTAGTCTCCAGACTGACATCATTGCTCTTCAGTACCTTGAAGAGGTCTCTGACAGACAACTTTTGCAGCGCAATATGTCTTTGCATTTCCTGGATGCTAGTGCCAAGAGTGTTGATTGTGGAGCCAAGCAAACTAAAGCTGTTGACAATCTCAATCTCTTCACCATCCATCCTGATGCTACCAATTGGCCCAGTGGTGAGAATCTTTGTTTTCTTGGTATTGAGCTTTAATCCATATTAAAGGCTTCAGTCCTTGACCCTCTGCATCAAGCACTTCAGGTCCTCCTCAGTTCAAGCTAGCAGAGTTGTGTCATATGCATAATGCAGATTGTTGATGAGTCTATCTACAATTTTGATGCCACATTTCTCTTCATAGAGCCCAGCCTTCTGGATAATCTGTTCTGCATATAGATTGAAAAGTTGAAATCAACTTGCCAGCAGTTAACAAGTGAAAGACAGTTCTGACCCTCATAATGGGAATTAGAACCAACAGAAAGATGGCAAATCATTAAGACCTAGTGAATTCCACTTCTGGGCAAAACTCTTAAGGAATCCAGGCTGCTTTGTTGGCATAGATTTCTTGTCAGAAATAACTTAATGGTGTCCTGAGACAGGAGATCTGTCCCTCAATGTTACAGGTGAAGTTTGACCTATGGACTAAATATGTTCAGGTTAAAATATGGGGTTTCATCTCTCCTTTAGAAGAACTCTTATAACTTAAAAAAAAATAAAAGTATTTTGCCATCAAGTCAGAACCAACCCCTAGCTGACCCTTCAGCAGGTATTCAGAGGCAGTAAACTGCATGAGAGGAGATTGCCTGACCTTCATTCTGGTGGCTTAGGTATAAGGAATAATGCTGCCAAAACAAAGGTACATGGTTGGAATCACCAGCTGCTTTATGGAAGAAAGATGGACAACTTCCTCTAAAAACCTGCTGGAGGGTCGATTCCAACTCAATGGTACACAGCAACAAACAGCATTCCTCCTTTACTGTGGACTTAACCCCCAGTGGAGCTTCATTTCCTCCAGTTGGCTCCATCTAGCATTATAATAAATGGAGCAAATATTGACATTGTCACTGATTTAATTTTACTTGGATCTACAATCAACACCTATAAACACAGTAGCCAAGAAATCAAATGATACATGTATTACACTGGCGAAATCTGTTGCAAAGGACTTCTGCATGTATGTCATTTTACAGACTAGTGTGTGCCTGACCCAAGCTATAGTATTTTTCAGTTGCTTCATATGTATAGGAAAATTTGGATAATGACCAAACAAGATGATATGCCTTTGAATTGTGGTATTGGAAGAGAATATTGAGTATGTTACAGATTTCCAGGAGAATAAACAAATCTGTCATGGAAGATATGCAGCGAGAATGCTCTTTAGAAGCAAAGATTTCATCTCACACACTTTGGGCATGCTATTAGTAGGAGGGGGCCTGTGAGGCAGTCCATGGATAAAGGCTTGATAATGTAGAGAATCAGCAGAAAGGAGGAAGACTCTCAGTGAAAAGGTTTACACAGTGTCTGGAATTACATGTTCAACCCCAGTAGCAATTATGAGAGTGGTAAAGGATTGGGCAGTGTTTTATCCTTGGTGTGTGTAGTACTGTCTCTGTGAGCTGGAGTCAACTGGGTAGTACCCAACCACAACAGTGACAGCTGTCCCATTTATGCCTGTGCCTTGTTTGAGCTTGAATATGTCACTTGCAGCCCACTTGCAGTGTCCTGAGCCAAGTATGCACATGCATCTTGTGTATCATTCCAAACTCTCGATAACCTAGCAGCCTCTTAAAACCAGAGAGATTGCCTTTGCAAATTGGTGTTAGACTTATCTTTCCATGCACAAATTGTGTGTCTTGTTTTTTTTTTTTAAACTTAATTTTTGAGTTATGTCTATTAGATATTATCTGTTTCATTCAAACTCGGCTAGGTTTTATTCTGTAATCTCATGCATAATTTATTAGTCCCAGTTTTATGTCATCTGAAACTTGATAAGCAAACCTTCTGTCTCCTCCAAACAGTTGTCAAAAACGTGTTAAAATGTATGTATTGGTGAAAAGAATAATAATCTAGTAAATTCTAGGTTACATGCCTTGCTGCTTGAATAATAAAAGATTTATTTTTTTAAAAAAATGAACTTTATTGAGCCTAATACATTTATAGGGAGCTTCTGGTGGGCTGGTGGTTAGAAGCTGCACTGAAATCTCAAAGGCATGCTATCAAAATCCACCAGCTGCTCTGCAGAAGGAGGATGGTCAAACTCCTCTCATGTGACTTACAGCTTTTGAAAACCCACTGCGAGGTCAGAAATGACTCAATTCTGACTCTACAGTATACACAAAACACAACAATACATTCATATAATCACTTCTCCCACAAATTGTCCAGGCTACAACAGTAGGTTACATACTTTAGAATCCCCAAAGAAACATAAATTATGTAATCCTTGATCTTGAAGAATTTATATTCTCACTGGGAAAACAAAGTACGCAGAAATTGAGCTATGATAGAGGAATTGAGAGATATTTATAATAAAGGGTTTGTTGTTCTTTGCCATTGAGTCAGAACTGACCCATAGCTGACCCTTCAGTGGTTTTTCAGAGACAGTAAAATGCACAGGAGGAGACTGCCCATCCTTCTCCCATGAAGCAGCTGGTGGTTTCAAACTGAGTGCCTTAGAGATGACAGTACAGCTTCTTACCACTAGGCCATCAGAGCACCCTCCAGAAAGTTAGAGGAACAAAATACTACTACGGCTGATGGAAGTGGAAGAAAGCTGCTTCAAGACAATGAAAGTTGGTCTAGGCTTTGAAAAATATTAGAATATGGGTAATTGGAAGGATAGAATGAGAATGCTGAAGAAAAACCTGAAGAATATTCAGGTGACAACAGAAAAAATAAAACAAAACCCACTGTCCTTGAGTCAGGTCTCACTCATGGTTATGCTCTATCAGGTTCCAGCGCTGTAACTCTTACAAATTGAAACAGCTTCATATTTCTGTCATGGAGCAGAGTTGGTGCATTCAAACCACTCAGCTCTCAGCAGCCCAACACATCCATCACCAAGACTCCTTAAGGGGTAATAGATCAGTTCAACACATATATGTATTGGTAACTCTAACTAATATTGAAAAACAACTCCAGCATATATAATAGCATAAAACTGATAGGGTTTGATGTTCACATGAAGTCTAAAACAGATGTTTCTAATATGTGACTCTTCTCCAGGCAATGATCCAGAGCTCTATCCTATTCCGTTTTGTGGCTCCAGGTATTCAACACATCCAAGTTCACCATACACTTGCCTCAAACTGAAAGGGGAAAAAAAAGACATCCAACATTTAAGAATGATAATGGGTCGATCGTGGATATGATACATGTGGTCCCTGCTCACCTTCCGCCAGTTAGAACTCAACCACATGACTATGATAAGTTCAAGGAAAGCTGAACAGTACAGTCGGTTTGTAGAGCCAAAGAGAAGAAGAAATAGGTTAAGGAAACAGCTAGACAGTATTTTTACTTTATAGTACCAGAGAGAAAAATAGAAAGTGGAAAGTTAAATTTACCATTACTTGAGCAATAGACAAACATATAATGTTGAGATAAACAGTGTAGATTCTGGAGCCAGACTCTGTGGGTGGAAACTTGGCTCGGCTATATACTTATTTTGTGATCTTAGACATGTAACTTAAAGGCTCTTTGTCTCAATATCTTCCTTAACTATAAAATGGGCAATAATGATCTCATTATAAAACATTACATAAGGATCACATTCATACATAAGAAGTACTTAGAAAAGTACTTAGAACATGCTCCATGTATGATAAGCAAATATTACCCACTGACAATTTTGAACAGAGGGTCTAGAATATAATTTCTACAAAAGTCTCATTGAATTACTAGAGTTCTACAAATTTGCCAGTTTTCTGGAACAGAACTAGTGCCCTTCAGCTAGGTTGATAGACTGAATCTTATCCCTCAGCCAAATAATATACAGTTGTTGAGTTGATTCTGACTCATGGTGACCCCAAGTATTTCAAAGTAGGACTGTACTTGTGCTCCCTAAGAATTTTTTATTCATATGTTGTTGTTTGTTGTCATTGTTGTTATGTGCCAACAAGTCAATTGTGACTTACCGTGACCCTATGTACAATAACCCTGACACCTCCTCTATCCTGTACCAACTTTACTGACTCTGACACACCTACTCTCATTACCCCAGTCACTGAATCAATCCATCTCATGGATGGTCTTCCTCTCCTTCTCTGTCCCTCCACCCTTCCAAGTATGATGTCCCTCTCCAAAGACTGGTCCCTTCTTGCAACATGACCAAACCAAAATATGTCAGATGAAGCCTCAGAATCCTTACCTCCCAGGAGCAGCCTGGTTTTACCCCCTTCAGGACAAACCTGTTTGTTCTCCTAGCAGTCCATGGTACATTCAATACTCTTCTCCAGCACCACAGTTCAAAGGCATCAATTCTCCTATCATCCCTAGTCATTGTCCAGCTTTCTGATGCATAGCAAGTAATTGTGAAGACAATGGCCTGGATCACATGCACTTTAGTCTCCAAACTGACATCAATGCTCTTCAGGACTCTGGAGAGGTCTCTGACAGCACTTTCCCAGTGCAATTTGTCTTTTTAGTTCCTGGGTGCTGGTACCAAGAGTGTTAATCATGAAGCCAAGCAAACCAAAGCTTTTAACACTCTCAGTCTCTTCACTATCTGTCATAATCCTGCCATTCGGTCTAGTGGTAAGAATCTTTGTTTTTTCTTGATGTTGAGCTTCAATCCATATTGAAGGCTGAAGTCCTTGACCTTCTGCAGCAAGCGCTTCAGGTCCTCCTCAGTTTCCATAAACAAGGTTGTGTCATCTGCATAATGTAGATTGTTGATGAGTCTTCCTCCATCCTGATGCCACGTTTCTCCTCATAGAGCCCAGCCTCCTGCATAATCCGTTCTACATATACATTGTGTTTTATATCATCTTTGATTTACATCATGTTCCAATCATTCATATAGATTATATTTTATATAATTAATCACTATTGTTCTATGCCCATTATTACCCTATCTTTTTGAGTCTCTAGTGAATCTTTCCTGTTCCTTCACACTGCTGCCACCACCCCATGGCCCGCCCCCCAGCCAATCATCCCACTAAACTCAACTATCCTAGTGATTTCCACCCTTCCCCTTTTCAGTTTCCTTTCTTTTCCCCCTTTGTGTATTTATACTCATCTTACTGTTGTTGTAGAGTCGGAACCGACCCATTGCTGATCCTACAGCAGGTTTTCAGTGGCAATTAATTGCATGGGAGGAGATTGCCCATCTTTTTCCTGCAGAGCAGCTGGTGGCCTCGAGTCTCATGCCTTCTGATTGCAGCACAGCTTCTTGCCACCAGGTCATCAGAGTTCTCACCCATCTTACTAGTTATCCTTTTATTTTTACAATGATGGTGTCATACAGTATTAGTTCTTATGAGACTGAGTTCACTCAGTATAATGTTCTCTTGGCTCTATATAACACTTTATGAAATTGCAGCTCCTGAGTGCTGCATAGAATTCCATTGTGTGAAGGTACAATTTCTCAATCCATTCCATATTCTGTTTCCATATTCTTGCTGTTATGAATAATTCCGCTATGGACATAGGTGTATATAGCTTCATTTATGTCTTGAGTTCTAATTTCCTTGGGGTATATTCACTGCAGTGGAATAGCTGGGCCATATGGAATTTAAATGCCCAGCTTTTTCAGGAAACACCCAACTGCCCTTCAGAATAGTAGTGTTTTAGGCTTTTATTTTCCCTCATTAGAATTACAATCTCTCCACATCTTCTCTAATTTATTGCTTGCTTTCCTGTTGCTATTGCTACTGGGGTGAGATGGTATCTCATTGTTGTTTTGATTTGCATCTCTCTGATTGCTAGTAATTTTGAGCATTTCTTTTTGTCTCTGTTGGTCATCTAAATGTCTTCCTTTAAGAAGTCTTTTTGTTTTTTGCCCATTTCATTATTGGATTAATAGTCTTTCTTGTGGAGACTCTGTAGTAGTCTGTAAACTTTCATTATGAGACCCTTTTCTGAAATGCCATTTCCAAACATTTTTTCCAAATTTGTAGGGTTATCTTTATACCCTATTGGAAAAAAGTTTTGATGTATGCAGGGCCTTAACTTTTAGAAAGTCTCCTTTATCAATTTTTTTCTCCACTAATTGTGCATTTCTGCCTATATTTGTAAGCCTATTAATGCCACAGAGGAGGGCTTCTATGTTTGGTCTCCTCTTGTCTCTTATGATCCTTATAGTTTGGGGTTTTACCCCTAGGTTTCTGATCTACTTTGTATTGATTTTTGTGTGTGGTAAGATGTGGATCTTGTTTCAGTTTTCTGCAGGTAGATGTCCAGTTTTGCTAGCATAATTTGTTGAAGAAGTTGTCATTTCCCCACTTGACAGATTTTTTTTCCTTGTTGACTACCAATTGATTATAGGTAGATGGATTAATTTCTGCACTCTCTGTTCTGTTCCATTGGTCTATGTGTCTGTCACTGTACCAGTTCCATGCTGTTTGATTAGTACAACTGTGTAGTAGGTTTTGAGATGAGGAAGTGCAAAACCTCACACTCCATTTTTATTTTTCAGAAGAGCTTTACTTATTCAGGGTCTCTTTCCTTTCCAAATAAACCTATCAATTGCCTTTTCTATTTCTTTGAAAAATGAGTTTGGTATCTGTACTGAGATTGCATTGAAATGCAGGATTGTCATTTTCACTATGTTAAGCCTTCTTCTACATGAATAGGGGCTATTTTCCCATTTAATTAGGTCTCTTATTATTTCTTCCTTTTTTTTCCATTCCTAACATAGTATACAATGTGATTGTCTGATTAAAATCAGAGAGCTGGACAATGAATAAGGATGACAGAAGAAAAATTTATGCCTTTGAGTTGTGGTTTTGGAGAAGAATATCCCATGGACTGCCAAAAGAACAAACAGATATATCTTGGAGAAGATGAAGTCCGATTGCAAGGATGGCAAACTTCATCTCACATAGTTTGTGCATGTTGATAGGAGACTATTCCTTGGAGAGGGACATCATACTTGGGAAGGTGGAGGGATAGTGAAGGAGAAGACGACTTTCCACCAGGTGGATTGACACAGTGACTAAAGCAATGGGCTCGAGTGTGTCAGAGATTGTGAGGTTGGCAAAGGATAGGACAGGGTTCAGAACAACTGTTTACAGAATTGCTGTGAGTCTTAGTTGACTTGACAGAACCTAATAACAACAACTTACTGTTTTTCTATAAGATATTTTTATGGATGGTTTTTAAGAAGTAGATCACCAAATCTTTCTTCATAGGTTCCTGTGTGTACTTGAGTCTCTAACCACTTGGTTAACAGCAGAGTGCATTTAACCCCTTAGGGATTCCAAGTGTAATTGTGATTAAAACACTCAAGCTCACTGTATTCAAAATCTGTTCAAACTCAGAGCAACCTTCTCTGGGATTTCTGAAACTAAGCTTTGCAGCTTCAGATTGGCTAATTGATTTGAACCACTGGATATGTTTAACCTTTGGTTTTGCAGTGCCACTCACTACAGACTTTACCAAGGAAATAATCTTTGTGTAAGAAGCTGCACTGCAATCCTAAAGGCACGCTGTTTGAGGCCAGCAGCAGTTCTGCAGGAGAAGGATGGGCAGTCTCCTCCCATGCAATTTACTGCCTCTGAAAACCTGCTGGAGGGTCAACTATAGGTTGGATCCGACTCAATGATACACAACAACAAACATAAATATTTTATATTTGTAATATGCACTGCATGGTTCAAAATTGGGAAGGGTGTATGCCAGGGATGTGTTCTTTTTTTTTCTTCTTTTTTTTCTATAATTATATTTT
>NW_006399977.1:3113648-3128681 GCF_000299155.1 Elephantulus edwardii
TTTCTGTCTTTTTATTCATCTTTTGTTCTCTTCATGTATAATATCCTTGATATCATCCCACAATTCATATCATGTTTGTTCATTTATGTTCATGCTTTAAACCTATTCTCAAGATGATTTTTAAATTCCCTTAGGATAGATTCCAGGTTGTTTTTGGTTCTGGTGGACTTGCTTTAATTTTCTCCAGCTTCGGTTTGAACTTGCACATGAGTAACTGATGGTCTTTTCCACAGTCAGCACCTGGTTCCCACTGCTGATATTGATGTTTTGCACAGATGTAATCAGTCTGGTTCCTGTTGAGTTCCATCAGTTGAGTTCCATGTGTAAATCACTAGTTGTATTTTAAAAAAAGTGTTTGCTATAAATAAATCATTGAATGTACAAAATTCAATCATTTGATCTCCAGTCTCATTTCTGTCACAAAGACCGTACTTCTCACTTACCATTCCTTCTTCACTGTTTCCAACTTTTTCATTCCAGTCACTAATTGTTGCTGATGCATTTTGATTGCATGATTCATCAATTTAGGACTACTAAAGTTGGTAGAAATTCTTAACTTCTTCCTCTTTGGCTTTAGCTATTGGTGCAAATGTTTGAATAATAGTTGTAATAAAGGGTCTTCCTTGTACACATATAGGTATCATCCCATCACTCACGACACTGTATTTCAGGATAAATCCTTAAATGGTATTGAGAACTACAAAAGGTTCAACCTGAGTTTAGAGCAGGTCATAGCAACAGAGATATCATTGCTTATGTTAAATGGATCTTAACTGAAAGCACAAAATAACACAGAAATTTCTACTTGTGTTGTATTGACTTTGCAGAGGCATTTGACTGTGCGGATAATAACAAACTATGGCTAATATTGAGAAGAATGAGAATCTCAGTACACTTAATTGTTCTCATATGAATCCTAGACCTAGACCAAGAGACTGTTGTGTGAACAAAGCAAGGGAACATAGCATGATTTAAAATCAAGAAAGGTGTGTGTCAGGGCTGTATCTTTTCTCCATATTTATTCAGTCTACATGATGAGCAAACCATCTGAGACACTGAACTCCATTGAAGAAGAATGTGCTGTCTGGGTCAGAGGAAGATTTATCAACAACCTGCATTTTACAGATGACACAGTACTGCTTCAAAGTGATAATGACTTGAAGCACTAGCTGTAGAAGATAAAAGACTACATCCTTCAATATGATTTGCTTCTCAACATGAAGAAAACAGAAATTCTTCACCACTGGACCAATAGACAGAATCCTGATAGAGGAAGAAAGATTGATGTTACCAACAATTAGTCTTATTTGGATCCACAGTCAACATCCTTGGTACTAGCACTCAAGAAATCAAAAGAAGAGTTGCATTTAAAAAATCTGATGTCAGAGACTTCTCCAAATTACTGAGGAACAATGATGTCAATTTTAAAACTAAGGTGCACCTGATTCAAGCCATGACCTTTTCAATCATTTTATTTGTGTCTGAGAGCCGGATAATGAAACCAGATGACAGAAGAAGAATCTGTATCTTTGGGTTGTGGTGTTGTAGAAAAGTACTGACTATCCCATGGACTGCCAAGAGAACAAACAAATATGTCTTGGAGAAAGTGCAACAAGGATGCTCTTTGGAGGTAAGAGTAACAAAGCTTTGTCTCACATACTTTGGCCATTTTGTTAAGAAGGGGACTCTTCCCTGGAAAAGGACATCATGCTGCAAAGGTGGAGGGTCAACAAAAGAGAGGAAGGTCTTCAACCACATGTGTTGACACAGTGACTACAGAAGTGAGCTCAAGTATTTCAGAGATGATGAGGATGGCACAGAATAGCACAGGTTTCAGATCTGTTGTTCAGAGGGTCTCTGAGTAGTACTCAATTCTATGACACCTAACAACAAGAGTGCTAGGTGTTAGGGTTATATATAGTTATATTAGGGAAATGATTATAAGTAACAATGTAGGACTTAAGGCTAAATTAGGGGGACCTGGTATCCCAATGGTTAAGTGCTCAATTGCTATCTAAAATGTTGGTAGCTTGAACCCACAAGGCAATCAGTGGGAGAAAGGAAGAGTCTGCTTCCTTGGAAGACTACAATCTTGGAAACCTTATAGAGAAGTTTTATTCTGTCTATTAGGGATAGAATATCTATGAGGGATAGAATTCTATCCTAAATGAGTTTATAGTAAAATTACTCCTTTTGCATTTCCAAGCATTTTCACACCTGTGTAGCCAGTTCCCTGTTTAAAATCCCTTTGAAATACAAATTTGAAATAATGCTTATTTCTATCATTAAACCTACCCCACTCTTTCACGTGAGAACACAAAGGGCCTACCATCATCATGAGCATATTGTAAGCACTCAAGAAACGTTATTTTTACAAGTTCAGTCTGTACTCTTCCCCACACACTTCGACAAAGAACACTTCCCTTTTCTGAATTCCTTAATGTTTCTATATTCTTCTCTTGTATTACCTATTACTTTTTACTAGCTCACTGTAATAAGCCATCGATGCCAGTCGTCTACCTCATTACAACCACATTAGAGCCTAATGAGATAATCAAAGTACACTGAAAAGTACAAGGTCCTGTATAAATGTACTGAATTTTAACAAGTTTGTGATGTATTATATGATATGCAGTGGTTAGTGTGTTCCCAGAATTTGATAATAATTCTTCTTTATGTTGTTTCTCAAAGCTTTTTACACTATTGTCCATCAGTATCCTTTATAAGCACTTCATGCTCAAATTCATATTTTGGGGATTGATAGCTTGAGGTAAAGCCATTTTAATTATTTTCCTCTTTTTTAACATTCTCTTTTATTTATTTCTTGTATGAGTTTAAATTTACAGAGTAGATATGTGCTATATTTAACAATTCATAAAAATACTGTTCATTTTGGTTTTTTTCCTTTTTTAAAATTATTATACTAGCTTATTTAAAAAAAATTTGAGTACATTGTTTTCCAGAACAGATTCTTCTAATTTCGTTCACTCCCCAATTATCAAATTGTACAACCCCATGATTAATGCCCCCTTCCCCTGCACATCCTTATCTCGCTGCTTCCACCCTTCCCTCCATCCCCAATCCTTATACTCATTCTACTATAATGGTTTTACACAATATTTGTCACTCAGCATAATGCTCTCCAGTCCTTCCCAAGTTAGGTAATAATTTACAAAATCATGGCTGCTGCATGCTGTATGGTATCCAATGGTGTGAATGTACCATAATTTTTCAATCCATTTGATTGTGGTTGAACATCTGGGCTGTTCCCAAGTTCTTGCAATGGTGAATAACGCTGCTATGAGCATTGATTTATAAGTCTCTGTTTGTTCCTCAGTTCTCATTTTCTCAGGGTATAGTCCAAGTAGTGGAATAGCTGGGTCATATGGAATTTATCTGTTCAGCTTTTTTTGAGGAAGCATCAAACTGCCTTCCAGAAAGGTTGTACCCAAATACAGCTTAATGACATTGATTACAATCCCCAAACTGTATCATCACTCTTCGTACAGGCTCTCCATGCTATGTTATTTGTTTTCTCAACCACCTTTCTATTCTTCCTCTTCCTATCTTCCTAGTTTTGTCTTGGATTAATGCTACTCTTGTGATACTTATGATTGAATGTTATAAATGTTAAATATCTCAACTAATGACCCTTTAGATAGTCTTTGTTTGGCTGCAAACTGTGCTATAAGCATGAGTTCAGTCCCAGACTCAAGGACAGCCAAGGGCCATAATGTTAAGAATTCCTGTAGTGTCCTTATTTAGCCAGTAAATCTACTAATTATTGTGATTTTGGGGATGTTTGTTCTACATTCATGACCATTCTATCCTGGCCTTTTTACAGTGAATCCTTTCAGAGTGGCTACCAAGGGTAGCCAAGCACCTTCTATTTCTTGTAGTGAGTCTTTGATTTTATTACTTCTTCTCTGCTCCAGGCTGGGAGAAACCAATGGTTGCATCTTGGATGGCTACTCAAGCTGTTAAGTCCCCATTTGCGCCTTAGAAATGCAGAGTGTAGAATATTGTCCTTGTGGGCTGTGTTATGCCAAATGATCATACTGTCTTCTCGGACTATGGTCCTTCTGTCTCATGACCAGTAACTCATTTCCTCAGGCTATTTGGTTATGGTTACAAAGTTTACATAAAATTGTCCCCTGTTGGCTCTACTATCTACATGGATATATTTGGAGCACATAGAAACACCCCTATTGAACCTATGCACAATCATATGTATATTCTTTTTCACTTGCTCATATCTGTTTGTCTTATTTGTCTGCCGATATATCCACTTATAAATTTATGCTTGTTATTATTGGTAATGTAGAGTTATGTAAGATTCTACTGAAAATTATACAAAAACAACTGGAACAGCACATCAGCAGAGAACTACCAGAAGTCTAGGCTGGGTTTAGAAGGGGTTGTGGTACTAGGGACTTTGTAGCTGATGTTAGATGGATCTTAGCTGAAAGCAGGGAGTACCAGAAGAATGTCTATCTGTGTTTCATTGACTATGCAAAGGCATTTGACTGTGTAGATAATAACAAACTGTGGCTGACTCTGAGAAGAATGGGAATCCCAGAACACTTGATAGTTCTAAGGCAAAACTTATACTTGGGCCAGGAGGCAGTCATCAGAACAGAGCACGGGAACACTGCATGGTTCAAAATTGGGAAGGGCCTACGCCAGGGATGCATCCTATGTCCATACCTTTTCAACCTGTATGCAGAACAGATTATCCGG
This sequence comes from Elephantulus edwardii, assembly GCF_000299155.1. NCBI lineage: Eukaryota > Metazoa > Chordata > Mammalia > Macroscelidea > Macroscelididae > Elephantulus > Elephantulus edwardii. Next base: position 3,118,389 of record NW_006399977.1, read on the forward strand.
GAGGCTGGGCTCTATGAGGAGAAATGTGGGGTCAAGATTGGTGGACGATCTATCAACAGTCTGTGTTATGCAGATGACACAACCCTGCTTGCTGAAACTGAGGAGGACTTGAAGCACCTTCTGCAGAGGGTCAAGGACTGCAGCCTTCAATATGGATTGAGGCTCAATGTCAAGAAGACAAAGATTCTCACCACTGGACCAACTGGATGCATCAGGATGGATGGGGAAGAGATTGAGATTGTTCACAGCTTTGGTTTGCTTGGCTCCACAGTCAACACCCTTGGCACCAGTAGCCAGGAAATTAAAAGGCACATTGCCATGGTAAAGTCTGCTGTTAGGGACCTCTCCAAAGTACTGAAGAGCAATGGTGTCTCTCTGGAGACTAAGGTGCATCTGATATAGGCCATGGTCTTCGCAATCACTTGTTATGCATCAGAGAGTTGGTCAATGACCAAGGAGAATAGAAGGAGAATTGATGCCTTTGAGCTGTGGTGCCGGAGAATAGTATTGAGAGTACCATGGACTGCTAGGAAAGCAGATTCATCCTGGAAAGGACTAAACTGGGTGGATCTTTGGAGGCAAGGATTCTGAGGCTCCGTCTAACATATTTTGGACATGTTGTAAGAAGAGACCGGTCCTTGGAAGGACATCATGCTTGGGAGGGTGGAGGTACAGCACAGGAGAGGAAGGGCCTCTATGAGGTGGATTGATTTGGTGACTGGGGTAATCAGGATGGGAGTGTCAGAGACAGTGTGACTGGCACAAGACAGAGCAGAGTTTAGGGCTGTTGTGCATAGGGTTGCTATGAGTTGTAAGCGACTTGACGGCACATAACGACAACAACAACAGAGTTATGTATATTATGGTTTATTGTCTAAAACCATTTAGCAATGCTCTGTCTTCCTGATAAAGCCTGTGTGTATGTTTGCTAACTAAAGATACATATAGAAATTTTAAAAGTATTCTACAGTTAAAATAATATGTGTGGGTATGTACACATACCCCATAGTTGTGATGAGCTATTTTCATTTCTGTAGGAACTATAGTTGCTTACTTTCCTTGAAGAACAATGCCTGCTATGCAATATCAGAATCATTGTGATTGCTTGTATAAAATCAAGATGTAATTATTTTAACATTAATCCTCGTATGCCTCATGAATCCATCTTCTCTGCTTTCCTTCTTTGCTTCAGTGACATACCTTTGTCCTTTATTCTCTCAATCTTCAACTTCCTTTTTTTTATCCATCCCCTTACATAGTGGTATTTACAGAGCTCTCACCTTCTTTTCTCTCAACTTTACAAATTCTCTTCTGGTCCAACTCCATGTCTTCCAATTTTCACTCAATCCCACCAATGCCTAAATCTTGATTTAAAAGTCAGTCTTCTCTCTTGAGCTTCAGAACTGCCCTGAAGATATCTCCATTTGAGGGCTCAATATGTACTCCGAAATCAACATGCTTGACCTGGCTCTTCTCCTCTCCCATTCAGAGGGAGCTGGCTTAAGCCAGTAGTCTTGAGCACTCTCCTTAGTTTCACTTTCTCTCTTGCTTTCCACTTTTAATCAGTCATTATGTTCTAACACATCTATTGAAGTGGCTCAAGTTCATCCAATGCCTGTCTATCTAGTCTGCCACCACCAGTTCTAGAATGTAATTAACAGAATCCTGGATTACTGTTGCAGTCATCCTATCCGTAGTCATCTTTCTAAACTGCATTTTTCTCTCCTGTGAAGTCTAAATGTCTTGCAAGGCCTCGCAGGATGTGGGCTCTACCTACTCTCCATCCTTAGGACAGCTCCCAATTCTTAACTAGATGTCATTGTTTCTCTTACCTGGGATTCTGATCCTGGAACTTTCTTGCCCCCATCTCAATTTAGCTAACTCCTCATTCAAGATTCATAGAAAGTAGCAGCCTTTGCATGAAACTTTTCCTACTTTCCAGTCACATGAGATGTTCCTGTGTCACTATTTGTACTCCTATCACATACTATTGCATTGCTTGCCAATCTAAATAGTACTTGATTTAAAGGCATGCATTTTTATTGCTGAATCTTCAATTCAGATGTTTGAAAGATGAATACGATGGATGTGATTCATCTCTTCCTATTCTCATCAATCCATTTCATGACAACAGTTCTGAGTTCTTATAAAATAAGAGGATTATGCCGTACCTCCAAGATCCTGTAATTCTTTTGGTTCAGATGTCTGTTAATTGTTATGAGGTGATGGAGAGTTCAACACAGGGCTTTAAACAAGTTCATTGCAGTTTCATCCTTCCTGCCCTACCCTTCTCTCTCTCTGATTAAGAATTTGTTTTTCTACTAGTTCTTCATACCTTTTCAATCTATATGCAGAAAGATCATTCGAGAAGCTGGGCTTTATGAGGAGGAATGTGGCAATAAGATTGGAGGAAGTCTCATCAACAACCTACATCATGCAGATGGCACAGTCTTGCTTGCTGAAACTGAGGAGAACCTGAAGTGCTTGCTGCAAATGGTCAAAGACTTTTGTCTTTAATATGAATTGAAGCTCAACATCATGAAGGTAAAGATTCTCACTACTGGGCCAATTAGTCGCACCAAAGTAGATGGAGAAGAGATTGAGGTTGTTAACAATCACAACTTGCTCATCTCCACGATCAACACTCTTGGCATCAGGAAATCAAAAGACAAATTGCACTAGGAAAATATGCTGTCATGGATCTCTAGAATACTGAAAAGTAACGATGCCATTCTAGAGACTAAGGTGAGCCTAATCCAGGCCATGGTCTTTGCCCTTACTTGCTATGCATCAGAGAGCTGGACAATGACTAAAGATGACAGAAGAATAGATACCTTTGAACTGTGGTGCTGAAAGAGAACATAACATGGACTGCCAAGAAAACAAAATAAATCTGTCCTGGAGAGAGTGAAACCAAGTTTCTCCTTGGATGCTAGGATTTTGAAGCTCTGTCCCATGTACTTTGGGCACATGGCCAGGAGAGACTGGTCCTTGAAGAAAGACGTCATTCTTTGAAGGGTGGATGGACAACACAGGAGTAGAAGATTCTGGATGAGATGGATTGATATAGTAACTAGGGCAATGGGGGCAGATGTATTGGAGTTAGTGAGACTGGCTCAGGACAGGGTAGGGTTCGGTCCTATTTTACATAAAGTCGCTGTGAGTTGCACGTGACTCCATCGCACATAACAGCAATAACCACCATCACCAGTTCTTGGAAAAGACTTCACACTAGGAAGAGTAGAATGTCAGTGAAAGAGAAGAGGGTCTTAATGAGTTAAATTGACACAATGACTGCAACGGTGGTCTTGAGCATGGTTGAGATTGTGCGGGAGGCTTAGGATAGAGCATGATTTCAAACTTTTTTCATAGGGTTGCTATGGTGACTTGGTGGTACTTATCAACAACCTCAAACATTTATAGTTCAACAGATTCCCAATACATTAAAAAATGACCAGGAATCTATAAAAATGACTTTGGGATCTTGTTAAAAATGTAGATACTGAAACAGTACATTTATCTAAGGCAGACTCTCACTCATTGCTGTCAAGTCAGAACTGACTCATTGCCAATCCTCCAGCGAGCTTTTGGAGGCTGTAAATCACATGGAAGGAGATTGCCCATCTTTCTTCTGCTGAACCACTGGTGGATTCTAGCCACCAGAGACATCAGATTTTAATTACCTGCACAACTCCCTGGGGAACAATGCCACCAGAGCCACCTAACTCTAAGGTAACTAGCAAATTCTCAGCAGGGGGTTGAACCAGAATGAATGGGTTAGAAACCTGTTCCAGGGCTGGAACTGAATTCTGGCTTTGTGACAGCTATCTAATCTTGTACAACTTACTGATTCTTTCTGAATTTCAGACCCTTATTTGTAAATTGGGGATATTAATACCAATCTTACATGATTATAATAAGCATTAAATAATACACATTTAGACAACATATGGTACATGGCTAGCATCTTTTTCTCTCTGCCACTAGTTAGAGCAAGGTCTATAGCCAAAATGCCTTTTGCTCAATTCCTGGCTCTCTCACTTAGTACCTGAACAGGATTAGCCAACTAACTTTGCCTGCTGAGCTTCAATTTTTTAAATTTGTAAAACAGAGATGACATCAACCTTAAGATACTGTTGTAAATATTAATGCTTTTTTCTATATAAAAGTTTGCAGCACAGTTAGAATAAGAGCTCAACAAATATTAGTGGCTGCTGTGATTATGATGATAATGATGATGGTAATCATGGAAGAGAAGGAGAAGAAAAGAGAATAGAAAATATGCAAAGCCTGATAATAATTGGCTTGCAACAAAAGCCATTCCCTTTCCTCTTTTCCTTTCTATTCATGGCTAGGAGAGCTTCACTTACCATTAGAATGACCCTAGAGGGTCAAATCTCATTATAACAAAATTGGTTCTCAATTTCCTCTGCTGAATGGGAATCTTCTTGTGTTTAAGACTGATGAAAATTTACTCACTGCATTAATATTTTCAGTAACTCAGGGTGGTGTACTCTGTAGGGGGTTGTGGTCCTAATGGAGAGGCCATCCCTCTCTGGGGCTCAGTTCCACCAGTGGCTCTGTGGGAGAAAGACAGACAATCCCTTCCCATGTGTCTTAGAGCCTAGCAATAACTTGGAGTTAGAGTTTTTGAGTTTACACTGCTTGACAATGTATGGGTCTAATTATCAGAATTATGGATTGTTTTAAAATGTTATGAGATTATTTTGCACACTTTCCCCCTGCAAGTTGTTGTTATGTGCTGTCAAGTAAGAGCTGACTCTTCAGCAGGTTTGGAGAGGCTGTAAATTGTGTGGAAGGAGATGACCTCTCTTTCTCCTTAGGAGCAACTGATGGATTCTGATTATGTACCTTGAAGTTGACAGTGTAATTCCTTACCACAAGGGTACCAGAGCTCCCTTTCTGTCAAAATGGACATAAAACTACAGTTGAGGGATGCCTTGGATATTGGGACCTGCAGTAGTTCGGGAGCAAATCTCAATGCCCTTATTTCCTGGACTCTGGCTTGAGAAATAGATGCCAATATTTCCTAGACCTACTTTCTTCTGTTTTCTCTGAATTATCTTTTCTCAGATTTTACTCATTTTGCATTTACTTACACACTCTTTTTTTCCCAGTTACCTACTACTATATAGCAAACTATCCCCAAGCATGGTAGGTAGTGTACAACAATGATTTTATTTTGGCTGTGATCTGTGGAGGGAGCTCTGAAGGTCTACTAGGTACAAAGTTGCACTGCTGTACGGTGCAAGAAAGGCAGTTTGAATCCACCAGCTGCTCCACAGGAAGAAGATGGAAATCTCCCCCAGTCCCATTTGTTGTTGTGATTAGTTAACATGAAGTCACCTACGACTCAAACCCACCCTATAACCAACAGATCTGAACATTGCCATATCCTGTGCCAACCTTACCGTATCTGATGTGTTCCATGTGTTAATCCATCTTAAGAGGAAGTGTCTTCCTCTCTTTCACTGAACCTGTACCTTTCCACGTATGATGTCATTTCCCAAGAACTTTCCCCACTCTACAATGTGCCTCAAAGTATGCGAGGCAAAATTTCATCATTGTTCCCTCTAAAGAGCATCCTGTTTGCACTTCTTGTAAAACAGACTTGTTTGTTCTTTTGGCAGTCCAAGAGATATTGTGTACTCTTCAAAGACATCAGTTTTTCTGTCATCTTTGTTCATAGTTCCACTTTCAGATGTATAACAAGCGATTGAAAAGAACATTACATAGATCAGGTGCATTTTAGTCCTTAATCTGACATCATTGCTATTTAGCAATCTTGACAGCAGATTTTCCTCAATACAACATGTCTTTTGGTTTCTTGGCTGCAAGCAAGATTCTGCTGAAAATTATTAAAAAAGGACTGGAAAATCACATCAAGAGAGAACTTCCCGAAGTGCAGGCTGGGTTCAGTAGAGGCCACGGTACTAGGGATATTATCGCTATTGTTAGATGGATCTTGACTGAAAGCAGAGAATACCAAAGGAATGTCTGTGTTTCATTGACTATGCAAAGGCATTTGACTTTGGATCACAGCAAACTGTGGCCAACTCTGAGAAGAATGGGAATCACTTGATCATGCTTATGTGAAACCTATACTTGGACTATGAGGCAGTTGTTAGAATGGAGTAAGGAAACATTTTGTATGGTTCAAAATTGGGAAGGGTATATGCCAGGGATGTGTCCTATTTCCATACCTTTCAACCTATATGCAGAACAGATCATCCGGGTGGCTAGGCTCTATCAGGAGAAATGTGGCATCAGGATTGGAGGAAGACTCATCACAATCTGCATTATACATATGACACAACCCTAGTTTCTGAAACTGAGGAGGAACCTGAAGCACTTGCTGCAGAAGCTCAAGGAATGCAGCCATAAATATGGACTGAAACTGAACATCAGAAAAACAAAAATTCTCATCACTGTGCCAATTATGATAGATGGTGAAGAGATTGATATTGTTAACAGCATCCATTTGCTTGGCTCCACAATCAACAGTCTTGGCACCAGTAGCCAGGAAACTAGAAGGTGGATTGCATTGGGAAATTCTGCTGTCAAGGACCTTTCCAAAGTATTGAAGAGCAACAATGTTAGTCTGGAGACTAAAGTCCACCTGATCTAGTCCATAGTTTTTGCAATTACTTCCTATGCATCAGAAAGCTGGACAATGACTAGGGATGATAGAAGGAGAATTGATGCCTTTGAGCTTTGGTGCTGGAGAAGAGTATTGAATATACCATGGACTGCTAGGAGAACAAACAAGTTCATCCTGAAGAGGGTGAAACCAAGCTGCTCGATGGAGGCAAGGATTCTGAAGCTTCGTTTAACATACTTTGGACAAGTTGCAAGGAGGTACCAGTCCTTGGAGAGGGACATCATGTTTGGGAGGATGAAGGGACAACACAAAAGCGGAAGACCCTTGATGAGATGATTGATTCGGTTGCTGGGGTAATGAGGGTAGGTGTGTCAGGGTCAATAAGGTTGGCACATGCTAGAGCAGGGTATAGGGCTATTGTACATAGAGTCACTATGAGTCGCAGGTGACGTGACGGCACATAATAATAACAACCACTACCAAGAGTGTTGATTGTGGATCCAAGGAAAACTTCAGTTTTTTCTCCATTAATGCCATGATATTGCTAATTGGTCCAATGGTGAGAATTTTTAGGGTTTTTTTGATGGTGAAATATAATTCATGTTGAAGGTTGTGGCTTTGATAATCTGCATCAACGTATCACAAGTCGTCTTCATTCTCTGCAAGGCAGAGTCTTCCATCTGCATGATTCAGATTTTTTATGAGTCTTCCTCAAATCCTAATGCCACAGTTTTCTTCATATAATCTAGTTTCTCAAATGATTTTCTCAGCATACAGATTGACTAGGTATGGAGAAAATATAGAACCCTGACACACATCTTTCATGATCTGAAACCATATATTGGTTCCTTCTTCTGTTTGCAAGTATTCCTTTGGTCTATGCATAAGTTTTTCTAAGCACAATTAAGTGCTTGAGTATTCCTATTCTTTTCAAAGTTACCAATAATTTATTAAGATCCACATAGTCAAATGCCTTTTCATAGTTAATAAAACTCAAAAATCACTCTGCTATTTGATCCATCTGACATAAAAAATGATATTCTTTGTTCCATAGCCTGTTCTGGATCCAGATTGAATTTCTGACAGTTCCCTGTTGATATTCCATTCCAGTGCTTTACAGCTTATAAAAACCAACTGGAGGGTCAGCTATGAGTCAGTTTCTAGTTGAGGGCAAAGAACAACAACAACATGATCTGTGGATCAGAAATGTGAGAAAGATTGGTCTAGATTCGTCATATCTGATCCAGTAGCTAGAGCTGGAAGATCCACTTCTTAGACTGCCTCTTCCCTCGTTTTCTTGACAATGTCCTTGACCTTTCTGTCTCTCTACATGGGTCTCTTTGAGGAGCACAATGCTACTCTGAAACGCAAGGGATTGCCATAAGTCAGAATCCTCTTGCTTCAAACTGGTTTGACTGTGGCGGGTTTTTTTTTTGGTTTTGTTTTTGTTTTTTAAAATTTTTGGTTTTTTTTGTCTTTCTGCTTCTTGATGAAAGAATGTCCATCATCAACCTGTTGCTATACTCTTAATACCAGTGTTGAGTTATTATTACAGTTGAGTTTTTGTTTACTTTCTTCGGAGATTTTTTTGGCTTCTGAAGTTTTGCTGATGAAAGCGAAGGGTCACAACATGCCAGTATATTTGTACAACATACTTACTGACTAGGGTCAAGTGCCACCTAGAAGAGAGAGATAGTTATTAATCAATCATATAATTTAAGTCTTACAAAGTAAGATAAGCTTTACAAAGAGAAGGATCAGGTGCCCTGAGCATGTATAAATGAAGTGTCTTATGCTTGAGGAATCAAGGAAAGTATTAGATGACTTTTCAGTTGATATTTGAGGGCTAGGTAGTGGTTTCAGCACTAAGAATGGACAGAATATTCCAAACTGAGGGAGGTTAAGAAAATGAAGATCAAAAATAAGAGGAAGTTTCCAATTTTGCCAACACCATTTGTTAAAAAAGCTGTCGTTTCCCCACTTAACTGATTTCATCTCCTTGTCAAAAATCAGTTGACCATAGATAGATGGGCTGATCTCTGGGTTCTCAATTCTATTCCATTGATCAATGTGTCTGTCATTGTACCAATACCATGCTGTCTTAACCACCACGGCAATGTAGTAGGATTTGAAATCAGGGAGTGAGATGCCTCTTACCTTTTTTCTATTTTTAAGGAGTGCTTTGCTTATTCGGAGCTTCTTTGCATTTCAAATGAAACTGGAGATTGCCTTTTCCATCTTGTTGAAGAATGGGATTGGTATTTGTATTGACATTGCATTGAACATGTAAATTGCCTTTGGTAGTATTGCCATTTTCACAATATTGAGTTTTTCTATCCACGAGCAAGGGATATTCTTTCACTTCTCCAGATCTCTTTTTGTTTCTTGTGATAATGTTTTGTAATTTTCTTTGCATAGATCCTTTGTGCTTCTCGTTAGCTTTACTTCAAAGTATTTAATCTTGTGATTCACTATTGTGAAAGGTATTGTTTTCTTAGTTCAGGATCTGTATTCTCTTTGTAACTGTAGAGAAACACAACTGATTTTTGTATGTTGATCTTGTATCTTGCTATTTTGCTGAATTGGTCAACTATATCCAATAGTTTTCTTGCTGAGTCTTTAGGGTTTTCTAAGTATACTATCATATCATCTGCAAGATCCATACCTCATTCCATATACAAAAGCCTACTCAAGGTGGATCATGGACTACGACTAAAACCAAGAACTATAAGCTTCATTAAAGAAAAGTTTGGAAGAACTCTAGAAGTCCTAATCTACAATATAAACAGTCTTCCAAGTATCCTGAAAAATCTACAACCAGGAGGAGATAAAATAGATGAATGGGACCTTCTAAGAATCAAATCCATATACACATCCAAAAAGTTCTCTAGCAGGGTAAAAGGGAAGCCACAGACTGGGAAAAAGTATTTGGTAATGACCAGATAAGGGATTATATCTAGAATTTATAAAATACTTGAGCACCACAACAAGATAAAGGTAAATAATCCAATTGAAAAATGAGCACAGGATATGAACAGACACTTCACCAAAGAAGACATTCTGATGGCCAAAAAGCACATGAAGAAATGTTCAAAGTCCATAGCTCTAAGAGAAATGCAAATCAAAACAACTATGAGATATCATCTCACCCCAGTAAGACTAGCAAAATTCAACAGAACAGCAAGCAACAAATGCTGGTGAGGTTGTGGAGATACTGGAACTCTTGTTCACTGTTGGTGGAAGTGTAAAATGGTGCAACTACTGTGGAAGTTGGTATGGCACTTTCTCAAAAAGTTGCAAATAGAGATACCATTTGACCCAGCAATTCTGCTACTAGGAATATACCCCAAAGTGACCATAACTTCCACCCAAGCAGATATATGCACAGCCATGTTTATCACAGCTTTGTTCACAATAGCAAGGAGCTGGAAATAACCTAAGTGCCCATCAACAAACAAATGGATAGAGAAGCTGTGGTATGTTCACACAATGGAATACTATACTACATTGAAAAACAAGGAACTCATGCAATATTATTAATAATGGGTGACCCTGGAGGACATCATGCTGAGTGAAATATCTCAGTTACAAAAGGACAAATACTTCATAGTGTCACTGTTGTAAAACAGGGCTGACATCGGGGTTGGGGGAGACTGAGAAAGATGGGATAA
>NW_006399977.1:3129081-3134942 GCF_000299155.1 Elephantulus edwardii
GGGGGCTCCATGGCTCAGCAGCTAGCAAATAGGTCAGTTGTTTGAAATCACTAGATGCTTCATGAGAGGAAGATGTGGCTAGCAATGTGCTTCCTTAGAGATTATAGTGAGGTAACCTTCAGAGGCAGCTCTACAAGGTCACTTACCATTGTCATCAACTTGATGATAATGTTTGAATAAGTTGGAGAAAGAGTCATGTAACATAGCTGGGATGTGGACAATATCATTAATTATTTTAAAGTGAAAAAACCGAGGGTGAACTCCCAGAAGCCCAACACAAGTGCCAGAATTAGTCACCCTCAAGTCAAATCCAATTCATAGAGACTCCATAGTATTTTTAGTGATATTTTTAGTAGCCACCTTTTTATTGAAAGTAGATTGTTGGGCTTTTTTTTAAAGAAGTGCCTCCAGATGGACTTAATGAAATCTTCAACTTTTCAGTTAGTAGTCGAGTGTGCTAATCATTGGCAAGATCCAGGGACTGAAGTGCTTGACAATGTGCTGTCGGAATGACAGGAGTGACCATAGTACACAACCTGCCCTCAGGCCATGTCTGTAGCCTTTTACACTTAGAAGCTTTTCCCTAGCAAACCTAATGACATCTATGTGAGAACTCTCCAGATTCAGAGAAATCTGCATCAAAAAATAAGAAAACATTGTTATTTTTGTTGTTGATTGCCATTGAAAGGAGCATGACTCATGGTGATCCTATGAACAAAAGACCCAAAGCCTTTCTAGGACTATTGTTTCTCAAAGTTCATAGAGTTTCCAGAGGCATGTTGTTTAGGAAGTAGATGCCACTCCTGCTTCAGAAAATATAAAACAGCCCAATGGCATTACCATTAAGAATACAGTTTAAATGTAAAGATTATGTAAGTCTTTGGAAATAATTCACCTTATTATCTCCCCTAGTAAAAATATACATATATTTCTATTTTGGTGTGAAAACTAGGGGAAAATAGAATTTGTATTTTATATAGATCACATATGTAACTATTTCCTAGATTTTTAAAAAACTTTAATAATTTTAGCCATCAATAAAGTATATATATCAAGATAAAATGATGCATTTATTATCTATACTTTACTGTTGTTGTTGTCATGTATTGTATGTCGAGTAATCTGCAACTCATAGTGACACTATACACAGTAACTCTGAACCCTACCCCATCCTGAGCCAACTTCACTGTTTCCGACACACCTGCCCCAATCACCGTAGTCACCGTGTCAATCCATCTCATCCAAGGTCTTCCTCTCCTGTGCAGTCCCTGTACCCTCCCAAGCATGATATCCTTCTCCAAGGTCTAGTCCCTCCTGGCCATGTGCTCAAAGTCTGTGAGACAGAGCTTCAAAATTCTTATTTCCACTGGTGGCCTAGTGGCAAGGCGCTGCACTGCAATCCCAGAGGTACGCTGTTCAAATCCACCAGATGCTCTGCTGGAGAAAGAGGGGGCAATCTCCTCCTGTACCAGTCAGATCTGATTTGACAGTACATGTAAAAATAATACAATAAAAATGAAAAAAATTTAAAAAAATCTTACTTCCAAAGAGCAACTTAGCTTCACCCCCTCCAGGACAAACCTGTTTGTTCTCTTGACAATCTATGATATTTTCAATATTCTTCTCTAGTACCACAGCTCAAAGGTATTGATATTGTTTTATGTTTTTATTCACTAGTATAAGGACATTAAAGGAGCACTGATGGCCCAGTAGTTAAGAGTTCAGCTACCAACCCAAAGGCACATGGTTCAAACCCATTCCCTGCTCCTCTGGAGAAAGATATGTTGTCATGTGCTGTTCAGTTTCCTGTGACTCATACAATGTATTGTATGTAGTACAATAGCTCTGAAGCCTGCCCTGTCCTGAGCCAGTCTCGCTGACAACACATCTACCCCCCCATTGCCCTAATTATTGTATCAGTCCATCTCATCCGGAGTCTTCCTCTCTTGTGCTGTCCCTCCACCCTTTTGAGCATAACATCTCTTTCCAAGGATCAGTCCCTTCTGGCCACATGCCCAAAATATGTGAGACTGAGCTTCAAATACGGCATCCAGTGAAGATTACAGCATAAAAAACTCTATGGAGCAGTTCTAACTTACTTTCTATAAGATCATTATCAGTCAGAATTAATTGTGTGACAATGGATTTTGGTTTGGGGGTATGAGTTCTAATTATCTAGCCTTATTTTAGTGTATAATTTAAAATAGAAAAGAAAAATCCTAACTATGTCATCTGGCAATGCAAAAGTGGAGAAAGACATTTAAATAAAAAAGTTTCCAAAAATACAGAAAGAGTGGAGAAGGGAAGAAGATTGACTTGCAAAATTGATATTGTTTTTCTGTAAGAATACTATATTATGAGCAGAGAAGGGGAAAGGCAAGAATATGATACAGAAAAAGAAGAATTGCACTTTTATGAAAAACCCATTAGATTTCACAAAGATGAGGCAATGTATCTTGAAGAAGAAAAGAGGTTTCAACTCTAATTTCCTTTTTGCTAGCTCTTTCTGACGTCTTAATTAACTTTCAGAATTATTCTTTCAATTGGAACCTTCTTTCTGTGACATAAGATATCCCAAGCTTTACAATATTGTCTGTCTCATCATAATGCCATCTTAAATTGCACCAGAAAAAGTCATTGACTGGTTAGGTAAAAATCAAGGAAGATATTGTACAGTGTTAGGAATAACTGTTACGTGTCCATTGATGAAGACTAGACTGTTAACATTTTGAGAGATAGTCTTCAGGATATTATATTACTGTATGACACTCTATTGTATAAGAATTTTCATTCAATTGCTATTGAGTCAATCCTAACTCAATGACTAACAATGACTCAATTCTAACCCTTGGGTTTCTGAAGTTATAAAGCTTAACAGGAGGAGACTGCCACTGGTGGATTCAAATCACCAGAGGAGCAAGACCTTTTTGCTCAGCAGCACAACACACTATAGACTAAGCCACCAGAGCCCTGAATAATAGCATTCGAAAGATATATTGAAACTACCAAATAGTTTAGGGAGCTCTGATGGTGGCCAACCCAAAGGCATGCAGCTCAAATCCACTAGCTGCTCCAGAGAGAAAGATAGACAGTCTCCTCCAGTGAGATTAGTTGTTAGTGTTAGGTGACACAAAGTTGAGTATGTCTCACAGTGACTCTAAGAACAGTGGATCGGAACCCTTTTCTACCCTATGCCCTGCTCATCATCTCTGACACACTTATGCCCATTGCTGCAGGTACTGTGTCAACTCATCTCATTGGGGGTCTTCACCTCTGTCACTGACTCTCCACCTTTGTAGGCATGATGTCCTGTTCTAAGAAATAGCCTCACAACATACCCAAAGCATGTGAGATAATGCTTTGCCATCCTTGACTCCAAGAAGCAGCCTGGTTGCACATTTTCAAGACATATCTATTTGCTCTTTTGTCAGCCCATGGGATATTCAATATTCTTCTCCAAACCACACTCAGAGGCATCAATTCTTCTGTTTTTCTTATTCATTCTCCAGCTCTCAAATGCATAGCAAGTGACTGAAAAGATTATGGCCTGAATCAGGTGCACCTGAGTCCTCAAACTAACATTGGTCCTCAGTACTTTGGGAAAGTCCCTGACCACAGACTTGTCCAATGCAATATGTCTCCTTATTTCCAGACTAAGATTGCCAAGTTGTTGATTATAGATCCTAGTAAGATGAGGTAACTGACAATTTCAATCTTTTATCTATCTATCTATCTATCATCTATCTATCTATCTATCTATCTATCTATCATAATTTTGCTTATTGGTTTAGTGTAGAGGATTTTTGTCTTTATGTTGAGATGTAATCCTGTGTGATTTATGGCCTCTGAAAACCTGCTGGAGGGTCAGTTATGAGTCAGTTCCAACTCGACAATACATAACAACAGCGATAATACCATATACTTTAAAAAAATACATTATTCAACTTGAAAGATTACGTGGGAACCCTTGAGTATAGTGACTTTATGTTACAGGAGGAAGAGAAACTCTAAGAGGAAGGGGAGATTGGTTGTACCATTGAAAGAATGTAATCAGTGTTACAGAATTGTGCATGTAGAAACTGTTTGGTGTTTGTCTTGTTGCCCATATTTTCAACAACAGCAACAATGAAATACAGTGTTTCTAAAGAGACTTATTTTTATATTTTGAAAGTTATTTTATTTCATATTTTGAAAGTTAAACCAATTTTATGTTGCTTTGTTTTTTTCCTTTTCGCAATTTGATTTTAAAAGATTCAAGAGGATAGAAATGAAAAAGCTTAAAGTAGTTAAGATTTTCCCCCACCTCCTGTTTTTTCTTTTATATAAACACCAGAAGGAAATTAAATGCTTGATTAAATTAAACAAATTAGTTGAACACTAATGTTACCATGAACAGTGTTTGTACCACTAATTGCTTATTGAGTATTATGACAAGATGCACACAAATCAAAACAGGCAGTTTTAGTTCTAGATGAAATAGTAACAGGCTGTCTGGAGGTGGAAAACATGTGGGTATCATCAAAATACTCAACAATTAAATATTGCTAGTTCAGTGTGTTGGGATTTGTTTTAATCCCAGAGGTGAAAATAGAGCTTCTAGCTTCATCTAAGGGAGCTCTGGTGACTTGGAAATAAGGAGTTGTGTTGCCAACCCAAATGCATGTAGTTCAAGTCCACCAGCTAGCTACCTTGAGGAAGAAAGATGAGCAATCTCTGAAACCCACTGGAGGGTCAGCTATGACTCAGTTCTGACTCAACCGTGCATAACAACAACAGCTTCATCTACTTGACTCTAGAGAAGTGTCCTATTGGACTGGACTAGTTATCGTTCCTGGAAGATCTCACATACATCTTGCTAAGGATTTAGTTATGCACCTTCCAAAACATGGAGGTTGATTTGTTGGAATTAGTGAGACTGGCTCAGAACAGGGAAAGGTTCAGAACTGCAGTATATAGCATTGCTATGGGTCACAGGCAACTTGACGGCACATAACTACAGCAAAAAAACATGTTGTTAATCCTAAGCCCTATAACTATGGCAAGATCTGGTGGTGTAATCTGTAAGGACTTGGCGTGGCGAAACCCAAAATGATCCCTCTCTGATGATTTGAATTCACCAGCAGCTCCTTGGGAGAACGATCGACGATTTCCTCCTATGCAAGATAGAGTGAAAGAAACCCAATATAGCATTAGCTATGAGTTGTCCTGACTAGATGACAGTCAATGAGAATTATTGTAGGAGCCTTGGGGGTGTGGTGAGTTAAGCATTGAGCTGCTAACCAAAATCTTGGCAGTTCCAACCTACGAGCTGCTTTGTGGTAAAGATTAGGAAGTCTGACCTTGTAAAGGTTCTCAGCCTTGAAAATTCTATGGGGCAATTTGAACATTATCTTATAGGTTTGAAATGAGTTAGGCAATCTATTGTTGATGTCAGGTGGATACCAGCAAGATGTTAACTTGTGCTTTATGGATTATGAAAATAATCCATATATGATTCATATCTATGTGAATCATATATGCACCATATATCTTGATTCATATCTATGTGAGTCATAATAAATTATGACTATCATTGAAAAGGGAGCCTTGGTGGCCTAGTGGCAAGAAACTGTGCTGCAATATGTGATTCAAGGCCACCAGCTGCTTTGTAAGAGAAGGATGGACAATCTCCTCCTGTGCTATTGTTGTTTTGTTGTTAAGTGCCATCCAGTCGCAGGCGACTCATAGCGACCCTATGAAGGAGAGTCCTCGATGCTTGGGTGCCTTTCATCCTCTCTCCAGGTTCATAGCATTTCCGGAGGCAAGCTTTTATGGAAGTGGATGCCACTCCTCCTTCCACCTGTGCTATTACAACTATGAAA
>NW_006399977.1:3136017-3167900 GCF_000299155.1 Elephantulus edwardii
TATATAATATTATAAGAATAATAGCCCACTTGAAGGCACCTAACAATATCATGGGGAGATTGGTGGCCTAGTGGTAAGAAGCTGTGCTGCAATCCCAAAGGCACACAGTTCTAATCCACCAGCTGTCTCAAGGGAGAAGGATGGGCAATCTCTTCTCATGTGATTTACTGCCTCTGAAATTCCACTGCAGGATCAGTTATGAGTTGTTTCTGACTTAACGACACACATCAGCAATAATAACATGAGCCAGAATTGACTCTTCAAGAGTTGGCTTGGTTTTGATTTGATTTTTGACTGTGGTTACAATACTGTATGAGAATGGGTTGTCTTTTTAATGTTAATAAGGCAGGATTAATGTACTGTGTATTTTGAGTGAATCTCTTCTAAGGTATAAAAGAGATTAAACAAGCAATAAACTCAGAAATGGAGGAAGATAGACGTCAATTCAAATCAAGATTTCCCAGGAGCAGAGCTCAGAAGAAACAAAATTCTCCCTCCAGAGTTAACAGAAAAAGCCTTCTTCTAGAGTCTGTCATGTCAATAGGCCCAAATCCTAGGGCTCTATTTTTTATCAATGCCCTCAATGCAACTTGATCTTCTTCCCTTATTACCATTGACTTTTTATCATGTATTTCCTGAAGTTTTCAGTGTCAATCAAATAACAGATGTTGTCCTTCACATGCTTAATATGCTTCAGTGTATGCCAGGAAATTTGGAAGATAGCTACAAAAAAAGATGATCCAACAGAATATGGGAATTACCTAACAATATGATTTTTAAAAATATCACAGAAAATGTCAATGAAGATCATCCAAAAATGGTTAGAATAGTACATTGATTGTTCAATGCTACATGTTCTAGAAGAACTGGAGAATAACTTTTCTCTAGAAAAACTTCTCTTCTAGAGAAGTGCTATAAGTTCAAGCTGGTTTTAGAAGGGGCTGTGGTACCAGGGATATCATCCTTCATGTCAGATGGATCTTGGCTGAAAGCAGAAAACAGCAGAAAAATTGTCTATTTGTGCTTTATCGACTAAGCAAAGGCATTTGAGTGTGTGGATCATAACAAGCTATGACTAACACTGAGAAGAATGGGAATCCCAGAACACTTAATTATGTTTATATTAAACATATTCCTGGCTCAAGGAGCTGTTGTGTAAACAGAGCAAGGGAACATTGCATAGTTAAAAATCTGGAAAGGTAGGAGTCAGACCTGTATCCTTTCCCCATACTTATTCAATTTGTATGCTGAACAAATCATTCGCTAGAAAAGCTGGACTTCATGAAGAAGTGTGTGGCATCAGGATTAGAGAAAAATTCATCAATAACCTGTAATATGCATATAATACAACCTTCTTGCTTGAAATGAGGAGGTCCTGAGGTACTTGGTGCAAAATATTAAGGACTGCAGCTTTAAATATGAATTACATCTCAACATCAAGAAATTAAATACCCTCACCACTGAGACAATAGGCAGCATTAAGATGGATGAATGAAAGATTAAAATAGTCAATGAAATGTGAAAGATAGCTACCTGGTTAACCAACTGAAGGAAATCCATACTTTGTTCCTATTATAAAAAAATGGTGATCCAACAAAATGTGAAAATTATCGAACAATATCATTAATATTACATGCAAGTAAAATTTTTTATATAAATTTTTTATTTATTTTCTTTTATACTGATATATTTACAAAGTTTGAATACATTGTTTTTCCACACTGTATCTTTCCCTTTTCCTTCACCCATCAAATTGTACAACCTATGATTAACCTCACTACCACCCAACCTCACTAACCACTCATCCTCTCCCCTCTGCTTCCACCCTCCCCTCATACTCATTCTACAATAATGATTTTATACATTATTTGTCCTTGTGGGACTGAGTTAGTTAACTCAGCATAATGCTCTCAAGTCCCTCCAAGTTAGATAGTAATTTACAAAATCATTGCTCCTGCATGCTGCATAGTATTCCATTGCACGAATGTACCACAACTTCTCAATCTATTCGTTTGTGGTTGGACATCTGGGTTGTTTCCATATTCTTGCAATGGTGAATAATGCTGCTGTAAAAACTGATGGTACAGGTCTCCATTTGTGGCTCAGTTCTCATTTTCTTGGGGTATATTCCAAGCAGTGGAATAGCTGAGTCATATGGAATTTCTATGTTCAGCTTTTTGAGGAAGTGCCAAATTGCCTTCCAGAGTAGTTGTACCATTTTACAATCCCACCAGCAATGTATGAGAGTTCTTATCTCACCACACTCTCTCCAACATTTATTACTTTCTGCCTTGCTAAACTTTGCCACTGTTACTGGGGTATAGTATTTCATTGTGGTTTTGATTTGCATCTGTCTTATTGCTAGTGATTTGGAACATTTCTTCATGTGTTTGTTGGCCATTTGATTGTCTTCCTCTGTGAAAATTCTATGTCTTTTGCCCATTTTGTAATTGAGTTGTCAGTCTTTCTCCACCCCCCACCAAGTCCGAAGAGTATTCTGTAAACTTTCTTTATTAGACTCTTGTCTGAGATGATATTGCCAAATGTTTGTTCCCTGTCAGTAGCTTTACTTTTCACCTGTTGGAAAAAGTTTTTGATGTGCACAGGGATTTAATCTTTGGAAGATCTTATTCATCCATTTTATCCTCTTTAGATTGTGCTTTTCTGGCTGTACTTGGCTGTCTCTTTATACCATAGACTAGGCCTTCTAAGGTTGATCCCAGTTTGTCTCCTATTAACTTTATAGTTTGGGGATTTTCTCCCAGGTCTCTGATACACTTTGAGTTGATTTTTTTGTATAGTGTGAGATGTGGATCTTGTTTCAGCTTTCTGCAGGTAACAGTCCAGTTTATGTGCAAGTAAAATCTTGCTGAAGATTATTCTAAAAATGCTACAATGGTACATTTTTACACAAAAAAAGCTGGATTCAGAAGAGATCTTGGCATGAGGGATATCATTGCTAGTGTCAGATGGATTTTGGTTGAAAGAAAACAATAACAGAGAGTCGGATACTAGTGGTTTATTAACCATGAAAAGGCATTTGACTGTGTGGATCATAACAAAGTATGGATAACATTGAGAAGCTTGAGAATGCCAGAACACTTAGATTGGCTTATGTGAAATCTTTATATAGATCAAGAAGCAGTTGTCAGAACAGAACTAGAGAACACTTCAGGGTTTAGAATAGAAAAAGTTCACATCAAGGTTGTATCTTTTTTTAATACCTAGTCAATCTGATTGCTAAGTAAATAATTTGAGAAGCGAGACTATATGAAGAAGAATGTGGCATCAGAGTTGGAGAAAGATTTGTCCACAATCTACATTATGTGTATAGTAAATTCTCCCTTGCAGGAAGTGTAGAATACTTGAAGTAGAGGATCAAAGACTTTAGGTTTAATGTGAGTTACATTTCTACAAATGTAGACTTTTTTTCCAAGAAAATAAATATTCTCACTACTGGACCAAGAGACAAATGGAGAAAAAAAAATCAAAGCTGTCAAGGATTTAATTTTATTTGGATCTGCAATCAAGCTCTCTCATGGCAGCCCCAATCAAGAAATCAAAGAGGTATTGCATTGGTGTAATAGGCTGTTAAGGACTTTTCTAAAGTGCTGAGGTGGTTGTCATTGTTGTATGACAACAGGAAGCAGTCATACAAACAGAGTAAGGAAACACTGCATGTTTCAAAATAAAAAAAGGAGTGTATCAAGAATCTGTTTTTTCTCCGTGTCTTTTAAGTCTATACGTGAAACAAATCAATCGAGAGGCAGGACTTACAAAGATGAATGTGGCATCAGGATTGACGGAAGGACTCATCAACAACCTGTGTTAATGCAGATGATACAACTTTGCTCACTGAAACGGAGGAAAACTTGAAGCATTTGCTTCAGAAAGTCAAGGACTGCAGTCTTCAATATGGATTACATCTCATCAAGGGGAAAAAAAGACTCACCACTGGGCCAATTGGCAGCATCATAATAGATGGAAAATATTAAGAGTGTTAGCAATTTTATCTAGTTTGGGTCCACAATCAACACTCTTGGAACCAAGAGTCAGAAAATCAAAAGACAAATTGCTTTGGGAATGCCTGCTGACAGGGATCGCTCCAGATTGCTAAGGAGCGATGATGTCAGTATAGAGACCAAGTTGTGCTTGATCCAAGCCATGCTTTTCTCATTTACTTGCTGTGCATCTGAGAGCTAGTAAATTATTAAGAATGACAGACAAATCAGTGCCTGTGAGTTGTGGTGCTGGAGAAGAGTATTGAACACACCGTGCAATGCCAAGAGAACAAATGGGTCTGTCCTGGAGAGGGTGAAACCAGATTGCAGGATTGTGAGGCTTGGTCTCACATCCTTTGAGCATGTGACCAGCATGGACCAGAAGGATGTCAAGCTTGAAAGAATGGAGGGTCAGTGCAGGAGAGGAAGACCCGGATCAGATGAATTGACCCAGGGACTGTGGCAATGGGGGCAGCTTTGTCAGAGACAGTGAGATCACCTCAAAGTAGTGCAGTGTTACAGCTATTGTTCACAGGGTCTCTTATAAGTTGCATTTGACTTCATGGCACATGACAACAACAAAGGGCTAAAGCAGGGATAGCATTTTCAAGTGCTCTTGACACACACCGTAGTCTTTTAAATTGCTTCCTGTGTATCTGAAAGCAGAACGATGAAAAGGGATGGTGGAAGCATTTAAATTATGGTGCTGGAAAAGAGTACTGAATAATCTATGGCCTGCCAAAAGAACAAATAGATCTGTTCTGGAGGAAGAACAACTAAGGTTTTTCTCACATCTTTTAGCCCGTTGTCAAGGACAAGCCAGTCCTTGGGAAATTAATTCAAGCTGGGAAATGGGGAGGGTCAGAGAAAAAGAAGAGGACTCTTAAAATGGATTGATACAGTGACTTTAACAACGGGCTTGAGCATATTGGAGATTGTGGCAGAAGCGTCAGATCTGTTGTTCATATGGTCACTTTAAGTTGCAGTCGGCTGAAACGCATGCAATACCACTAACTAAAAGGTTGGTTTTTCTAACTCCCCCACTGGCACTGCAAGACAAATGCTGGGTGATCTGCTTCTGTGAAGATGACAGTCAAGAAAGCCTTGTGGGACAGTATTACTCCCTGAACACCAAGGGGCCACCATGAGTCAGAATTGGCTCAATGGCAAAGTTTGACTGTCCCCATGTTACCTCTCTTAGCTCAGGCTTACATGCTTCCCTCCAAATTGCATTTGATCTGTGGTCTATTTTTTTTTTTTTAAGATTCCTGTTAAGTGTCTAATTAAAGCTAAAATACCTATTATGGATAAGATCTTAGTAGATAAAAATAACTTTAATCAGTTCAATGCTTTTTAAAAAAACTAAATGACTGAGTGTGTTAAGCGCTGTGGCAAAGAATGTGATTAAGACATGGTTTATCTTTTCATCATTTATAATAGCAAAAACTCAGGGATAAGTAGAAGCCCAACAAGCAGGCAGTGAACTGTAGCACCCCTGCCTCTAGGGCACTCTGCAGCCTTGGAATAAAATCACTTTGAAAATGCTGTTTTCAGAATGATCTCAATTTTATTTTAAAACTGGCATTGAAAGAAAGACATTGAAGTAGAATAAGCTTTGTTATTTTTGAGAAATAAGATTCTCTGAATTTTATTTTCTTCAAACTTTTTTCTTGACTAACTTAATTTTTTTTTTAAATGTATACTGGTTTACTTACAAAGCTTGTGTGTATTTGATCTTTCCCCTTTCCTATACCTACTCCTCTTTCCACTCATCAAATTGTGTGACCCTATGATTAAGCCCCTCTCTTCCTTGCCCCTACCCATCCTCATCCCTCTGCTCCCCACCCCACCCCTCACCTTTTTGGACCCTTGCACTCATTCTACAACAATAGTCTTATACATTATTTGTCTCTATGAGACTGAGTTAGTTTACTTAGCATAATGCTCTCCAGTTCCTCCAAAGTTAGTTAATAATAAAATCATTGCTCCTGTGAGCTGCTTATTGTGTGAATGTACCATTATTTCTCAATCCATTTGATTGTGGTTGGGCACTTGGGCTGTTTCCATGTTCTTGCGAAGGTGAATAATGCTGCTCTAAAAACTGATGGTACAAGTCTCCATTTGTGCCTCAGTTTTCATTTTCTCAGGGTATATTCCAAGCAGTGGAATAGCTGGGTCATATGGAATTTCTATGTTCAGCTTTTTAAAGGAAATGCCAAACTGCCTTTCAGAGTGGTTGTACCATTTTGCAATCCCATTAACAATGGATAAGAGTTCCTATCTCACCACATTCTCGCCAACTTGCTGCCCTGTTAAACTTTGCCAATGCTACTGGAGTGAGAAGGCATCTCATTGTGTTTTGATTTGCATCTCTCTTATTGCCAGTGATTTGGAGCATTTCTTCATGTATTTGTTAGTCATCTAAATGTCTTCCTCTGTGAAAAGTCTTTCCATATCTCTTGCCCATTTTGTAATTGGTTTATAAGTCTTTTTCTCTGGAGGCCCAGGAATATTCTGTAAACTTTCATTATGAAACTCTTGTCTGAGATGGTATTGCCTAATGTTTGTTCCCAGTCAGTAGGTTTTCTTTTTACCCTGTTGGAAAAATTTTTTTATGAGCACAGAAATTTAATCTTCAGAAGGTCCCATTCATCAATTTTATCCTCTTCAGATTGTACATTTCTGGCCATATTTGGCAGTCTCTTTATACTGTAGACTAGCCTTTCTAAGCCTGATTCCAGTTTGCCTCTTATGAACTTCATGTTTTTGGTCTTTATTCCCAGGTCTCTGATTCACCTTGACTTGATTTTTGTTTATAGTATGAGAGGTAGATGTGGATCCTGTTTTAGCTTTCTGCAATTAGCCGTCCAGTTTTGTCAGCACCATTGGTTGAAGAGGTTGTCATTTCCCCATTTGATAGGTTTTATTTCCTTAAATATCAGTTGAGTGTAAATAGATGTGTCCATTTCTGGGTTTTCAATTCTGTTCCTTTGGTATGTGCCTGTCCTTGTACCAGTGCCATGCTGTTTTGGTTACTACTTCTGTCTAGTAGGTTTTGAGGTTAAAAGGTGATATGCCTCCCACTTCATTTCTGTTTTTCAGAAGTTTTTGTTTATTCAGGGTCTCTTTACTCTCCAAATAAACTTAGCAATTTCCCTTTTGATCTTGAAAAAGTAATTTGGTATCTGTATTGGGATTGCATTGAACACGTCGATTGCTTTTGGTAGGATTGTCATTTTCACATTATTGAGTCTCCCTGTCCATGAATAGCGCACATTTTTTCATTTCTTTAGGTATTTTGTTGTGTCTCACAAAAATGTTCTGTAGTGTTCTTTGTATAGGTCTTTTGTGTCTCTAGATAGGTTCACACTCAAGTATCTCAAATCCACTTCCTAAACAACATACCTTTGGAAACTCTATGAAATTTGATGAATGATAATAGAGAAAGGCTTCAGGCCTTTTGTTCATAGGGTCGCTATGAGTCATTCTTGACTTGACAGCAATCAACAACAGCATTGTAAATGGTATTGCTTTCTTGGTTTCTTTCTGAGTTCTCTTTGTTACTGTAGAGGAATACCATTGATTTTGGATGTTGATCATGTATCCTGCCATTCTACTAAATTGATCTACTAGTTGTAATAGTTTTTTGGTTGAATCCTTAGGGTTTTCTGTATACACTATTATATTATCTGCATATAGCAACACTTTAACCATTCTTTGAAGATCAGGATGCCTTTTATTTCCTTCTCTTGTTGTATTGCCCTAGCAAGTACTTCTAATACCATATTGAATAGAAGTGATGACAGTGGGCATCCTTGTCCAGTTTCTGTTCACAAAGAAAATGCTTTTAGTCTTTCTCTATTGAGAATGATATTGGCTCCTAGTTTTGCACATATACTTTTCACTATGCTCACCACTGGGCCAACTGGCAGCACCATGATGGATGGAGAAGAGATTGAGGTTGTTAACAATTACGCTTACTCAGCTCCACGATCAGCACTCTTGGCACCAGCAGTCAAGAAATCAAAAGACAAATTGCATTAGGTAAATCTCTGTCAGAGACCTTCCCAGAGTATTGAGAAACAATAGTGTCAGTCTAGAGACTAAAGTGTGCCTGATTTAGTCCGTGGCCTTCACAATTGTTATGCATTAGATAATGACTAATTATGACAGAGGAAGAACTGATGCCTTTGAGTTGTGGTGCTGGAGAAGAGTCTTGAACATATGATGGAACACCAAGAAAACAAATAGGTCTCTCTTGGAGAGGGTGAAACCAAGTTTCTCCCCGGAAACTAGGATTTTGAAGTTCCGTCTCACATACTTTGAGCATGTGGCCAAGATCCTTGGAGAAGGGATATCATGCTCAAAAGGGTGGATGGGCAATGTAGGAGAGAAAGATCCCAGATGAGATGAATTAATAACTAGAGCAATCCAGGTAGGTGTGTCAGAGTCAGTGAGACTGGCTCAGGATAGGGTAGGCTTCAAAGCTGTTGTACACAGGGTCTCTATGAGTCACAGACAAGTCAATGGCACGTAACAACAACATGTTAAGGGAATTCCCTTCTGTTTCAATTTTTCTCATTGTCTTAATCAGGAATGGGTGTTGGATTTTGTCAAATGCCTTTTATGCATCAATTGCTAGGATCATATTGCTCCTGTTATTTGTTTTGTTAATGTGGTGAATTATGTTGATTATTTTTCTAATGTTGAACCATCTTTGCATACCTCTTATGAATCCCACTTGGTCATGATGAATTTTTGTTGTTTTTGTTATGGTCTTTTGGATTCTATTGGCTAGGATTTTGTTAAGGATTTTTGTGTCTATGTTCATGAGGAATATTGGTTTGTAGTTTTCTTTTTTAGTAATATATTTGCCTGATTTGGGTATTAGGAATATGCTTGCTTCATAGAATGTCTCTGGGAGGGAGTGTTCCTTCTTTTTCTATTTTTTAAAATAACATAGGTAGAATCGGTGATATATCTTCTTTGAATGTTTGGTAGAATTCAACGTGACGCCATCTGGTCAAGGACTGTGTTGTTTTTGTTTTTGTGAGGGAGACTTTTTATTACCTGTTCAATTTCTTCTTTTGTGAAGGGTCTGTTCAAGTGTTACACATCTGGCTGTGTCAATCTGGGTAGGGCATGAGTTTCAAGGAATTCGTCTATTTCCTCTAAGTTTTCAAATTTATTATAGTTTTCATAATATTCTGATATTATAGATTTAATTTCCTCTAGTTCCATTGTGATGTCACCTTTATTGAGTCTTCTCCTTTTTTTCCTTTTGTTACATTTGCCAATGGTTTGTCAATTTTATTGATCCTTTTGAAAAATCAGCTCCTGTTCTTATTGATGGTTTCAATTGTTTTTCTGTTTTCTATCTCATTGATTTCTGCTCTTGTTCTTATAATTTCTATTCTATTCTACTCTACTCTGTTCTGTTCTATTCGGTTCCGTTCCATTCCATTCCATTCTTCTAGAGGCTGTTGGATTAGATTGTTGTTCTTTTTCTATTTGATGAAGGTGTTTATTTAGATAATTCATTTGCTTCTTTCTTTGTTTTTTATGTTTTTGCCTATTGCTAGGAACTCACCCCTGAGAACTGCTTTAGCTGCATCCCACAGGTTTTTGTACATTGTATTTTCATTATCATTTGTTTCAAGGAACTCTTAAATTTCATTCTTTATTTCTTCTATAACCCAATTGTTTTCTAGCAGGGTATTATTTAGCTTTCATGTTGATGGATTTGTAAGCTTTATCCTCTTGAGGTTAATTTCTAGTTTTATAGCACTGTGATCTAAGAAGATACTTTGTATTATTTCAATTTTTTTTTAATTTGTTGAGGCTTGCTTTGTGCCCTAATAGGTGATCAGTTCTGGAGAATGTACCATGTGCACTTTCTCAGAAAGGGAATTGAGTTTTATTTTGGTACAATGCTTGGAATACAGTTGGCCCACGGTGTAGTTTAGGTCTTTTATGTCTTTGTTATGTTTCTTTTGGGTTGACCTGTCCTTTGGTGATAGTGGTGTGTTGAAACCTCCTACCACTGTTGTGGTGCTGTCTCTTTCTTTCTTCAGTTCTGTTAAGAGTTGTTTCATGTACTTAGCAGGTCTATCATTTGGTACATAGATGTTGATCAGTGTTGTGTCTTCTTGATCTACTGTGCCTTTAATCATTATGTAGTGCCTTATCTTTTATGGTGATTTTCATTCTGAAGTCTATTTTATCAGAGATTAGTATTGCCACTCCTGTGTTTTGTGGATGCCATTTTCTTGCCATATTTTTTCTAGCCTTTGATTTTTCAGTCTATATTTCTCTTTGTTTATTAGATATGGCTGTTGTAGAAAACATAGTGATGGGCTTTGGTTATTTTAATTCATTCTGCAACTCTTTTTCTCTTGATTAGCACATTTAGTCAATTCACACTAAGTATAATTATTGATAGGTCAGGTTTTATCACTATCATTTTGCTGTGTTTCTTCTTTTGTTGTTTCTTGTTACTATGGTCCATCTACTTTCCTTTGGTATCTCTGTGTGAAGGACTTCCCTTAAAAGTTCTTGTAGATTTGGTCTTGTTTTCACAAATTTCTTAAGCTCTTTCTTTTCTGCAAAGAATGTCTTTTCTTCTTCATATTTGATGGAGAACTTTGCTGGGTACAGTATCCTAGGTTAGCTGTTGTTTTCTCACAACTTTCTATATATAGCATTCCATTTTCTTCTTGTTCACATGGTTTCTGCTGAAAAATCAAAATTTAATATAATTGCTTTACTTTTTTGGGGGGATTGTTCATCTTTTCTTTTTTTTTATACTGGTTTACTTACAAAATTTATAACGTTGACATAAACTGTTTTCCACACTGGATCTTTCCCTTTTCCTTTACCCAACCCACCCTATACTCATCAAATTGTGTGAACCTATGATTAAGTCCCTCCTCCTGTCCTTTCTTTTGTCAGTGACTCTTTGTTTTTCTTGTGTTGCTTTCAGTATTCTATCCTTATTTTTTATTTTGGAGAACTTGACTATGATGTGTCTTGATGTTTTCCTTTTTGTGTCTGGTGTATTTGGCATTTGCTGAGCTTCCTGAATGTGGACTTCTTTGTTCTTCATAATACCCAAGAAATTTTCTTCTAGTAACTCTTCCACAATTTTCTCAGTGATTACCTCTTATATTCTGGATTTCCAATCATATGTACGTTTTTCATTTTGATATTATCACACATAATTCTCATTTTTAAAATTTTCCTTATGCCTCATCTCTGATTTGTCTTCTTGTTCCATTGAAGTTCTTATCTTCTAGCTCACTAATTCTCTTCTCCATCTCTTCTGTTCTACTTATGTCTCATCTCTGATTTGTCTTCTAGTGTGTTTCCATTGAGGTTCTTGTCTTCCAGCTCACTGACGCTCTGATCCATCTCTTCCGTTCTACTTTTTTTGTCCTTCCAATATGTTGGACACTTCTGCCATTTAATTATTAATGTTCTGGATTTCATTTTCACTCCTTTCTGTTATTTTGGGTACAGTGTTGTTAGTATCTTCTCTATCTTTAGATGAGTTTTTTTAAGTACTTGCACCTCTTTGTCTATAGTTTCAATTATTTCTCCCATTTTTTGCATTTTCTTCTATATTTGTGTAATTTCATCCTCATAAATATATTACTTTTGGCTCCACGTCTCTGGAGCATTTGCTTTCTTAGTGGTTTCCATTGTTTCTTCCATCATTTGCACTTTCTTCCATAACTGTTCAAATAATTCTTCATCAATATATTTTTTTCTGGTTCTCCACCTCTATGGTATTGCCTTTATTTGTGGCTTCCATTGTGTCACTTATAATTTGTACTTTTATTTGTATCTGTTCGAATGTCTCCATATCAACATAAGCCATCTGACTCTGGGGTATCCATGAGGTGGTCTCTAATAGTCTCTGTTTTTTGAAGGTTTAATTTGTTTATTCATAGTGTTTAAAGCTGCTGCTGCTTCCTTGATAAGTGTTAGGTCGTTTCTATTGTGTCTGTAAAATTTCTTGGGTTTAGTCTTTATAATGTTATTGATTACTTTCCAAGTTAAAATGTTCAGTCTATGGGGTGAGCTACTTACTCTACTATAAGTCCTTTCTGGGAAAATGTGCCTTTTCTAAATGTGCAAGGAGTTGGAGTCAGAAATTAAAAAAGGCCAGACTTGCTCAGAATTTCTTAAGTTGAA
Source organism: Elephantulus edwardii (assembly GCF_000299155.1). NCBI lineage: Eukaryota > Metazoa > Chordata > Mammalia > Macroscelidea > Macroscelididae > Elephantulus > Elephantulus edwardii. The sequence continues at coordinate 3,148,215 of NW_006399977.1, forward strand.
GGAACTGAGGAACAAATTCAAGCCTAGAGTTGTAATACTTAAGGATGCTTTGGGCAGAATATTAAATGATTCAGTAAGCATTAAAAGAAGATGGAATGAGTATACAGAGTCATTGTACCAAAAATAATTGGCTGATACAGAAGAATTTCATGAAACAATGTTTAAGCAAGAGCCTGTGGTGATAAAGGAAGAAGTTCAAGCTGCTCTGAAAAAATTGGCCAAAAAAAAGGCCCCAGGAAATGATAGCATACCAATTGACATATTTCAACAAACAGACGCTGCCCTGGATGTGCTCACCAAGTTTTGCCAAGAAATCTTGAGGACAACCACTTGGCCAACTGACTGGAAGAGATCTATATTTGTTCCCATTCCAAAGAAAGGTGATCGAACTAAGTGTGGAAATTATTATTGATATCATAGGCAAGCGAGATTCTGCTGAAGATTACCCAAAACAGACTGGAATAGCACATCAACAGAGAACTGCCAGAAGTGCAGGCTGGCTTTAGAAGGGGCTGTGGTATTAGGGATATTGTAGCTAATGTTAGATGGATCTTGGCTGAAAGCAGGGAGTATCAGAGGAATGTCTATCTGTGTTTCATTGATTATGCAAAGGTGTTTGACTGTGTGGATCACAACAAACTGTGGCTGACTCTGAGAAGAATGGAAATCCCAGATCACTTGATCGTGGTAATGCAAAACCTTTACTTGGAATAGGAAGCAGTTGACAGAATAGAGCAAGGAAACACTGCATGCTTCAAAATTGGGAAGGGTGTACACCAGGGATGTCTCCATACCTTTTCAACCTATACGCAGAACAGATTATCTGGGAGGCTGGGTTCTGTGAGAAGACATGTGGCATAAAGATTGGAAGTAGACTCATCAACAATCTGCATTATGCAGATGACAACCCTGCTTGCTGAAAGTGAGGAGGGCCTGAAGCACTTGCTGCAGACAGTCAAAGACTGGAGCTTTCAATATGGATTGAAGCTCAACATCAAGATAACAAAGATTCTCACCACTGAGTCTATTGGCAGCAACAGGATAGATGATGAAGAGATTGAGATTGTTAACCGTTTCAGTTTGCTTGGTTCTACAATCAACACTCTTGGTACCAGCAGCCAGAAAATGAAAAGACAAATTGCTTTGGGAAAGTCTGCTGTCAGAGACCTCTGAATACTGAAGAGCAATGATGTCAGTCTGGAGACTAGTGTTCTGATACAGGCTATGGTCTTTGTCCTTACTCGCTATGCATCAGAAATCTGGACAATGACTAGGGATGATAGAAGGAGATTTTATGCCTTTGAGTTGTGGTGCCGGAGAACAGTATTGGATATACTATGGACTGCCAGGAGAACAAACAAGTTCATCCTGGATAGAGTGAAGCCAGGCTGCTCCTTGGAGGCAAGGATTCTGGAGCTTTGTCTGACATGCTTTGGGCATGTTGCAAGGTACAATCAGTCCTTGGAGAAAGCTGTCATGCTGGGGAGGGTAGAGGGGCAGCACAAGAGAGGAAGACCCTATATGAGATAGATTGATTCAGTCACTGGGTTAATGGAGTTAGGTGTATCAGAGACAGTAAGATCGGCACAGGGTAGAGCAGGGTTTAGGCTATTGTACATAGGGTTCCTATGAATTGCAGGGACTTGAGGGCACATAACAACAAAAACAACAACAAATTCCTTGAGGTTCTCTCTGTTCTGCACTGCAGCCCTGTAGGAATCTTGCTTTGATGTAATCCCTTGACACCAAATCTATGGGCCACCTTCATGTATGAGTGGCTGAGTGGTGTGAGATTAGATACTCTACTCAATTAGTTTCTCATGCATCTTTTCTCCTGGAGCATAATGTCTTCATTTGTCTCTGGAGTGGCAGGAGATTAGAATTCAGGACTGCCATCTCAAACAGCTTAAGTGCTGGGGATCTCAAGTTAGCACGCTCTCTCCTGCGCTCTCTAGCTCTCTCAGCTACAAAACTCATCTCTTCTGCTTGTAGTTCTGTATAGTAGTTTCTTGCCCTGTTTGACCCTTGGGATGGCCCTGCAGCCACAGAGGCAGGGACCCCAATGATGCCTCAGTCCCGTCTCCCCACAAGCAATGGAGAGTGCTCTAGGCACAGAACCTTACCTCCCTTACCTTTTCTCCTGAAGTTTAGTGCCTTCCCTCTCTGGTGTGGTAGGAGATCAGAGTTGCCAGCTCTGGCAGCTTCTAATACAGAAGTTTTCAAGTCAGCCCTCTGTCAAAAGAGCCAAGAAAATGCTTTCCTTTGATTTTAGTTCTCTATACCAAGGTCTCTTGTCCTGTTTGGCCCCTGGGATGCCTTGGTAGCCACAGAGGCTATGACCCTGAGATCGAGGGGAATATAATGCAGGGACGCCTCACTCCCCTTTCTTGGAAGCAATGGTGAGTGCTTGCTCTCAGCACAGAACCTCACTTCTCAAACTTTTTTTAATCTAAACTATAAAATTATTGTTATTATTATTCTAGTTTATTTACAAAATTCTAATATATTGTTTTCCAGAACAGATTCATTCTTCCAGTTTCCCTCACCATCCCCTACCCATCAAATCATCTTTCACAAATTTCCCTTAAGAAGGATATGCTTGCATCGTTGTTGTTGATTGCCATCAAGTCGAGCACAAAAGACCCAAGGCCTTTTCGTAACTATCATCATTTCTCCAAGTTCATAGAATTTCCAGAGGTATATGTTTCAGAAGGTGGATGCCACTCTTGCTTCCAAAATCTGCTTTACAATTGGGAGCTCCACCAAACACAGTCCACATTGGGAAACCATTCTGGTATTTGATACCCCAAATGGTACAAGGTTCAGCGTCACAGAAACCCAAGTTACTTCATACAGCACATTGACAAACAGTGATGTACAAAGTTGAAGAGTGTTCCTCCAGATATAACAGCACTAGTTTCATTTAGCATTGGTTGAGTGTCATCAAGTCGAATACGACTGAGAGTAAGTTTTCCAAAAAAGACCTGAACTCTTCTTACATGTCCATCAGGATTGTCATCCAGATGCAGCAAACAGCCAAACTCCCAGAGTGGAGGCTCCAGGCCCCCACCAGCAGTCCCATCCCTTCCCCCTGTGGGGTTTTAAAGCTACACCTTTGAGCAGAATTCCACCCTAAGCAAAGGCTCACGGACACCCGCTCTTGGGGAGAAAAGAGCAGTAATACACATCAAACAAGACCACCCCAAAACCAACACGACCCCAAAAACTTCCCTCATGGGCCCATCAGGACTGCTATCCAGATGCAGCAAACAGCCAAACTCCCAGAGTGAAGCATGTTTGTGTGATAGCAAGAAAATAACAGCTCTTCTTTTCCTCACATCTTCTCACAGAGCAGTGGACTTGAACTGCTTGCCTTCAGGCCGGCAGAGCAAATCCCTACAGACTAGACCACTAGAACTCTTTACAACTGTTGTTTTTAAGAAACAATTTCTCTTTAGAATTCTCTGTCTACTCCAGAAGACACTAGATTGAAAATGAGTCATTACTAAGTCATGACAAATGTTATATTATTAATAATTATGTGCAAAGTTATAAGACAGCATTACTAGATTTAATATGCCACTACCTTCATTTTAATGAAAATACATAGCATACTTCTTTACTCAAAATGTTTGATGTTAGATATGTTTTACAATTTAATTTTTTTAAAAAATGCACTTTACTGACTACATTTGTTTATGTAAACCTCCGCGACAAGTGGAATCTCAAACAGCATACTGTAATAAAAAAATATTAATGTTCCCACTGATTGAGATAAATAGGGATATCAAAGCTTTGCATCAATTTGGGTCACCAAATTCGATACCACAAAGTCTGATTTTTCAGAGCCCTTTGGATTTCTGAATATTGGATCAGTATGAGAAAAATGCACGAAGTATCAGTAGCTACAGAACATGTATTGTTATCTATTCCTCAGCTCACTAGCTCATTAATGAGAACATTTTTACTATAAGAATCATAAAACTGATTTCATTTCATTTTACAACTTGGGATCATAATTGACCACAAAGGGTCACTTCACAAGTAACAATGCTCTATCTACTTCTGTCTCTTGATGACAAGGCTGTTTAGGATGTCTAGAACTGTGTAGAAGGAGAAAGAAATGGTATCATAAACATCCTTTGTAGACATTTTTAAATGCCAAGAAATATGTGGATCTCCTAGCTAAAAGAAGTATTAATATAATTGGCAAAAAAATGCACTTTCCAGTACTATTTCAAAGATCATTTCTAGGACAAGGATTTCTTAATCTCTTTTGGAAGAACACTGGAAGTTAAAGGACTGAAAGGCTGTGGTTTCAGACATTAGCAGTAAAAATGCTGACTTTGTTGACACATAGTCAGTTCAGGAGATATAATGTGTATAGATATATATCGTGTACATTTCACATATGTAGCATATAATGGAGTGTATTGACTATATTTCCATTTCTGAGATAGAAAGGATTGTGTGCAATGTCTGAGTTAATATTGCAGACCACTGAGAACAAGTAGCAATTTCCATGAAGTGACAGATAAGCAGTTTTGGGGGGAAAATGCTGCCAAGGATGATTCATTTGAAATCAACCTTGACAACATTCCTGCTGATGAGGCAGACAGATGAGAAGACTAGAACAAAGGTTAGATTTTTCCACTTCAGGAATCTGCACTTTGTCTTTAAGGATTACTCCCATGAACTCTTTTTACCTACCATGTTCAGCTTTTTAATTCTCTCACATGGATACAAGATTTTCCCCTTGCTAATCTGACCATATAGATCTTTTTGTCAGAAAAATGCACTTATCCATAGTTGTAGGAACCAAAGTGCCCAATGAATACAAGTTAACTCTCAATATAAAAGGAAGCTCTGGTGGCCTAGCAGTAAAGAGCTGAGCTGACAGCCCAGAGGCACACAGTTTGAATTTACTAGCTGCTCTACAGGAGAAAGATGAGCATTCTTCTCCTGTGCAATTTACTGCCTCTGAAAACCTGCTGGAGGATCACCTATGAGTTGGTCTGACTTGAGAGTATATAACAACAACATCAAGGATTCTGAAGCATCGTCTGACATACTTTGTGAGGGACCAGTCCTTGGAGAAGGACGCCATGCTTGGGAGGGTGGAGGGACAGCTAAGGAGAGGAAGACCCTCTATGAGATGAATTGATTCAGTGACTGAAGTAAAGGGGGTGGGTGTGTCTGAGACAGTGAGGTTGGCACAGGATAGAGCAGGGTTTAGGGCTGTTGCATATAGGGTCACTGCGAGTCACAGGCGACTTGAAGGCACACAACAACAATGATGACGAAACAAACAATATACTACTTTGGGCAAATCTGCTGTCAATGACTTTATTTAGGTGCTAAAAATAGTAAGGATGTTAGATTAAAGATTAACATGGACCTAACCCAAGTCATGGTATTTTCAATTGTTTAATATGCATCTGAAAGTTCAGTGATAAATAAAGAAGACAGAGGAGTGATTGATGCTTTTGAATTGTGATACTGGCAAAAAAAAATGTAGAATATAATATGCTCTGCCAAAAGGACAAACAAGTCTGTTGGAAGAAGTGCAGCGAAAGCACTCCTTAGAGACAAGGATGGTGAGACTCCATCTATCACATATACTGGCATGCTGTCTGGAGGGGCAAATGGGCGGTGAGTCAGAGGAGGGGAGGAAGATGCTCATGGAGATGATGTGCCTCAGCGACTGCAACAAAGGGCACCACAGAGCTCGTGAGGAGGGGGCAAGATTGGGCGTGCTTGACGACTGTCGTACAAAGGGTTTCTGTGACTCAGCATCAGTTCCATAGCACCTAACAACAATCCCTAAAAGTCTTATTTTAGTAATCACCATCATGTTCTCTCTCAGGAACCCTATGACCAGTATATGAAAAATGGACAGCTTTCTCGTGCTGTATGCCTAAATAACATGCCTCTGGAAACTGTGAACTTTGAGAAATGATAGTCTCAAAAGGTTCTAGGTCTTTTGTTCATGGGGTCTCTATGAGTCGTGCTCGACTTGACTGTCATCATCATCATCAACAACAACAACAGCAACAACAACATATCCCTTTATAGGAATCCCTGGGGGTTGCAGATGGTTAATATGCTTGGTTGATTGGTAAGCACAAAGTCAGTGGTACCCAGAGGTGCCTTAGAAAAGCTGCCTGGTGGTTGACTTCTAAGAACTCAGCCACTGAAAAACGCATGGAGCTCTGACAGACTGGGAGTCGCAATGACTAGAATCCACAGCAACTGGTTTTTATTTTATTTTTATCCCTTTTCAATCTCTGCTTGAACTCATAAAAGAAGATCTATGGCTGTAAAGCAATAGCAGGTGAGCAATTTAAGGGACATGTGTACCTTCTGAGTCATGGGGAGTCTGCTATTTTGAACATTTTCATCACTGCTTTCACATAATACTCAACTCTTCTTAGCAACTGATACAGGTCACTGTGTACTAGCAATAGCACAACTAGATACTCAAACTTCTTTTGAATGTTAAGTTCACATTTTACAGTCATGCTATAAATTTATGTCTTCAACATCCTCATAAACACAAAACTTTATTGTCTGTTTAATTTCATATAGTGCCTTGTAGCCTTCATATGAAATAAATTAAGAGTATCCTAGTCTAGACCTCTGGGGCTTTGCAGTTTTGGAAAATGGAGAGAAAAAGAGACAGATAAATGGTACATAAACAAGTCCATGAACTAACTAATTAAAACATTAAGAACAAACAGGACAGTTGGCTTGGCTAGTACTTTAGATGTAAGAGGCAATTATAGAAACAACCCATGTGAGAACCGTCGACAATTTTTATAGAGTTTAATAAATTATTTAATTTAGACAGTATTCTTAGAAGAGGACAACACTTGGGCACAGTTGTAGTGATCACTACTAATACCTTGGAGAAATATTCTCGATGGCCTACTTTTTACAGTTCCCAAACTTTCCAAGAAGTGGCATCAGAACTGTGTTTTGTTAGGTGCTGTTGACTCAGTTCTGAGTTTGATGGCTGTTCATACACAACAGAATGTAGCAGTGCCTGGAACTGGGCCATCTTCACAACTGTGGCCGTGTTCAAGCTCGTTTTGAGTGTGTGAATGCATCACTTTGTAGTTCTTCCTTTTCTTGCTAACTGCCTACTTTACAAACATGTGGTTTGATGTATTGACTGCTGTTTTTGTGGGCACTGTAGATCCAAGTAAAATTAAATCCTGGGCAACTTCAATATTTTTGTGCTTATTATGATGTTGTTGATGCAGAAGGTGAAGAGGTTGTGAAGAAGCATTTTCTGATAAAGGACAATGACTATGGCCTTCAGTGTGAATCATACCACAACATCTTTTTAAAACCTCAAATATCCGAATAACTGGACCAATGTTGTTGAGTCATTAGCTCAGTGTTGTGGTTGCCATCGAGTCGAGTATAATTCATAGAAACCCTATGAACATCAGTTCTATCTGGTGCCGTCCTCGTCATCTTTGACACACGTGAACCTGTTGCTGCAGTCACTGTGTCATTCCACCTTGTTAAAGGTCTTCCTCTCTTTTGCTGATCCTTCACCTTTCCAAACACAATGTCCCTTTTCAAAGAATAACTTCTAACTATATGCCCAAAATATGTGTGATGAAGCTTCAGTATCCTTGCCTCTGAGGAGCTTTCTGATTGTGCTTCCCCCAAGACAAGTCTATTTGTTCTCTTGGCAGTCTATGAAATATTCAGTATTCTTCTCCAAAATCACAACTCAAAGGCATCAATTCTTCTGTCATCCTTACTCATCATCCAGCCCTCAGATGCATGGCAAACGATTGAAAAGACCATGACCTGAATCAACCAGACCAATAAGCAACATGTATTGAATTAAGGCCCAATAAATCCTTTTCACTTGAAGTTTTACCTCGAGCTGCATGTCACAAAGAGCAGAAGTGCTATTTATATTGTGAAAAGGATCAGAATTGTGTCAAGTGTATATTGAACTCAAGCTTGTGGCACTGCTAACTACTATAGAAAATGAATGCTAACTCCTGAGATATATCTACAGACATATTTTAACAACATCAGTAAGACAAAGTCAATGAATTTTGAAAATAAATTATATTGAGATTATTTTTGTACAAATATGTCTGAATAACTAAGGCTCAAGCTTTTCTTATTGTTATTGTTATTCTTTTTAAAAATAATTTTAATGAGCATTTACAGAGATTTTGGATTTCCATTCATTCATTGCTGCACTTCTCTCCCCACCCAGCCCTCCCCCCCGCCCCAGTTCACTCCTCTCTTTCAAAAGTAAAATCACTCCTTCCCTGGTACACAATCCCCCCACATCCCTCCCACCACCCCAAGTACATTCCACTATGCAACCTTAATTGTGTACTCTTGTGATAACCATAATACCCTATCATACATAGCTTTTAAATTATTCACTCCCTCATCTGTTTCAGTGCAGTATACACAATTTATCCAGTTTTTCTCAGTCTTACCCCAACCCTGATATCAATCCCATTTTACAACAGTGGCACCATGAAATATTTGTCCTTTTGTGAGTGAGATATTTCACTCTGCATAATGTGCTCCAGGCTCACCCATTTTGAATAATATTGCATGTGTTCCTTGTTTTTCAGTGCAGCATAGTATTCCATTGTGTGACTATACCAGAGCTTCTCTATCCAGTCATTTGTTGATGGACACCTGGGTTGTTTCCAACTCCTTGCTATTGTGAACAGAGCCGCGATGAACATGGGTGTGCTTGGATATATCTGCTTGGATGTCAGTTATGGTCTTTTTTGGGATATATTCCCAGTAGTGGAATTGCTGGGTCAAATGGTATCTCTATTTGCAACTTTTTGAGAAAGTAATGCTCAAGCTTTTATTTTATCTAGTTTATCCAGAGAAAACAGAATTAACAAAAAAATAACATGCTTATCTTGAGAATTCTGTGTCATCAGTGCCTTATTGACACAGCTGAAGTCCTTCTAAAAGCTGCCCCTTTAGCTTGAAAAACAAATTCTTTAGGCTAGACATTGTTAATGATTTGCTTCCTGCAAATTTCACAGCATTTCTTAAAGAAAATCTGTGAGAAAAACACATGAGAAAGACACCTAACTACAAAGTGGTAGAAATTACCCTGTTGTCACTCTCGCCCTTGGGTACACAAACAGATCTGAGATTCACGCTGAGGGCTGACTTCAGCAGGCAGATTTGATAGACATGTAACTTTACCACAAAGCTTATGAAATGTGGTTTTCTGCAGATAAAGATGAAAAATCCACTGGATTGAGAGCTGCCATCTATGCTTTAGAAAGTCAGGAAGAAAATTCTCAACAGAGGAGATTCCTAAATACAGCTTTCTTTAGTATGGGAATGCCTGACATAGTTCTCAATGCGTGGGCACACACACACACACACACACACACACACACACGTGTGTACATGTGCATACAAATTGAAAGCTTTCCAAGAAAATCAAAAGGCTCATGGAAATTGTCCTGACAGTATTCAGTTCTTTCTTGCAAGTCAATCTGAAGCTGAATAATACTGTTACATCCATAGAGTTAGAATCCATCTACAGGGGATTTTCCCCTAAGCTTCAGTTAGGATTTTGTTACAGGGCAGTACAATATTTCTCTCTCTAAAATCTCAACCAGACTGTATATTTATTCATTCATTCAACCATCAAGTATCTATGAGATGTCAGCAATGGGGAAACAAAATGAGTAATGTATGGCTCCTGAACCTTTTGAATCTGAAGGGAAGGAATGAGCACATAGAGAATCTCAAGGGTGTGCAATATATATATGATGAAGTGAGGAAAAACACTCATGCCCACTTAGGAGAACACACCACGAAAAGAATGGACTGAAGCATGGTCTAGACAATTGGAATGGCTTTTTTTAAAGGTATGGAGGCCTAAAAAGGTAAAAAATTATAGGGTATAGTAAAATAACTCAAAGAGCAGATAGGGATAAAGAGAGGCAGTCAGATCACCAGAGTCTTCGAAGATCTTGTTTTACAGTTTAGGTTTTATCTTGAAGCGAATGTAGAAAAATCTTTTAAAAACGATAAATAGAGACATAATCAGAATTACATTTAAGGGCAGCACATCAAGTAGTATGGTACTGTTTCTTGAAACACTTTTAATAAGTTGTGGATAAAATTCTATCTATGATTGGAGAGGGACAAAGACCAATACCAACCCATTTTAAATATGTGACTAGGTCTTTTTCTCATACTCATCTTGTCTATAAGACCATCAACCCAAGGAAGTTGAAGGAGGAAGCAGTCTCCTTCAGAGACCCTCTGGGCACTACTGAGAGAACGCATGAGCACCTGTGGTCATTGCCTTTTAATCAAATGCGTGTTCTATGGGGCTCTTCAAACTCTGCCTGCAATAACAAATGCATATCCAGGGAAAGGGTTAGAGGCAATAAGAAGTGCCTAAACTATTATGGAAGTTACTAAAGAACTGCCTAAGAAAGTAATTCAAAAGAATTCATATTGCTCAGATTGTCCGTATCAAAGAGCAGCTTCTATAATTCTTTTCACCAGCAGCCTCCTTTTAGTATAGTCAGAATTCTTCTTCCATTAGTATAATCTTGCTGTTTCAAATAAAATATTCCTTCTTATTATTTTAAAAATTAAAGTATATTTATTATTATTTAAGTATACTTATGTAATTTCTTGGCCTTGTAGTTCATTCAACATCAAAAACTATACAATGCATATAGCAATATCTTTGCACCCATTATTTGTTGAACTCCTAAATCCCCTTAACAGGTAATGAGCCTTATTAGTGTCTCATTTATGTTTCCCAAGATTTTTAATGCATATACAAGCCAGTACAAGTATAGATTATCTTACCTTTGTTATTACTTTAAATATATCAACAGTATTTTGGCACTCTTTATTCCCTATGTAAAAATAAATCTTAGAGATATTTCCATATGAATACATGCTTTCCTACTCATTTTCACAGCTGCACAGTATGCTATTGTTACATCATACATCCTTAATGTCAAAACTGTGAAAATTGAAACTGTCCTTTATCATTCTTTGTTAATGGATTTTACAGTAAGAAAGAGGTCCTGAGTCTCAGAAACTGATAGAGGAGGCATATGATGCAGTAGAATAGGATTATATCACATTCTGATGATCACATATGTATTTATGCTTTGGAAAAGTTTCAAACTCAACACTATGTGTAGTGTACACTCACTAACTTCTTTTTTGTTTTCCCCCATTCACTTTCACATTGAGTCTATTCTATTACAGTTTTTAAAATCAAATATTGCTGAAATGTGGTTTCATTGTGAAGATACTGACACTTTTAAATCTAAATTATATTACCAAAGACATACAGCTGTGAAATGTATTTCTATCATGTCACTATTTATAAATAAAAATCAGTTTATCTTGACTGTTATCCATTATACATGTTAGACAGGCCATTTTAAATATCTTTACCATATGTTTCATTTTTGAGAAAAGTATTGGGATAGAATGAGAATATTTAGTTATTTCTATGAAAAAAGGTATGTATTCATTACAGAAAAGATAAAGGATAAAAATAATAAGATAGTATGGTCATAAACAGTTTCTGAATAACCTCATTGAAAGAAAAATAGAGGCTATGTCTGGCAGTCTGAACCATTGAAGCCTAAAGAAAGAGGAGACAGGGTTCAATAGGACATTGTATCCTTACAGTACAATTGTGACTTGGTTCAGGGAAAAGAGTGAAAGAATCAAACATGGTACCAAGGTTTCACTCTGGGAGGCTAAGGAAAAGTGGTACTGTTGGCTGAGATGTTGTTGTTGTTATGTGCCATCGAGTCACTTGCGACTCACAGCGACCCTATGTACAACAGCCCTAAACCCTGCTCTGTCCTGTGCCAATCGCACTGTCTCTGACACTCCCATCCTGGTTACCCAGTCACTGAATTAATCCACCTCATAGAGGGTCTTCCCCTCCTGCGCTGTACCTCCACCCTACCAAGCATGATGTCCTTCTCCAAGGACCAGTGTCTCCTTACAACATGTCCAAAGTATGTTAGATGGAGCCTCAGAATACTTGCCTCCAAGGAGCCACCTGGTTTAACCCTTTCCAGGATGAATCTGTTTGTTTTCCTAGCAGTCCATGGTACTCTCAATACTCTTCTGCAGCACCAGAGCTCAAAGGCATCGATTCTCCTTCTATCCTCCTTGGTAATTGTCCAACTCTCTGATGCATAACAAGTGATAGCAAAGACCATGGCCTGTATCAGACACACCTTAGTCTCCAGAGAGACACCATTGCTCTTCAGTACTTTGGTCCTGACTACTGGTGCCAAGAGTGTAACTGTGGAGCCAAGGATAGGATAGGAATTTATGTGACTATGCTTTATATTTGGGAGCTCTGGTGGTTTAGTGTGAAGGAGCTGTCCTGTCAACCTAAAGGCATGTAGTTCAAATCCCCGAGTTGCTCCATGGGAGAAAATGGGCAATCCATTTACTACTTTTGAACATCAGCAGCAGGGTCAGGTAAGGTCAGTTTCAACTTGATAGTAGTCAACAATAACAGAAAGACATCAAGGCTGAAATCAGCAGCAGGCATTTCGCAAGAAACTGGAATGAAGAAAGAGATTGTAAAAAGAGCAAGGATCATGTGGGGATGGCCAAGTCTGACCTTAACTGACTTCATAAAGGGACATTGTCCCTGTAAACAGCATCAATAACACAAAACCAATTCCAATAAGGTTAAGCATGTCCCACATGCTCCTGCACATTTTTCTACTCATCTCAATACCAAACTTACTGCTTTGCTGGGCCGAAAATCTGATGAGATAGCTCATAGACCACACAGAACTATGTTGGGGAAGTCAAAAGGGTATAATCCAGATTACTGACAGAATAGAGTCAGTACAGCTTCTAAATTGTGCACACAGGCACCTCAGCCCCAAGCATCATGATTTTAGACCAGATTTAGAAAGTTCTCAGTCCTGCCAATATTGGCTTCCCCACCCTAAATTGTCCAAACAAACTTGGTCAAAAGCTCTTATCTCTGGTTCCAATGATGTAGCAGTCTCAAGTCCTGTCTCATGTCAAATTTCTGGTTGTCTGTCTCATGTCAGTCTCTGTTTCTCTGCTGTGGCTGCTGTTGCTGTTGGTCTTGTAGGCCATTTTGCTTGCTCTTTTTCTGGCAGGGAGATTTCTTCTCTTCTTCCCTGGTGGCAAGGAGGTCTAGTTCTCTTGCTGCTGGATTGCTCAATTTAATGGCAACAATAGTCAATCCTTGTGTGGATTGGTGAGAATAGCTGATCCCCTTGTGGATTGTTAGATAGCCAATCCCCTTGAGGACAGGCTAACATGCCCAATTTGCATATTACCACCCATCAACATGGCAAAGTTAAGCTAGGGCAAGGAAAGTCATATTTGAGAGAGAAACTCCACAGAGATTTGGGAGTCATTTCAAAGAGTATTTATGAGAACTAAGCGGCTTAGTGGTAAGGATCTGCAGTGCCAACACAAAGGTATGCAATCCAAATCCGTCAGCTGTTCTGTAAGAGAAAGATGAGCAGTCAACTCCTTCCTTTACTTCCTTTACTGATTTACTTCCTTTAACAACTCACTAGAAGGTCAGCTTTGGTTAGGTTCCAACTTAATGGCACACAACAGCAATAACAAGGGAAAATAGAAAGAGAAAAGGGAAAGAAGCATGAAAAGAATTAAGAATACAATTCACACAAGTTATGGAAGGATAAAAATGAGCCAGTGAAGAAGAGAAAAGAGTGGTTGATAAAAGGAGAGGTAAACAAAGACAGTGATTATTGGGGAGACAAGAGAAGATAATTTAGCTAATAATGTTGATTTCTGGAAGAAACATGAACACATATATGGATTCCTAAAAGAGTGATTAGGAGACAAAAATTTCATTTTTTAAAAAACATTAAATAGTGAATTGAAGAGTAAAAAAGTAAAACTAAGAAATATATTAACAATTTTTAAATGACTGTGGAATGAAGCAGAAAGACAAGCTAATGATCCCAATCCATATTTATATTCCACTTTAGAATCACAGTCTTTCCACATATATTATCTCATTTTATGATGTCTCAAGGGGCCAAACAAGTAGAGGAAAATGCATTGAAGATAATTTGAAATGCAAATATAAAATGAGTAATGGATGGAGTTAGTTTCTTAAGGAAGGTGAAGAGTAAAAAATTTAGTGTTTGGAAAAGGTAATTATACTTCTAATGTTGAGATAAAAGGTGAGATCATGAAAAGACAGAAACATTTTGAGATGAAGACTGTTTAGAAAGATTGAGGGTCTGAAAACAATAAAGAAATCCTTGAACTGAGGATCACATTGACAGGTGAAATAAAAAACAAATGGCAAAACTATAGTTTTTAGTGTTGTTAGGATAAAAAGTTTAAATGCTGATTATTTATCCAATTATAAGCTTTCCATATACCAAATACACTAATTCTCCCATAAAACTAAGGTCTGGGTGAGACCACAGTTTGTTATAAATGGTCTCACAAGACTAGAAACAAGATCAAGCAGTTCAATGTTTGTAAATAACCTAGCAAAGACTAAATAAAATACATTTACTGTGTAATTAAACATAAAAGTCAGCTTTGAGTACCCTACCCCCAACCTACAGGAAAAGTATTGGGTGATATGTTAGAATAATTCTTTTCTACAGGACAAGATTTCCTTCACAGTACAGAGATATCAGTCTGTATTTTGGTCTGTTTACACTCAGATGAATCACCTTTCTTGGGAATGGGACAAATATGGACTTCTTCCAATCCATTGGCAAGGCCGCTGTCCTCCAAATTTCCTGGCATGGACTGGTGAGTATATCCAATGCTGCACCTGTCAATTGAAAGAAGTCAATCAGTATCACATCGAATCGATTCCTGGGGCCTTGTTTTATGCCAATGCCTAATAACAATAAGTTGGGTATGTATCCTCTTTTAAGAGTTCTGTTCTCTTTAAAATAATGTTTAAAGTGTTTATAAAGCTCTTTGTTAATAGGAATGCATGGTAAATAACATATTTGTTTGTACTTTATGTTGTTGTTAGGTGTCATTGAGTTGGTTTTAACACACAGTGATCCTATGTATAACAATATGAGACACTAGATTTTGTGAGTTAACACAATTGAGAGACAAAAGTATGCTAAGTCTTTCTTTGCTTAGAAGTTTGACATGTTTCCTTAGATCTCATGGTATCTCAGCAAAACATTTTGAGTCTAGTGTACCTCAGATCTTTGAGCAGACTCTACTGTTAAAATATTAAGTTCTCGATAGAGCAGGGTTCAGACACACATAGAGTTACTATAAGTCACAGAAGACTCGACAACACATAACAACAACACATCATATCTTATAGAAGACAGAGATTTCTATCTTTTCTTGATCATTATATTTCCTTCCGCAGTAAAGACTTATGCCAACATGTGCTCTTGATTGGATCAGTCTTATTTATTACCTCATCTTCCTGGAATGTGTGACCATGTTGATCCAGTGCCAGTTGTTCCTAGGTTTTCAGAGTTGTTTTCAGACTGGAGACAAATAGAGGGGAGATATTTTCTTTTCTTTTCCTTTCTTTCTTTTTTTTTTTTTTGGTGGCAAAAGAGTTGCTGAGATAAGATGAGGTTTCCAGGAGCCATATTCTGAATATAGAGAAAGCTAATCTACAAAAAGAACCAGAATTACAAATCAGAAATATAGTGTAACTCCTGAAAGAGTCCCTGCCAATGACACCCTTAGAACAAGCTCTCACATCTTGTGCTGGGCTTACATCAGCCAATAAATTATTTTTATTTAAGCAATGTAGTATTCAACAATTTGCAACCTAGAGTGACCCAACTAATACACAAAAGTCTTATATTTAAAAGGTACTGGAAGGGTGGAGGATTAGTACAGGAGAGGAAGACCCTGAATGAGATGGACTGATAGAGCAACTGTGGCAATGGGGTCAGGTGTGTCAGAGATGGTGAGGTTGTCTTAGGATAGGGCAAGGGTTCAGAGCCATTGTTCATTAGGTCACTCTAAGTTGTAGTTGACTCAATGACACATTACAACAATACCACAACTACACACACACACTCACACACACACACACACACACACATAAATATATAAATATACACTGTACTTTTCTAGGACATACATTAAATATCATATAGCATAGCTATGGAGAATAAAATTTTATCTCTAATATTCTTCATTGAATCATTGATATTCTGGACCTGATATTTGCTCCATGGTCCTATTGACAGACTGTGCTGGAAAACAAGAAAGTCTCATTTTCATACCTCAAAGACAAAAATCAGTACTACTTGAAAGGAATAAACACAAAGCAATGCTTATTAGCTATGTATCAGTCTTGGAAGAAAGATAATCTGAATGTTCCTTAGAAGCGAAAATGGCTAATCTTCCACCTATTTTCTTGGAACATGTCATCAGGAAAGAAAAGAATTATAAATAGTTAAATAGAGTGTCAAGAAACACTTTCAGTGAGATGGTTTGACCTAACAGCACACCCAAATAAATTCAGACATACTAATGATCATAAAGAGGCACAGGGCTAGGAAACGTTTTGTTCTATTACACATGAGTTCACAACGACTGTGAACTTTTAAATATATGCTATATTTTAGTAAGTGTGTTCTGGTGGTGTAGTGGTACAAAGCTACATTGCATTCCCAAAGGCACACAGTAAAAATCTACCAGCAACACCATGGAGAAGGATGCACAATCTATTCCCATGCTATTTATTGCCTCTGAAAATCCACTAGAGGGTCAGCTATGAGTTGGCTCTGACTGGACAGCACACAACAACAACAACATTTTTAAATAAATTTAACTTGAAGGAGTATAAGGCCAACTCTATATGCTAAATATCATCTCACAGTAAAATCCTTGTGTTTTCCAGACTTTAGTTTTAAACAACTTCAAAATAGTCATATTGTGGACTATCTCTTCAATGTCTATCTTCTTCATTGAATGTTAAACATTTTGGGTTTAAAAACAAGGTCTTTCTTATTTTTTGAAATCCCTAGCATGCGGTATAGATAGATTTTTACACATAGAACACAGAATGTTATCTTGTGACTTTCATGAGTCCTGGACATTTTGAGGAAGGTGGCCCTGTATTCTTTTACCTTCATGGAGCTCTTCCTTCACTAAGAACATAAACCCTAACAATTCTAAAAATTATATTACATGACTGTGTTGTCATAAACATGAATATGTAATATTATATATGAGAACTATTTTAAATGAAAATTTCCTTTTTGCTAATATTTTTAAAAGAAAACATTCTATGGACCTCTAAAATAAGTACCATTAACCCTAGACACTATATCTATTGTACTTAGTGGATAAGTCCCCCTGGTACATGTGAAAGATATTTTTGTTGAATGAAAGTATTAATGAAGTAAGTAATTTAAAGTTAATATTAACATAGTAGATACAGGATTATCACTGCTAATGTTAGTGGATCTTGATTAAAATGATAAAACACAAGAAATAGGATTAAAATCAATGTTAAGAAGATAGAGGTTCTCACAATTTGTCAATTGGGTCACATGAGACAATTGTCAGCACCAAGAAAGGTGTAGAAGAGATAGAGGTTGTTAATGATTTCAACTTGCCCAGCTCCACAATTAGCAATTTCTTCTTCTTCTTCTTGTGTACTGTGAATCAGATCCGACTGGCACAAAAGGGGAGTGTCCCTCCTTCTCCAGCAGAGCGTCTGGGATTGTGATGCAGCTTCTTACCACTAGGCCATCAGATCTCCTCGCAATCAACACTCTTGGCATCAGCAGTCAGGAAATCAAAATATGAATTGCAATGGGGAAATCTGTGGTCAGAGACCTCTCCAAAGTGCTAAAGAGCAATGATGTCAGTCTAGATACCAAGGTGTACCTGATCTAGGCCATGGTCTTCACAATTATTTTCTTTCCATCAGAGAGCTGAACAATGAATAAGGATGCCAGAAGAATGGATATATTTGAGTTATAATTCTGGAGAAAAGTATTGAACATGAACTGCTAAGAGAGCAAACAGATCTGTCTTTGAGATGGTGAAACCAAGTTTCTCCTTGGAGGGAAGGATTTTGAGATTCTGTCTCACATACTTTAGGCACATGGCCAGGAGGGATCACTCCTTGGAGTAAGACATCATGCTTGGAAGGATGCAGGGACAGGGCAGGAGAGGAAGACCCCAGATGAGATGTATTGACACTCTAACTGGGGTAATGGAGGAAAGCATTTCAGACTCAGGAGAGTTGCTGAGGTTAGGGCAGAATTCAGAGTTATCGTACATAGGATCGCTATGAGTTGCAACCAACTTGATGGCACATAACAACAACCACCAGGGGGAAAAATGTTTACCTATGTCTTATTGATTGTAAAAAGGTGTTTAACTTTGCAGATTATAAGAAACATGATATCAAAAATACTAGTAACTTGGGAGAGGCTGGAGAGCATTACTCTAAGTGAACTAGTGCAGTCTCATAAGGACAAATACTGCATAAGACCATTTTTGTAAAAATAGAAGGATAACTAGTAAAACATTTATAGGAACTCAAGGGGAGGAATGGAAGGGTAAGGATAGGTAGGGGCAAAACCACACGGTTACACAGTTTGAAGTGGAAGGTGGTGGGGGAAAATGGGGAAGGATCCAGGCGAAAAGGTAGGGCAATGATGGACAAAGCTCAATAGTGTTAATTTTATTAAACATAATGCATGAGAATGATTGCATGAAACACAATGTGAATGAAGAGTAGTGGGAAACACAATGTATAAAAACTTTGTAAGCAAACCAATTTTAAAAAAAGAATTAATAACATTGTGAATGATGGGAATTACAAAAAACTGAATGTGCTCATTCAGAACCTTTCCTCAGACCAAGGGGTAGTCTTTCCAACAAAACAAAGCTTAAAATCAAGAATGTTTTAAGTTAGGATTGCATTTTTCAAAGTATTTATTATGTATACTGAGTAAGTAATCTAGACTTTATGAAGAAGATCAAGGTACCAGGTTTGGAGAAAGATTATTAACAGCTTGTGAAATGTATATGACACAACCTTGGTTACTGAAATCAAAGAGGATTGAAGTACTTATTGATGATAGTCTGGATAAGAGCCTTCAGAGTGGATTATACCTCAACATAAAAAAAGTGACCCAGCTCTTTCACTACTTGGAATATACCCTGAGAATATGAGAACTGAGGCACAAACTGAGATTTGTACACCAATGTTCATAGCAGCATTATTTACCATTGCAAGAACATGTTAACAGTCCAAATGTTCAACCACAAACAAATGGATTGAGATATTATGGTACATTCACACAACGGAATACTATGCAGCACGCAGGAACAATAACTTTGTATATTATTACCTAACTTGGGAGGAACTGGACAGAATTATGCCAAGTGAACTAATTCAGTCACATAAGGATAAATATTGTATAAAATCGTTATTATAGAATGGTGGGAGAGGCTGGAAGCAGAGGGATGTGGATGTACAGGGGGACGAGGGGATTAATCATTGGGTTGTACAATTTGATGGGTGGGGCAGTGAGTTTGTTGTTGTTGTTATGTGCTGTCGAGTCGTTTCTGACTCATAGCGACCCTATGCACAACAGCCCTAAACCCTGCTCTATCCTGCGCCAACTGCACCACCTCTGATAC
>NW_006399977.1:3169570-3190520 GCF_000299155.1 Elephantulus edwardii
AATTTGTTTGCATTTGTATTTTTGTCGTTGTTGTTAAGTGCGGTCGAATCGCAGGCGACTCATGAAGCGACCCTATAAAGGACAGTCCTCCACGCTTGGGGGCCTTTCATCCTCTCTCCAGGTTCATAAGGTTTCCGGAGGCAAGCTATTATGGAAGTCGATGCCACTCCTCCTTCCAAGCATTTTTATTAGAATTTTGTAAATAAACTAATGAAAAGGGGGGAAAATCACACCGTGCATGCTCTTTCCTTTACAGTCCCGACTCCGGACGCAGCCACCATTGTGATGTTGATGCCCAAGAAGAACCGAATTGCCATCTATGAACTTCTTTTTAAGGAGGAAGTGATGATGGTCAAGAAGGATGTCCATTTGCCAAAGCACCCCGAACTGGCAAACAAATACATGCCCAACCTTCATGTCATGAAGGTCATGCAGAGTCTCAAGTCACAAGGTTACCTGAAGGAACAGTTCGCCTGGAGACATTTCTCCTGGTACCTTACCAACTAGAGTATCCAATACCTACGTGATTACCTCCACCTGCCCCCTGAGATTGTTCCTGCCACGTTGCTTCACAGCCACCCTGAGACTGGCAGGCCACGACCTAAAGGTCTATAAGGTGAACGACTTGCAAGACCGATTGGAGGGGAGGCTGAGACACACACAGAGTGCAGTGCCTCCTGGTGCCGACAAGAAAGCCTAGGATGGGGCTGGGTCACAACTAATTTCCAGTTTAGAGGCGGATTTGGTTGTGGATGTGGTCAGCCACCTCAGTAAAGTTGGAGGGAATTGTTTTGTGTTGAATAAACATGTGGCCAGAAAAAAAAAAAGGTAAAACCCCTTACCATTGGACCATTAAGCAACATTATGATAGAGAAAAGTCAGCCGTTTTAAATCCACTTATTTAGATTTAATCAACACCAAAGGAACAGTAGTCAAGAAATCAAACCATATACAAAACTGGGCAAATCTGCTTCCAAACACTTCTTAAAAGTACTAATGAACCAGGATGTCACGTTGAAGACTCAGGTGCACTTGACCCAAGCTATAGGTAGATATTATCAATAACCTCAAATACATGTGAATACTAGACAATTAATAAGAAAGACCAAAGAAGAATCTATACCTATGAATTGTGGTGTTGGTAAAGAATATTGAATATACTATGGACTGAAGGGTGAAAAGCATATTTAATCTTTCTTGACAGAAGTAGAGTCAGAGAGCTATTTAGAAGTAGGGATAGTGAGACTGTCTAATATACCTTGTACATTATCAGCAGGGATTGAAGAATGTCATCCTTGTAAAATAGAGGGCTTCTGGAAAAGAGGCAGATCTCCAACAATATTGACACAGGGGTTCCAGTAATGGAGTTGCACATAGCCACCTACCAACAGTCGTGAGGATTGTGCAGGAGGACTGTGTAGTGTTTCCCACTTGCACCAAAAGTCACTCTGAGAACAATCTGGCAGCACCTAACAACAGTGATTCTGAGAGGTAGCATTTTGGAATGGCTTTCTTTTGAAAAAAAATTTTTTTGCATTCTAATTTTTTTATTATAATTAATTTTAAGGAAAATTTACAGAGACTTTGGATTTACATTCATTCATTGTTATACTTTTCTTCCTGCCTACCCCTCCCTCCCATTCACTTTTCTTTTTGAAAAAGTAAAAGAAAAAAATTCTTTCATTGTTATTCAATCGCTGCCTCCAAGTCCACTCCACTACTCAGCCTTCGTTCTGGACTCCTGTCATGACACTAATACCTAATCACATAGCCCTTTTAAACAGTAACTAATGAATTACTTTACCATCATATACTAATATTCGCTTAATATAGAATAAGCTCCAGGAAAATACTACTGTGCCAAAAGATAAACTCAAGAATGATATAGAAAAAAAACCTGTCGAAGTAGAAAAAAAAATAGGTAAAAGTAATATCAGAGGCTGTTCTAATAGTGAAGACTGCAAAACATCCCTGAAATAATGAAATGTATTTTCTTTTAAAACCCTGACATTCCATAAGAGTCACTTTAAGATGCAAATACTTAAAAAGATGTGATTTTATAGTTGGAGCCACATGGTAATTGACAATAATTTGGTCAAGTGCATCCAGAACCCCGGACCTGCTGGCATTTACAATGTTACTTTTGGAACTCAACATTGCTCTACTGTTGTTCCCAGAAACATCTTTTTAAATGGAAGATTGATTTATAGATTAAATGTTGAGTGTGAATAAATGCTAATACACAAATAAATTAAAATACTGTAATTTCACAAGAAAGATTTATTGGCTAAGTTAGAGTTTATAAGAAAGGTTTATTGGCTATTTCTTTTAGCAACTCAAAGTTCTAATGTTTAATTTACAGAATGAATCATGGAAATCAATTATATAGTCTATAGTAGGGCAAAACGAATTTTCAGAACAATGTTTTGGAAGGCAACGACTACACTGACATAAAAGACAGAGTGTCATATCTAAGCAGTGATTCTCATAGCAAAATGTATTGAACAGTGTTTTATAAGAAGCCTCATTGGGTTATCTGGACTGGGTTAATTTGCAAATTAATATTGGCATAATAATTCAGATTCACCTTATCAAAAAAGAATATAATATGCATAAATTATTGCTAGTATTTATAAGATGAACATTTACCAGAAGAGCTCTAAAAGACTACCTAATAAAATTGCATTAAAGCTGCCTTAATTAATTACCCATAGATACTGAAATGGATTTGGCTAATGGGTTCTGATTCCTCAAGAGTGTACTTTCTTAGTTTTTTTCCTTTTAAAAATACTTTTCCTCTTGTTCTTCATAACATCTGGCCACCTGATCAACAGCAAAATGGGGAGGGAGACTGGTCTGCACTGAGCTCCTTGCCACCCCTGTGAGGGAGGGAGAGGGAGAGGCCAGCCAGTGATCAGACACTCTAGCTTCTCCTATCCAAGGGCAAACAGACTGCCTCAGCAGCTGTCACATCCTGCTGCCCTTGGAAACAGGAAACCCATCTAGAGTTTCAAACACCTTATCTCCTGCATTATATTACCAAACAGAAGTTCAGTCAGACCCTTGTAAATGCCTGTTTTATAGAAGGGTAGTGAAGGCCGTGAGATGATGGTAAATGAGAGGACATTAGTGTTTGGGAGGCAAGCACTACCTGCTCTATTAGATAGTTCTGAGGATGACATGAATACTGTTGTATCCCTGTAGTGGGTTTTTCAGAGGCTATAAATTGCATGGGAAGAGATTGCCCACCTTTTTCCTGAGGAACTGGTAGATTTGAACCATGTGCCTTTGGGTTGGCAGAGCAATTCCTTATCACTCAGCCACCAGAGCTCCCTAGTGTGGAGGAAAAGCAGATTGTCATATAGGTCACTTGGCTTATCGTATGCCAGGTAAGTAGAATCACACCTTGTTCCTGTTTGAACTAATCAGAGTTCTTGGAATGAAGCTATTAGCTGTCCAAAGGCATCTAATAAGTAAATTCAAAAGTCTAATAAATTTCAGTTATGCTATTTGGTTTTGTCAGATAGGTCCTTGTTTTTTCACATTTCCCATGTGATGTCCTGCTTTGGCCATTTAACTGCTCATTTGCAGATCCAGCAGAGGGCAGGCAGGGGAAGGGAGAGGACTCTTGTACCGCAGAAGATGATCTCGAGTCTTTTGAACATGTTAAGACAAATTTTCTGGATCACTTAGAGTAACAAAGGTCTGTTTGTTTAAATATTTTTCTTTCTGTTTCTATGTGGGGTTTCTAGTTTTCAAGGTCTCTTCTCTCCAGGAATTTATCCTTTGGTTTGGAGAGACAGAATGAAGAGACGTGAACTAATGAGAAACCCACACTGTAAACCATCCCAGGTTCTCCCATGTAAAGGCAGAGTTGTGGAGAGAAGAGAGATCTTTGAGTACTGGAGTTGTTGACAGCCTTGTAAATTGAAACTGGAATTGGGGACAAAAATCACTATAGAAAAGAAAGACTAAATGTTTGGGCAAAAGATAATAGCTGAAAAATATCTAAGCAGTCCTGAGTGACAGCCTCATTGCAAGGACAGAAAGGCAACCTGTTAGAAAGTGGTTTCTGTGACTCAGGCCCCTTGAACCTCAGCCCCAGGCTTTTGGAGTCATCAGGCAGAACGAAGGGGTTAGGAAATCCAGGATTGGTTGGCATTCCAAGAGGAAAAATAGTCAGTATCTTTCCATATCGTTCATAAAGGTCTATGTGACAATGTCATGAGCAACCCACTACCGGGAGGTCTTCATCAGATAAACAGGGCTGCTAAATTCATAGCCAAGGAATGCGGGTTGGAGAGGCACTCCCAGCCACAGCTGCTACCTGAACACCCAGCACTGGCTTGGAACCAGAGAGACATGCTGAAACCAGGAGCCTCAGCGACGAATGGCAATGTTACAGCCTTAATCCTGAAATGAAAAGTAATTGCTTCTGGCTTAAAGAATAAAGGAAAAACAAGATCAGCCTTGGCGGAATTACTTTTTTTCCCCCCTTCTGAAAAAACAGCCATGCTGTAGACCAGGTTCTGAAACCTGCTTGGCATTTGAAAATGTGAGGAAATGGATGTTTTCTGTCAATATCATTTTAAACAATACAGGAGCAGAGCTCTATGTAAGGATACTTGAATGCAAATACATTTTGATTAGTATGATTAAATAAAATGTTTATGCTTAGCTCTAAGGTACGATGTCTAAAATTTAACTTAATCCTAGTATCATTTTAGAAATAGCTATTGCTTTTTAGTTTGACGCATTTCCCACTGAAAGGTCTCAGCTGAAGCAACCACAGCTCTGTTTCTGCACA
This sequence comes from Elephantulus edwardii, assembly GCF_000299155.1. Classification (NCBI taxonomy): domain Eukaryota; kingdom Metazoa; phylum Chordata; class Mammalia; order Macroscelidea; family Macroscelididae; genus Elephantulus; species Elephantulus edwardii. Next base: position 3,174,378 of record NW_006399977.1, read on the forward strand.
GATGAAACTGCAAATGGAAAAATATGGAAGAAGGGGGGAGGTGAAAGGCACTTCAATGCTTCTAATTTATTTCTGGGATGAAACTGTCTTCTGTACAGAAGAAAATTTCATAAAGGAAAATCTGCAAGTTTAAATTATTGTTGGAAAGATATAAATATGTCTTTAACCTATAACTTAAATATTCAATATTTGTGTTTTCACTTCCTTACTTCTCAAGGGGCTACAGCATGACAAACATAGCAAAGTTCTGTAAATAGAGTCATCATTTTTCCCTGAGAGTGAGGAAGCAGTGACACTGTAAAAACAGGACAAGAAAAAAAGAAAAAAATTTCACCTTCACGTTAAAGTTTGTAAATTATATGTAAAATATACATATTTGTTCATTTCCAAGGGGCTCAGAATTACTTAGAAAAAAAACCTGGGCCAACATTAGTAGAGCTATATTGGAATGAAGGTGAGTAAATACTACATTAAGCTCTATAGAACAATAATGATAAATCAGATATTCATGTCTTTAAAGAATTTACTATATGGAAGTGTAAATGTTCATATGAAAGGTGGAAGGGGCAAAGGATTGGCAGGTACACCGTGAATCTAGTATCAAAGAAATTCATATGAGTGAGAGCTTATGGTGATGAAGGAAGAAGTTCAAGCTGCTTTGAAGGAATTGGCAAAAAATAAGGTCCCAGGAATAGATGGTATACCAATTGATGTATTTCAACTAAGAGATGTTGTCCTAATTGTGCTCACCAAGTTATGCCAAGAAATCTGGAGGACAACCACTTGGCCAACTGACTGGAAGAGAACTATATTTGTTCCCATTCCAAAGAAAGGTGACTGAACAGAGTGTGGAAATGATCAACAATATCATTGATATCACATGCAAGCAAGATTCTACTGAAGATTATCCAAGAATGACTGGAACAGCACATCAACAGAGAACTGCCAGAAGTCCAGGCTGGATTTAGAAGGGGTCATGGTACTTGGGTTATTGTAGCTAATGTTAGATGAATCTTTGCTGAAAGCAGGGAGTATCAGAGGAGTGTCTATCTGTGTTTCATTGATTATGCAAAGGATTTTGGCTGTGTAGATCACAACAAACTGTGGCTGACTCTGAGGAAAATGGGAGTCCCAGAACACTTGATAGTGCTAATGTGAAACCTATACTTGGACCAGGAGGCAGTCATCAGAACAGAACAAGGAAACACTGTATGATTCAAAATTTGGAAGGGTGTATGTCAGGGATGTGTCCCGTCTCCTTACCTATATGCTGAACATATTATCTGGGAGGTTGAGCTGTATGAGAAGTGTAGCATCAGGAATGATGGAAGATTCATCAACAATTTGTGTTATGCAGATGACACAATCCTGCTTGCTGAAACTGAGGGGGACCTGAAGTGTTTGCTGCAAAAGGTCAAGGACTGCAGCCTTAAGTATAGATTGAGGCTCAATATCAAGAAGACAAAGATTCTTACCACTGGGCCAATTGGCAGCATCAGGATAGATGGTGAAGAGACTGAGATTGTTCACAGCTTTAGTTTGCTTGGCTCCACAGTCAACATTCTTGGCACCAACAGCCAGGAAACTAAAAGACATATTGCAATGGGAAAGTTTGCTGTTAGGGACTTCTCCAGAGTACTGAAGAACAATGGTTTCACTCTGGGGACTAAGGTGCACCTGATACAGGCCATGGTCTTTGCAATCACTTGCTGTGCATCAGAGAGCTGGACAATGACTAGGGAGGATAGAAGGAGAATTGATGCCTCTGAGCTGTGGTGTTGGAGAAGGGTATTGAATGTACTATGAATTGCTAAGACAAAGAATAGGTTCATCTTGGAGTGGGTTAAACCAGGCTGCTTCTTGGAGGCATTCTGAAGCTTCATCTGACATACTTTGGACATGTTGCAAGGAGGGACTAGTCCTTAGAGAGGGACGTCATGGTTGGGAGGGTGGAGAGACAGCACAGGAGAGGAAGACTCTCTGTGAGGTGGATTGATTCAGTGATTAGGGTTATGGGCGTAGATGTGTTGGAGACAGTGAGATTGTCACAGGACAGAGCAGGGTTTAGGGATGTTGTACATAGGGTCATTATGAGTTGCAGGCGACTCGATGGCACTTAACAAGAACAATAACCGTCCTGTAGAATCTGAATGGAGAAATGTTAAGTCATGAAGAATGGTGTAATTCAGACATGTGAAGACAAATGAGAAGACATTCCAAGGTGAAGGAACAGTGTAAACAAGTCTTGGAGGGTCAATGCATTACATGTACAAAGCTAGCTCTGTTTGACTGACACATATGACATGAGAAAAGCAATTCTAGGAGGGAATTGCCAAAATAAGTTGGTGAGAAATTTTAAACAGGAGGTTGCACTTTTAAAAACATGGACCTAAAAAGATAATTGTGCACAAATATTACTGCCACTATTCACAACATAGGGAGCTCTGGAGGACTAGTGGCAAGAAGTTGCACTGTAATCTCAAAGGTGTGTGGTTCAAATCCACCAGCTGCTCTGTGGGAGAAAGATAGACAATCTCCTCCTGTACAATTAACTGCTTCTGAAAAGCCACTGGAGGGTCAGATATGAGTCAGATCCAACTTGACAGTACAAAATAACAGTAATTCACAATATGCAGCTGTATGAACAGGTATTCATTGTATACTTATTGATAGTATCCTACAACATTGTACTTCAGGATATATTTTGAAATGTTCTTTGTTTACTACAAATTCCACACAATTCCTCTTAAAAAATATGATCTTGAGTCTTACCCAACTGAATGTAAAAACCATATCAAGAATAGATTTCATGCATTGAACTCTAATGACCAAAGACTAGACAAGTTGTTAAATAACATAAAGGACAACATTCATGCAGAAAGAAAAAAGTCATTACAAAGAAAAAGAGCAAAGACCAACATGGATGTCAGAAGAGACTGATACTTGTACTGGAACACAGAGATGGCAAAACAAAGGAAATAAATGCAGAAGTAGGAGAAATGAATAGAAAATTTTGTTCAACAAGGCAAAGAACAGTATTACAACATAATTTGCAGATTTGGGATTAGAAAACAAAACAAAGAGAACTCACTCAGTACTTTGCTAGCTGAAAGAATCAAAGAGCAAATTCTAGCCTCCAGTTGCAATACTGAAAGCTTCTGTAGGCAAAATCTTGAATAATGTAGGGAGCATCCTAAGAAGATGGAAAGACTAGAGTCATTGAACTAGAAAAAAAATTGGTCAACACTGAACCATTTCAAGAAGCTGCATCTGATCAGGAATAAATTATAATGAGGGAAGAAATCCAAGCTTCACCAAAGGCATTGGGAAAAAATAAGGCTCCAGGAACTGATAGAAAAGCACTGAGTTGTTTCAACAAAGATGCAGCCAAAAGCCTGCTCACTAGCCTATGCCAAGAAATTTGGAAGACAGCCACGTCATCAACTGACTCATATTTATTCCAATTTTTTATAAAAAAGAGAGTCAACAGTATGTAGAAATTATTGAACAATATAATTACTATAATATGCAAATAAAAACTTACTGAAGACTATTTTTAAATTACTAAAATGGTACATATACATGGAACTTTCAGAAATTCAAGCTGGATTCAGATAAGACTTTGACACCAAGGATATCATCGCTGATGTCAGATGGATCTTGGCTGAAAACAGAGAATATTAGAAAAATGTTTATATGTATTTTATTGACTAGGAAAAGGCATTTGTGTGGTGCATGGCTAACACTGAGAAGAATGAGAACCTCAAAACACTTAATTGTGCTTGTGAGAAATCTACACGTAGACCAAAAAACAGTTGTGCTTAAAGAACATGGGAGCACTGCTTGGTGCAGACTCAGTAAAGGTATGCATCAAGATTGTAGCCTTTTTCTATATGTTTTCAATCCATATGTTGAGAAAGTAATTAGAGAAGCAGGACTATATGAAGAAGAATGTGGCATCAGGAACAGAAGATGATTCATCAATAACCTACATCATGCAAATGAGATCAATATCAACTAAACAAAAATTCTCACCACTGAACCATTAGGCAACATTATAGTTGTTGCTATATGCTGTCAGTCAATCAGAAATCATAGTGAATCTATGAACAACAGATATGAACATTGTCCTATTCTCACAGTCTCTGATCTGCTCAAGGTCATTGCTATACTCACTGTGTCAGTTCATCTTGTTGAAGGTCTGACTTTCTTTCTTTGATACTCCACCTTTCTCAATCTTTTTTTCCCAAGGAGTGGCTTCTCCTTACAATATATGTAAAGTGTGAGGCAAAGTTTTTCCACTCAAGTTCTACCTCTAAGAAGCATCCTGGTCGATAGAGGAAAGATGGAAATTGCCAATTATTTAATTTTACTTAAATCCATAGTCAACACTTATGAGGCGGTAGTTGAGAAATCTCAGTCCCACAGGACACATACAATAAGATCATTATTGTATAATGTGTATGAGGATCCAAGGAGGGGAGGTGAGAGCAGAGAGGTGAAGATGGGTAGGGAGTGAAGGGGTGTCGGGTTAGTTAATAATAGGGTCGCAAACATTTTTAGGTGGAAGGAGGAGTGAGTAAAGGAAAATGGAAAGATATGGTGTTGAAAACCAATGTATATGAACTTTGAAAGTAAACCACTATAAAATAAAATTTAAAAATTTATTTTAAATTTAAAAAAGATGTGTTGCATTGGGAAAATTTGGTGTTAAGGATCTCTCCAAAGTACTGAAAAGTGATGATATCCGTTTAAAGATGAAAATGCACCTATCCAATTGTTTCCTGTGCATCTGAAAGTTGGACAATGAATAAGGCTAACTGAAGAACAATTGATGTCTTTGAATTGTGGTGTTGGAGAATAATACTAAATATCTTATAGACTGAGAAAAGAACAAACATGTCTCTTAAAGGAGGTGCAACCAGTCTGCTCCTTGATGGCAAGGATCATGGAACTTTACCTCACCTACTTTGAGTGTGTTTTCAGGAGAGGTCAGTCCTTGGAAAAATACATCAGACTGGGAACGGTGCAGTGTCAGAGAAAGAGAGAAGAACCCTCAATGAGATGGACTGGCACAGCGAATGTGAAAATGGGCTCAAGCATCTAAATTATCATGAGGATGGTGCAGGATAGACCAAGATTCTGATCTATTGTTCATAGGGTCACTATGAGTCATATTAATGGCACCTAACAATAATTCTTGGAAGCAGGAGTGACATCCACTTCCTAAACAACATGCCTCTGGAAATTCTATGAACTTTGTTAAATGCCAGTACTTATAGGAAGGCTTCAGGCCTTTTGTTCATCAGGTCGCTATGAGTCATGCTCAACTTGACAGCAATCAACAACAACAATAATTCACAAAAGCCAAAAAGTGGAAGCAACCTAAAAGTTCATCAACAGATGACTAGATCAACCAAATATGATAAATCTACAAACAGGATATTATTCAGTCATAAAGATAAATGAAGTTATGGTACACACCATAACATGAATGAACCTTGGTTAGTAAGGCAACATGCTACAGACTATATCACTGGAGCTCCTCAACATAGATGAACCCTGGAAACATTATACCGAGTGAAATGAGTCAGTCGCAAAAGAACACATATTATATGATTCCACTTAAAGTTAAACAGAGTAGATTAATGTAAAGAGACCAAAGTTTATTAGAGTTTTTCAGGGGCAGGAGGGAGGGAGAAAGGTGGAGTTCTTGCTTAGGGGACAATGAATTTCTATTAAGGGTGATGGAAAATTCGGCTATTTGGATGATTGCATAACATGGTGAACATAATTAACGTCACTGTGTACATGGAAAAAACATTGAAATGACAAATGTTTTGTAATCTATATACTTACCAGAATTTTTGTAAAAATGACTTGAAGCATTTTTCATTCAACAGTCTGTTTTGAGCACCAGCTCTGTGCTAGAAACTGCTCTAGATTCTGGAAATACAATTAACAAAAGAGACAAAAACATCCCTGAGCTCAAAGAATTTACTTGCTACTAAAGTGATCTGCGGGAGGAAAGTTTGTCTGGGACGAAAGGGTGATAGGAGACGCTAATAATTATCTAGCTGAGAAATGGTAAGATTCAAGCTGGGGTAGGTTCAGAGAGTAGACAAAGAGAACCAGGGCAAAATATATGCTAAACATAGACTCAAAATCCTTAGCAACTAGCTAGTTGTGGGGACAACAAGGGAGGAGGAAGCCAAATAACTAGCGTAAATTTGACCCAGGGATCTGATGCCATTAATTAAACCAGGGAAACAAATATAAGAGCAAGACTAACGTGGAAAATGAATCTGGGCTCACTTTGAAGATACTGTTGTGCTGGTGTTGGTTTAAGCAGACTGTTTTAAGAGACAGTTAGAAATACGGGCTGATATTCAGAAAACAGTTCTGGCCTGGAGATAGGATTTGTGAATCATAGAAACAAAAGTAAAATGATGAGAAGAGGAAGAGTGAAAACAGAAAAGAAATGTTATCAAAAGCTAATATTTCAGTTATATTTATCCTAAACTAATTTCATTTTCTGGCAGTCTCCAAAATAGACAATTATTAAGTAAAAAATGCTTGAAAAACGCACAACTTGTAGTTGTAGTTATGAACCAACCACTATAAAGCCTATTATATTAGAAATGTAAGATACACACAATGATTTATAATAAAGACATGCCTTTTGATGTCAGTAGTAATAATGTATTATGATGTTAAAGGGAGCTTTGGTGGGATAGTGGCAAGAAGCTGTACTGCAATCCTGAAGGCACACAGTTCAAGACCACCAGCTGCTTCATGGGAAAATGATGGGCAGTCTTTTCCTGTGCGATTAACTGCCTCAGAAAACACGCTGGAAGGTCAGCTATGGGTCCATTCTGACTCCATGTACACAACAACTTGCTGCATGCTGTTAAAGATAACTTAGTGTATCTGGAATTATTTCTCTAATTTTTATGCATAAAAGAGATACTACATACTAAGACAAACATTTGACTGACAGTAAATTCTAATTGTACCTAATTGTTCTAAATTAGTGTTCTATTCTTAGAAGTAAGAATAGCATGGTCACTGATTGTTGATCCAAGTAGAAGGAAATTTCTGAAATTTCTTACTTATTTGTCATGATGTTTCAAGAGGAGGGAAAGGAGTGTCAAGGAGATGAGAATGAAATGTCTTTAAGACTGTACTTGAAAGCCTCTGTAAGCTTCACATCTTAGGAAGTATTTTTTTAAGAGCATATTTGTTTTTAGAAAGCAAGATATAAGATATGTGGTGGTTAGTTCACCCATGAAATCCTGGTGAGTGCTAATTTAAATTGTTATTAATTCTAGTTGTAGCTCCAAAAAGGAAAAAAAATTGAGTGTGAAAATATTATTTTTTACTAGAACTATCTGGAAGAAGCAAGAGCTCACTGTTTTTTAAAGGCTATTTAGTATGATAATTTGAATAGTTGAAGAAAATATGTCATTGATGATTTAAAAGTATCTGACTTTCCACATGAAAGATGATAATCTTACAATCTGAAATTTTTTATATAAAAACATCTAATTGCCTTAAATCTGTAAGTGTCATATTTTGGTTAAAATTATATTCAAAAGTACACTAGAAAAACACTTCCTAATCATTTAAATGTTTGCAATCACAGAAAATTTCCATTAAAGTATATATCTACATAATATCTTAAACATGTATTTCTCTGGGGCATTGTTGCATTTTATAAGACTAGAATGCCTATCTAAGATGGGAATGGGAACCTTTATAACATCTGAATTATGATCAGTGTGGAAAAGAAAAGGAAGTTATCTCTTCAGTCAATATCGTTTGTTGGCATGGAATTATAGAATGTTGTTATTATGTACCGTTGAGGCGGAACCAACTTATAGCTGAGTCTTCAGGAAGTTTTCAGACAGTAAATCAAACAGGAGGAGATTGTCCATCTTTCTCTCTCAGAGCAGCAGGTAGATTTGAACTGTGTACCTTTGAGTTGGCAGCACAACTTCCTACCAATACTAGTGCAAAACAAGGGAGCAATGGTAGTATAGTCTGTAGGGAGTAAAGGTGGAAGTTTTCTACCTTTCAACTCCATCATTGACTCTGTGGGAGGAAAATGGGCGATCTCCTCCCATGTGATTTACAGCCTCCAGAAAACTACTGAAGGGCCAGCTATGAGTCAGTTCTATCTTAACAACAATGAGTGAGTGAGTGCAAAATAGATCAGTTTCCTGTTTTTAATCTTAGAAAATGCTGTTAAGTACTATCAAGCTTGAGCTGTGGAATACTGTGGCTGCCAAGATCACTGGTAGACTCTGATCAATGAAGAAAATATTGAAGTTGTCAAGGATTTCATTTTACTTGAATCTACAGTCAAAATTCAAGAAAGTAGTGGTTAAGAAATCAGATAATTCATTGCATGAAGCAAAACTGCTTCAAAAGACCTCTTTAATGGGTTCAAAATCCAAGATGTGATTTTGGGGCCTAAGATGTCTCTGAACCAAGTCATCATAGTTTTGATCACTTCATATGCATGAGAAAGCTGGATAATTGATAAGGATGATCAAATAAAAATTGATATATTTGAATTATGTTGTTGGCAAAGAATGTCTAATATATCATGAACTGTAAGAAAAATGAACAAATCTGTCTTGGAAAAAGTACAGCTAAAATGCTGCTTGGAGGCAAGGCTAGTGAGACTTGATCTCATATTCTTTGGACTTGTTATCAGAAGGAACCAGTCTCTGAAAAAGGATATCAAACTTTGTAAATAGATGATCAATGAACAAAAAGAAATTCCTAATGTGAAGAATTGACACAGGAGCTGCAACAATGAACTCTACCAACAGTGACTATAAGGAGGCACTTACAATAACAAGGGTTTCTTTATTTTTAAATTTCATTCATCAGTTTGACACATAAAATGCAACATGCTTTAATCCCTTTGCAAGGAATACAAGATAGGTAAATGCCGACGCTAACAGAGTTTCCAATAAATAAATAAGCTATTATTAGTTAGCTATGAGTGAAATATTGGACAGTCGCAAGTGAGAAGAAGAAAATAAAGCATGCTAATGAGACAGAAACAAATTCGAAGACAAATGAGGGATGAGGGAAGGTCTCTGGGAAAATGACATCTGAGCCCAGTGAAGTATGAACATCTAGGGAAGGGACTAAGTATAGTCATTGGAGTGTGATGATGTGAGAATGAATGGCAGAGGAGGGAGGGTGGGAGGGGAGGAAAGAAGGAATGAGAGGAAATGAAATCAGACAGATCAAAGAGCCTAGAACAGGTAGGATTCACAAGACAACACAAAGAGGTTAGATTCTATTTTAAATATAGTGGGAATCACTGGAAGATCTTAAACAGAAATAACATGCTGTGGTTACTTACTTTGGCTGCTGGGTAAATTATAAGGGAGCAAGAGTGTAAAACCCCAATAATCATTCAGAACTGTTGTTAAAACCAAGTTTACAAAAAAGAATATTTCTATAATTCTATGAAAGAAATATATTCCATTCGATAATGACCTCTACTGATAGAACTTAACATGCTCTGATGATGTATAATGCATTAGGTGCTAGACTGCTAACCCAAAGATCAATAGCTTCAAGTTGTTCCAAGGAGAAAGATATGCAGTATCTTCCTATTGGAAGGTTGCTATGAGTCAGAATCTACTTGATGACAATGGGCTTGGGTTTTTGGTTTTGTTGATAGATCCAGGATAATAAAGATGGGTGATTCTTTATTGAAGCAATCAAAAAAATAGCTAATTAGCATACCAACTCTGGTGACCTAGTGCTAAGAATCTTGAAGCTTGAATCCACCAGATGTTCTGCAGGAGCATCTGTGTGATTAACTACCTCTGAAAACCCATTTGAGGGTCAGCTATGTGTTGGTTCTGACTCGATGGTACTCAACAGCAACAACAACAGTTGTCTAATAGTATGTCTTCTAATAAAAGTTAGTATATCATACTGTTTTTAACTGATTTTGGTCAAACATTCTTCTAGGTCCTATAGCCCTGATGTGTCCACTTGTCATACAGAAGTAACTTGTGGTTGCTTTGAAGCTGAACAGTGTGACACGAATGTGTCAAATGCGATAATGGTTACCCATGGTGGACAGTGTTTGGTGGAGCTCCCCTATTAAAACAAGCTTGGAAGCAGGAGTTTCATCCACTTCTATAATATCTTGCCTCTGGAAACCCTATGAACCTGAAGAGAGGATGACAGTCATGCAAGTGTTGAGGACTTTTGTTCACTGGGTCGCTCTGAGTCACCTACAACTCGACGGCACTTAACAACAACATGTCATGCTAACAGAAGTTAGCACGTCTTCAACAATAGTTTGGACTGGGATAAAATGTGAGTCTTTCCCACCTTGATTCATCATACTGCTATAAAAGTATCAAAGGAAAAACCTGAAATTTAGACCTTAATTATGTTTAAATGTCCAAGCAAACTAATCACTTAGAACATGCCAGATACTGTGAAAATGTTCTATATCAACAATTTCATTAAATGGGCAGAACAACCCTATGACAATGATTATTACTCATTTTCTAGAGGAGAAAACTGTAATTGAAAAACATGATCACTTGTCCAGTGTTATATGTGGCTAATAAACAGTAGAGCCTAGCCTCAACAACTGATCAGTGTGGCCCCTTGATCCAAACCTTTAAGGGTGAAACCAGTGTTTCCAAATTTGCCTGGTAATAAGAATTAACTGCAGTAACGCACCTCCAATTGTTTTTATTATAGGCAAGTTTGTCCCTGTAGTGGTAGGCACAAAATAACACAAGGTAAAGGTAAAATATTTACAACAACAAATGTGAAATATATGAGAATAAACAATACAGGTCATTTATCAAAGAATACTTGCAAGAAGTAAATTTTGAGCTGGACTTTAGAAGGAGTTCTGAATAAGAGTAGACAAGAAAAGAAGCATTTCCAGAAAGGAAAGTATGAAAGAGACAATAAAGAGAGCTTGGATTTGTAAATCCTGGTAGTCTTTTTCTAAAAACTATCTGATGAAAATGTTATTATCCAAAATACTGCTGAAACATGGGCTGCTAAGGTTGTAAAACACTCAGATAGACCATGGTATCACAACATAATCAAGTATACCAAAGATCATAAAGATGGTACACAACTAGGTAACATTTAGTTCTGTTATACATGAGATCGCCCTGAGTCACAAATGACTCAGTGGCAACCAGCAACAAAAAACAAGGCTCTGATAAGAACTGATGTTCCATGAGGTGACTTGGCAAAGCAAATACCACACCACTTAGTTCCTATGTAGCTCGAAGCTATAGATTCAGAGCATATGGCCCATAATTAATCTTCTACTCTTGTGGATTACAGAAGCTTCTTAGATCCTTGGCCTGGTCTAAAGCCAAAGACCATCTTTGAAGCAATATTCTATCATCATTCTCTGGGTTCAATAATTAGAATTTTGTTTTGAGAATTTTATCAACTTTTTAATACTAGATTTGTTCCTTACTCTTAAATAGTTAAGGATCTCAATAGGAAAATTTACTTAGAATACAATAATAATATTTTTTCTTTGTCAGTAGACATTATTAAGTACATTTCCAGTTGCATTTCTATGGAAGTCGTGTCCTCAATCCTACAGCATTACATTTAACAGATTTTCAACAAACACCTAGTTTACACCATATCTAAATATTTTAATAATGCACCTTCTAAAAATGAAGAGCTTTAAAATTTATGCTATTCTCATATCTAGGAAAAGTAATGTCAATCAAGAGTCATATACTGTCATGTGTTGTTTAATGTCCATCCAGACAAGGTCCAACCACATAGACATTTGTGGTCTCAAAAGATTTTTTCTTTTTTCAAAGTGAAAGTAACTCTCCTTTTATTTCTTATTTCCCTTAATCCCTTCCTCAGTGCTCACAATAGTTTTAAACCAAGGAGAACCTGAAGTGTTTGCTGCAAAATGTCAAGGACTGCAGTCTCCAACATGGATTGAAGCTCTACATCAAGAAAACGAAGATTCTCACCACTGTGTAGATTAACAGAACAGTAATATATGGAGAAAAGATTGAGATTACTAACAATTGCAGCTTATTTGGGTCCACAATCAACACTCATGGCACCAGCAAGCAGGAAATCAAAAGATGAATAAATCTGCTGTCGGGGACCTCTCAAGAGTGTTGAAGAGCAACAATGTCAGTCTATAGACTAAAAGTGCACTTGACCCAGGTTATAGTCTTCATAATTATTCACTATACATCAGAGAGCTGAATAATAACTAAAGATAATAGAAGAAGAGTTGATGCCTTTGAGTAGTGGTTCTGGAGAAGAGTATTGAATACGCCATGAGCCAAGAGAATAAACAGGTTTGTCCTGGAGAGAGTGAAACCAGTTTGCTCTATAGAGGCAAGGATTTTGAAGCTCTGTCTTACTTCAGGCATGTTGCTAGGTGGAAGCAGTACTTGGAGAAGGACATCATGCTTGGAAGGGTGGAGGTACAGTGAAGGACAGAAATACACTCAATGAGATGGACTGACTGAATAACTGGAGCAATGAGGGTAGATATGTCAGAGACAGTGAGACAAGCTCAGGAAAGGACAGAGTTCAGAGATATTGTGCATAGGGTCACAATGAGTCACAGATGACTCAAACCCAGACTCATGCAGCACTGTACTATGAGTGGAATCCGGACAAGGGAGACAGAGGGCATGGCTCTGAGTGCAAAATTTTTCATTTTGTCCCGCAGACACGCAGACAGTGAAGGCAGTGGGAACTGCAGGGCGTAACCTGTCCATGATGCCCAAATAGGAAGAAGAGTGAGCAAGGCTGGGCATACCGCACTTGTTCCCTTTTGCTTCACTCTCTGTCACCACAGCTGTTCTTCCTGCTTCTACAAGCAGCAGTGGTGACAAGGACTACTGGGAACAGGTTTACATAGTTTAAATATGGTTTTCAATATTCAAATCACATAATGTCCTGTTTCATAGAACATATGTGGGTATTAAGTGATGCACAGAGAACTCTGGTGCCATTTACAGCTTCTGAAAAATCTGGTGGAGAGTCAGCTATGAGTTGCTTCAACTTGGAGGCTATGAAGGAATGAGTGAGTTGAAGTAATGTCTAGTGGTATTGACTTTGGTTATTATGTCTCTTTAGTCTCTTTTCATCTAGACAGTTTCCCGTACCATTTTTCACTATGATATTGACTTTTGGGAAAGGCCAAAGTAGTTTTCTTGTAGAGCATTTACCATTCAGATTCTATCATGGGTTTCCTTACGGTTTGATTGTTCTTTGATTCTCTAAAATTCCTGTGTATTTTAAGTTAGATTTAAAGACTTGGTTGGATTAAGGTTAAACAATTTTTGGCAAGAAGATTTTGTGAATTCCTTCTGCATCACATCAAGACAAACATAATCAGCATTATCCCGTGCAAATAATGTTTAGGTTGATTTAAGTAATGAATGCCCCATCTTTGCACCCTTTGCAATTAGCTAAAGTAACCAGTCTGATGATGCTCCACACTGCTTAAATAGCCTGTTCTGCAATAATCTTTGACTGATGATCCTTGCCTGAATCAATTCTTTTACTGGGTATTACAAGATAGAAACTTTCAAATATTATTTCTTTGGTAATCTTTAAATACATATTGTTTTTCCTCAACAAGATGATATATTGTTGTTGTTATTGTTGTTGTTTTAAATTTTCTACTAGTTTATTTACAAAATTCAAATACATTGTTTTCAAGAGCAAATTCTTTCCATTTCCCTTGCTCCACCCCCTATCAAATTGTACAACCCAATGATTATATCAAATTGTACAACCCAATGATTAATCCACCCTCCCCCTGCACATCCTCATCCCTCTGCTTCCACCCTTTCCCACCCCTCTTGGATCCTTATACTCATTATACATTAATGGCTTTATACAATATTTACCCTTGTGGGACTGAGTTAGTTCACTCAGCATAATGCTTTCCAGGCCTTCCCAAGTTAGGTAATAATTTACAAAATCATTGCTCCTGCGTGCTGCATAGTATTCCATTGTGTGAATGTACTATGAATTCTCAATCCATTTGTTTGTGGTTGGACATTTGGGCTGTTTCCATGTTCTTGTGATGGTGAATAACGCTGCTATGAACGTTGATATACAAATCTCTGTGCCTCAGTTCTCATTTTCTCAGGGTATATTCCAAGTAGTGGAATAGCTAGGTTATATGGAATTTCTATATTCAGCTTTTTGAGGCAGAGTCAAACTGCATTCCAGAATGGTTGTACCATTGTACAATCCCACAATGTATAAGAGTTCCTTTCTCACCACAACCGCTATCAAATCACCTTCAAATCATAGCAACCCTATGTACAATAGCTCTGAAACACACACACACACACACACGTGCGTGCATGCACACTTTGTTGTTGTGTGCCATCAAATTGCCTGTGACTCATAGCAACCCTGCTTACAGCAGCCCTAAAGCCTGCCTTGTCCTGAGCCAGTCTTACTGATTCCAACACACCAACCTCTGTTACCCCAGTTACTGTATTAATCCATCTCATCCAGTATCTTCCTCTCCTGTGCTGTCCCTCCACCCTTTTGAGCATGATACCCTCCTCTAACAACTAGTCCCTCCTAGCCACATGCTCAGAGTATGTGAGATGGAGCTTCAAAATCCCAGCCTTCAAGCAGAAACTTGGTTTCACCCTCTCTAAAACAGATCTATTTGTTTTTTGGGGGTCCATGGTATGTTCAAGACTCTTCTCCAGCACCACAACTTGAAGACATCGATTCTTCTGGTATCCTTAGTCATTGTCCATCTCTCTGATGCATAACAAGTAATTGTGAAGACCATGGCCTGAGTCAAGAGCACCTTAGTCTCTATACTGACATCATTGCTTTTCAGTATTCTGGAGTGATCCCTGACAACAGATTTTACCAGTGAAATTTGTCTTTGGATTTCCTGGCTGTTGGTGCCAAGAGGATAGTGAAGCCAAGCAAACTGTAACTGATAACAACCTCAATCATCTGTCATGGTGCTGCCAATCGGAATAGTAGTGATAATCTTTGTCTTCTTGATGCTGAGCTTCAATTCATATTGAAGTCTACAGTATTTGATCTTCTACAGCAAACACTTCAGGTCCTCCTCACTTTCAGCAAGCAAGGCTTTGTTATCTGTCTAACAACATAGGTTGTTAATGAGTCTTCCTCCAATCCTGATACCACATTCCTACTCTTAAAGCCTAGCTTCCCGAATGATCTGTTCTGCCTGTAGATTGAAAAGGTAAGGAGATAGGACTCATCTCTGACACACTTCCTTCCTGATTTTGAACCATGCAGTGTTTCCCTGCTCTATTCTGAGGACTGCTTCCTGGTCCAAGTACAGGTTTCACATAAGCACAAGCAAGTGTTTTGAGATTCCCATTTTCCTCAAGACTAGCCACAATTTGTTGTGATCCACACAGTTGAATGCCTTTGCATAATCAATGAAGCACAGATAGACATTCCTCTGCTTTCTTTGCTTTTTGCCAAGATCCATCTAATATTAGCGATAATGTCTCAGGTGGCCTAATGGCAAGAAGCTGCAACTCCAAGGGCATGTGGTGTGTGTGTTGTTTACCGTCCAGTTATAGCTGACCCTCCAATGGGTTTTCTGAGGCAGTTAATCACATGGGAGGAGATTGCCCATCCTTTTCCTGCAGAGCAACTGGTGGATTTGAACTGTGTACCTTCAGGTTTACAACAGAGCTTCTTGCCACTATGCCACCAGAACTCCATATAGACATATATTGTTGTTGTTATGTTCCATCTCTCGATACCTATACCTTTCTCTAACCTGTGCCAATCTTATTGTTTCTGACATGCATGCCTCATTACCCAGTCACTGAATCAATCCATCTCATTGAGGGTCTTCCTCTCCTGCGCTGTCCCTCAACCCTCCCAAGCATGACACCCCTCTCTAAGGACTGGTCCCTCCTTGCAACGTGTCCAAAGTATGTCAGATGAAGCTTCAGAATCCTTTTCTCCAAGGAGCAGCCTGGTTTCACTCTCTCTAGGATGAACCTGTTTGTTCTCCTTGCAGTCCATGGTATATTCAATACTGTTCTCCAACACCACAGCTCAAAGGCATCAGTTCTCCTTCTATCATCCCTAGTC
>NW_006399977.1:3191925-3198052 GCF_000299155.1 Elephantulus edwardii
GTATTTTAAAAACTCAAACTCACTGTTGTCAGCTCAAAATTGACTCCACAGTAATCTTCCATTGGGCTTCCTATTTTGTAAATCACGCAAGAAGAGTCTCCTTTCTCCTGCTGGCTGGCTGGCTGGTGGATTTGAACCACAGTGGAGAAGCTGTAACCTTTGGTTTAGTAGCATAATTCCTTATCTACTAGACCACCAGAGCTCTCTAATATAGATATGAATATATATATACTGATAATTGCAAAATAATTGTTCAATTATTTCCATTTTACCACCAATTTCAGAAGAATTATTTACTGAATCGTCATTTCTCATGGTATTAAACAACAGAGTTTTTGTTTGCTTTCCCCCTCCCCACATTTGGATATTGCTAAAGGCCCCTGGATTTTTGTATATTAAATACAGTTATATTTTTTTAAATTTTATTTTTATGCTAAAGTTGTGCCAAATTATACCAGTTGGAGAGAAGACTTCTCAAAATAATTCTTGGATTCTTTAAAAAAATCACTAAGCCCTTCTCATTCCTAAACTCATATTGCTGTTGTGTACCACAGAGCCAGAACTGACCCAGAACAGATCTTCCAGAGGGTTTCAGAGACAGTCAATCTTAAAGGAGGAGATTGCACATCCCTCTCCTGTCGAGAAGCTGGTGGCCTTGAACTGAGTGCCTTTGGGACTGCAGTATGGCTTCTTGCCACCAGGCCACATATAGTTTCATATTCCACATGTTTCACATGTGGCTGTTTTGTCAAAGATTCAAATTCTCTTTAGTAGGTGATAATGAGTAGAAACCAAGACCTGGGCTTACTTATTACTAGAGGGACATCATTGTTTCTATGCAGAGGATGGAACCAGGAGATATTTTTTAATAAATTAAGTAATTGATATCAATTCTCTTAAGTTTTAATTTAATAATGTGGTTTTAAATTGCTACTCTTGTAGTACTTATGGAACTAAAAGGCCAAAAAAATCAAACCAGTTGTTGTCATGTTTTTTCAGGCTCATAGTGACCCTATAGATCATAGTGTTAACTCTCTTGTCAGGTTCCCAACACTGTAATCTTTATCATAGCAGGTTGCCACATTCATGTCTTCCTCAGAGTGGCTAGTTGATTTGAACCATTGACATTTATGTTCACAGCTAAACATTTAACTACAATGTCACCAGGCTTCCACTTATTATTGCTGATCTTTATATAATAGATTCTGGAAGACATTTTCTAAATCAGCAACTATAGATGACGAGTTTATTATAAAAGACAAAAAAAATATAAAAAAAGAGAGAGTCAGGAATGGCTTGAGAACCTGAACTTGGATGGATGGTTCTACTCCTGCCATTTTACTATAATGGGATGTAAAAATGAAGAGTAAAATCCATAGGGTGGAGGAGCTAGAGGATGAGAAATTGATTAGATACATGTTAGTGCTTTATTTTATTACTTACACAATTAAATAATCTACTGAACTGATACACACATACTTGAGTCATGGCAAGATACGTCATATTCAGAAATACCAGTTTAGGTCTACCTCAAATATTGAGAACCCTTCAAAATACTCTTAACAGTTGTGAAATCTTTATATTCCAGTACGTGAATAAAATTAGATAACATGACTCACCAGTGCAGGAAAATATAGCTCATGTAAAGAAGGGGAAAATAAAATAAAGTTGAATAACTTTAAAAAGGGAAAAGAGGAACTGTACCACATCCCTGAAGTTAAAACATAGGTTAGAAAAAAGTTACATGCAAAGTTGTAAAAGTTAGCAAAACTCTTTGCCTGAGTCTCCTTTCTAGTTGGAAAAAGACAGCCTGGTAGCATCATCATTCACAAGGACTTAAGTTTGAAGATGATGATTAATGATGAGCCGCACATACATCCGTATTTCTATGGTCAAAGGTGAATACACACCAAAACTCGAGACAGGAGACTATAACCACCCAGTTTCCACCAAGCTTTCCTAGGCTTTGGATTTGAGTCATTACTTTCTACCAGAAGAGTGACATGCAATCATTGCTTTCTTTCTCTTTGTTCAAGACATGTAGCCCTGAGTCACCTGATACAAGCCTTAACTGTCACAAATGAGTGACTCTCCACAAAGGAGTGTCAAGTTTCATCTATCTTGTTTCTGCGTGCCATCAAGTTGGAACCGACCCACAGTTAATCCTCCAGCAGGTTTTCAGAGGCAGTAAATCACATGGAAGGAGATCATCCTTCTCCCACTGAGCATCTGGTGGATTTAAAACGAATGCCTTTGGGATTGCAGAGCAACTTCTTACCACCAGGACATCATCTACCTTGTTGTTGTTGTTGTTAAGTGTCATCTAGTCATAGACAACTCATAATGACCCTATGAACGAAAGACCTGAACATTTATATAACTTTCACTGTTTCTCTAAGTTCATAGGGTTTCCAAAGGCAAGCTATTGTAGAAGTGGATGCCACTCCTGCTTCCAAGCTTGTTTTAATTGGGGAGCCCCACCAAACACTGTCCGCCATGGGTGACCATTATCACATTTGACACATCAGTGTCACATCTATTTTATTACTTCAAAAAATGAAGCCCACTGCTGTGGTGTCAATTTGAGCTCATGGTAATCATCCTTGAAGTTTCCAAGGCTGTAAACCTTTATAAGAGGATAATGTCCCATCTTTCTCCCACAGAGCGGTTGGTGAATTCAAACTGCTGCTCTGGATACCAAGCAGCTCAACACCCACTGCATCATCAGGTCTCATCCCACTCACTCATTGCTGTTGAGTCAGAACTGAATCATAAATGACCTGCTACTAGGTTTTTCAGAGGCTGTAAATTGCATGAGAGGCTGTAAATTGCATGAGAGGAGACTGCTTATCTTTCCCCCACCTAGCTGCTGGTGAGTTCAAACTACCACAGAAGCACTGCCTCTGGATTAGTAAAGCCACTCCCCTTGGATTACTCACCAGAACTCCCTTCTAGGTCTTACGTTGTTGTTTTTATGAACCATGGAGTTGAAACCAACTCATAGTTGACCCCCCAGCAGATTTTTCAGAGGTTGGAAATTGCACAGGGGATATTACTTATCTTTCTCTTGGTGCAACCAGTGGATATGAACCATGAGCCTTTGGGTTAGTGCAACTCCTTACCACTAAGCCACAAGATCACCCTATTAGGTCTCATGTTGTTGTTATTGTTGCCATCGAGTAAACAATGACTCACAGAGACTCTGTGAACAACAGCTCTGAACTTTGCCCTATCCTGAACCAACCTCACTGTCTCTGACACACCTGACTCCATTGCCACAATCATGTGTCAACCCATCTCATCCAGAGTCTTCCTCTCCTGCTCTGACCCTCCACTCTTCCAAGCATGATGTCCTTCTCCAAGAAATGGCCCTCTTGACAATTTCCCCCAAGTATGTGAAATAAGGCTTCAAAACTCTTGCCTCCAAAGAGCAATGTGGAGGTCTCTGGGACAGATCTATTTGTCCTTTTGACAGTCCACAATATGTTCAATTCTCTTCTCTAGCACCATAACTCAAAAACATCGATTCTTCTTCCTTGTCATTGTCCAGCTCTCAGATGCGTAACAGGCAATTGAGAAGATTATGGCCTGGATCAGGCACACTTGTCTCTAGACTGGCACTGCTGATCTTTAAGACTCTGGTGAGGATGGTAAGAAGCTGCAATGCGAACCTAAAGGCATGCAATTAGAATGCACCAGCTGCTCCTTTGGAAAAGGATGGAAAATCTCCTCCTGTCTGATTTACTGCCTCTGAAAACCTGCTGGCGGGTCAGCCATGCCTCAAGGGGACACAACAACAATTAGATCTCACAGGAGGCATTTAAAAAGAGGTAACTAAGTTAGAAACAGTCGTACCTCAAATTGTATTATGATGGTGTTCTCATTCGCATTCAGGTCTGTGGTAGTGATGGAATGTTCACCTTCATTTGAAACAACCACCATGACAGAATCATTTCGGTAAAACAATATTTGTATCGAACAAGTGGCTTGATTTTTGAGTCTCTTAAACACCTAAGGGACTTCCTTTGAAGAGTACGGGCATTAAAGACCAATGTTACCACCAGGATACACATATTTAAAAAAAAAGATGCTAAAAGATTATCACTTCTATGATGAAGAAGAAAAACCAAAGTCAAGGGAAATTCTGGTGAAATGACTTATTCAAAGACTTGCTCAGCCAGCTAAGATCTCGCTTCTCTGATTCTTTTCCCCGGAGTTCTTTCTAGTTCACACCAACTAAGTTACACTTCTGTTTGATTCTTTCCATTCAATAATGTTTCTGAAGTATTTTTTTATGAATTATTTGCTATCTCAAGGGACATTATTGTGTAGTTGTTCCATATTAGTGGGTATCAAGAAGCAAAAGAGAGGAAAGCCTCAATGAGATGGATTGGCATTGACTGCAACAAGTGGCGTGAGCATAGCAGAGGTTGTGTGGATGGTGCAAGGGTGGGTGAGGTTTTGTTCGTTGTACACAAGGTCGTTGTGAGTCACAGTTGATTTGACAGCACCTAACAGCAGCTCTACAATGCTTTGAGAAGGCTGTGCAACTTTTTTGAGTCCTTGATTTCCTTAACAGTTGAATAGGGATGATAATAACTTCTACCTCCCAGAATTGCCCTAAGGACTTAAGTAATTGAATACATTTGTTAAACTTAGTGTACCAGCAAGCACGTAGTAAATGTCTGATAACTAATGAGTTTGCATGTGCATTTCTACCCTGCTATATACTTGCCTTACAATTTACTAGACTCCAAAAATCTCTATTCTGCTATCCTATGTGAAAAAGGAGCAAGAGTGAATGCATGTTTAATGTGGTCAGGCATCTTTCCATTTCGCAGCTAAGAGGATGTTTTTACAATGTCCTAGAATCAATCAGTAAGTGTAAAGGAAAAAAAAATGAGCTCAACAATTATGCCACCACTTAATGACTCAAAATTACAGCCTAAGGAGGGAAAATCACTAATTGGAATTCCTGAGACTGTTGAATAAGGAAAAGGAAGGAAAAAGCAAGGTAGAAAAGATGCTTTCAGAACCACAAGCTTGTGCAGACCAGGAGTGAAAAGCACCAATAGTCTCTTCAAATAGAAGAATAATGATTCCCAAAAGAAAGGAAAAGCTCTTTCCAGCAAGAAAGTCCCCTTGGAGGACCAGACCATGAAGAGATTTGCTCAGAAATGAAGTCATATGAGGAAGTGGCCATTCAGTAGGGAAAGAACGTAAAAAGAATCTATTTTTTTAAAAAAAGAATCTATTTCAGGGACTCCAATGAAATAATTGTCAAGATCTTTGGGCCTTTGCATGTGAGCTGTTTACAATGTTAATTTTCACTAATCAGAGATTTCTGCTGAGCTGGGTTCCAGGGCCCTGCTGGGATGTCTATTACTCAAAACTAATGACAGGCTATTAGTAGATTAACATATTTAATTCTTCACATGGGGCATTCTAGTCTCAATTGAAGTCAGAATGTTTAGAATGGAGGCGTACCATAGGAATAATGCTTACTAAAAGGGCTATTTAGTCTTGTCCATTTTCTTGCTTTAGGGGCTAAAATGAAGACCCCAAAGTAAAAGCATAATGGAATGAACTTATCTATGAAGCACATAGAGAAGATAGAACCTGAGTTTCCTGCATTAGACTCTGCAGACAATCAAAGAAAAGGGGCCTTTTTAGGTCTGTGGTCCCTGCCATCCTTTGCTGTACTGAACACATCACTGATAAGTCATATCTGTCCATGCTTTGCTCTAATTCTCTGCCCTTTGACTTCAGTTCTTCTCTAAGAACTGTTCTTGGAACATTTTTCAAAACAATTTGGCACTATTAAAAATGTTTAATGTGCCTGTATTTTGAGACAATAATTTTACTTTTAGGACTTTTTCTACAGACTCTATACAGAATGGAGATATATATTGGGAGGAAAACCACTCACCATTGTCTGTAATAATGTTAATTGGAAGTAATATAAGTGTCTATATATAAGACCTACTTTAACATGAAGAAATGTTCAAAATCCCTAGCTCTGAGAGAGATGCAAATCAAGACAACTATGAGATATCATCTCACCCCAGTAAGACTAGCAAAATTTAACAGAACAGCAAGCAACAAATGCTGGCGAGGTTGTGGAGAG
>NW_006399977.1:3198692-3202082 GCF_000299155.1 Elephantulus edwardii
AGGGGTGCAACAATGAATGAATGGAATTCCAAAATCTCTGTAGATGTTCACTGAAATGAAAAATAAAGAAATTAAATAAAAATTTTAAAAAAATTGTGATTTAGCCTTATACTGGTCCTGGCATCATATTGTCTACATTTGAGTCACCTTTTCACCATAATTTACAAGTTGTGATTTTTTGTATTTATTATTGCTGTAAAAAATCACCATGGTGTTGTTGCTGTTGTATCATCAAGTCAAGTGTGACTCATAGTGAACTTATGAACAATAGATGTGAACTATGACCTATCCTTGTCATCACTGATATATTTAAATCCATTGCCATAGACACTTTATCTATCCACCTTGTTGTGGGTCTTCTTCCCTGACTCACCACCATTCAAAGCATGATGCCCCTTTCCAAAGAATAGCCTCTCTTAACAACATGCCTAAAATATGTGTGAGAAAACATCACCATCTTTGCCTCCAAGGAACATTTAGGTTGCACTTTCTCTTAGATGTATCTGCTTGGTCTTTTAGCAGTCTGTGAGATATTCACTACACTCTCCAACACCATTACTCAAATGTATTGATTCTTCTCCCCATTCATTGTCCAGCCCTAAGCTGCACAGAAAGTTGGAAAAACTATGGCTTGAATCAAGAGCACCGTAGTCTTTAAACTGACATCATTGCTCTCCAGGCCTTTGGAGAGATCCCTGACAGTAGACTTTTCCAATACTATACATCTCCCAATTTCCTGACTGCAGGTACTAACGGCATTGACAAGCAAGATGAAATCACTGTCAATTTCAATCTTTTCTCCATCTCTAACTCCTTCTCCATGATGTCAGTAATTGGACAAGTGGTGAGGACTTTATTTTCTTGATGTTGAGATGTAATCCATATTGAAGGCTACAGACCTTGATCCTCTGCAGCAAACATTTGAGGTCCTTCTCCCTTTCAGCAAGCAAGGTTTTGTCATCTCCATAACACAAGTGGTCAATGAACCTTTCTGAAATCCTAATGCCACACTCATCTTCAGAAAGTCCAGCTTCTTAAATGATACGCTCAGCATACAGATTGAATACCAGTTCTATACCACAATGTTAGAGATATGAAACAACAGAAATGTTGTTTTATGTTACCTTAGATCACAGATCTTACTCAGTTAAAAAAACAAAGTATTGACAGGCCAGTCCTCCTTTCTGGATGGCTAGGGATGAATCTCTTTCTTTGTTTGCTCAGAAGTTGGCAGAATTAGTTCTATTCCATTGTAAGCCTGAAGTTTGTGTTTGTTTGCTGACCTAGCTGAGGGCTATCTTTAGTGTAAAGAAGCCTCTCTGGTTCTTTTACATAACCCCTTCCAACTCAGAACCAGCTTGTCAAATCCTTCTCATACTGCTCCCTTTCTTTGTTTTTTTCCCCTGTTGCCTCTCTCTCTCTCACCCCACCTGTAAAAAAGAGCACTTTCATGGGAATTTATATGATTTTAGAGGACCTACATAGACAGTCCAGGATAATATTCCCATCTCAAGGTCATTAACCTCAATCACATCTTCAAAGTTTTTTTTTTCCGTATGTAAGAAGCATATTAACAGGTTCCGAGGATTTAAACGACAGATACTTATGTAGGTCATTATTTTACTGCTACACATCAGGGCCCTCACTTCCAAAATGAGGATGACTTCTAGGTCATCCTGAGGGTGGCGACCATTAGAACAAAGTGACACAAAGTAACTACTCTGTAAATATTTGCTATCATTACCATTGCTACATGGCAATTGAGAGAGGGAGAGAGAAAGAGAGGGAGAGAGAACGGATAAGTTCTTTATGACTGAAGTAGAAAAATACTAAAAACATGCAACTAAGCAAAGAAAAAGTAACCTGCCTGATAATAGAGTATAATCACTTTTATGTGAAAGAAAGAAAATGGAAAAAAATTGTATGTTCAAACTGCATAAAACCATTATTTTTTTAATGAGTATGAGGATTCAAGGGGGGAGAGAGGTTGGAATCAGAGGAATGAGGATGGGTGTGGGGGGATAATCATAGAGTCGACAATTTAATAGGGGGATGGTGAAGAAATGAGAAAGATCTGATGTGAAAAACAATGTATTTGAACTTTGCAAATAAATCAATATAATAAGAACAAGAGCTCTGGTGGCCTAGTGGCAAGGAGCTGCGCTGCAATCCCGAAGGGACGTGGTTCGAGGCCACCACCAGCAGCTCTGCAGAAGAAGGAGGGGCAATCTCCTCCTGTGTGATTAACTGCTTCTGAAAACCCACCGAGGGTCAGCTATGGGTCAGTTCTGACTACGGTACACAACAACAACAGCAATAATAATAAAAGAAAATATTTGTACTGTCATAGAACAAAAACGTCTGGATAAGTATGACAGATTAAGAAGATGAGAAAATATATTTAGGATTTTTATTACTATTGTGTAAGTATTATTTTTGTAATTAAAATATTAACCACTTTAAGAATATAAATAATATTTGTCCAAGCTAGTTGTGGAAACAAAACAAAAATGAGAGAAAAAACTGTAGCACTGAACAATTTTGATGAATATAACATTTTAAGTAAGATGATAGAAATTATCTCAAACATTTCACACCTACAATGAGTAAAATACAGAAATTTTTCAAATAAGAAAAACCAAAATCTATACATGTGACTATATAATTTAGGTAAAGTTTTAAAACAAATAATGATTATGGATAGAGGTATATATATAGTGAAAGTATAGGAACATAGACAAAAAATAAAAGCACCCCGTTAGGCATATGATTGCCTTTGGAAAGAAAAAGAAGGAAATGGTGTGAGAAAGGGCTCCAAAAGGGCTAGCAATGACTATCCTTCTCTTTTTACAACAGTACAAATATCTGAATAAAATATGACAAAATTCTTTTTAAAAATTCTGGTTAGCCATATTTTTTACTTTTATGAACACATACAATGTTTAGTTTAAAATTTGTTTTAAAGACATACACCAAGAAGAAGGGAGCTCTGGTGGAATATTGGCTAAGGATCTGTGCTGCCAACCCAGAAAAGGCAAGCAGTTCAAAGTCACTCACGGATCAATGGGAGAAGGGTGAGCACGCACCTCCAGTGCACTTCTTTGCCTCTGAAAACCTACTGAAGAGTCTGCTATGAATGGACTCCAGCTGATGGCATATAATAACAACAATAAACCAAGAGGAGCCCTGATGGCACAGTGTGTGGTGTGTTAGGTTGCTAACCTAAAGATCAGCAGTTTAAGTCCAGCCATTGCTCTGAGGGAAAGAGATGGTAAGTCTCCTCCTACAAAAATATATGTTGTTGTTGTTATGTGCCATCAAGTCGTTTACGACTCATAGTGACCCTATGTACAACAGCCCTAAACCCTGCTCTATCCCGTGCCAATCTCA
>NW_006399977.1:3204677-3238627 GCF_000299155.1 Elephantulus edwardii
GAAGACCCTCCTTGAGATGGATTGATTCGGTGACTGGGGTAATTGGGATGGGTGTATCAGAGGCGGTGCTGTTGGCGCAGGATAGAGCAGGGTGTAGGGCTGTTGTGCATAGGGTCACTATGAGTCGGAAACGACTCGACGGCACATAACAACAACAACAACAACATAGTTTGAATCTGACACACATTAGTCCTCAAATATTATAATGGATTAGAAGCAGGAAAGGCATCCACTTCCTAAACAACATGCCTCTGGAAACTCTTTGAACTTTGATAAATGTTGATAGTTGTAGAGGGGCTTCAAGACTTTTGTTCATGGAGTCGCTATGAGTCGTGCTTGACTCAAAGGCAATCAACAACAACAACATTATAATGGAATGTGCAGAGAGCTGAAATTAAATAATAAAAATGGAAGAACTTGCTCTGCATTACTTAAGCTGAAAGAGCTGAAAAACATAGTTAAGCCTTGTAACACAATATTGAAAGATTCTGTGGACAATATACTGAGTGACCCTGGAAGCATCAAAAAAACATGGAGGGAATACATACACAGTCACTGTACCAGAAAGAATTTAGTAACACCAAAAAATTTCAGGAATTATCGTATGAACAGGAGCCAACGGTCATGAAGGAGGAAGTGGAAGTTGCATTCAAGGCATTGGCAAAAAATAAGGCCCCAGGAATCGATG
Organism: Elephantulus edwardii; assembly: GCF_000299155.1. NCBI lineage: Eukaryota > Metazoa > Chordata > Mammalia > Macroscelidea > Macroscelididae > Elephantulus > Elephantulus edwardii. The sequence continues at coordinate 3,205,366 of NW_006399977.1, forward strand.
GAATACCTATATACTTCAATTGACAGATGCAGCCTTAGATGCACTCATCAGTCTATTCCAGAAAATCAGGAGAAAAGTTTTCTGGCCAATAGATTAGAAAAGGTCCATATTGGTTCCCATTTCCAAGAAAGATGATCCAACTGAATGTGGAAACTATCAAACAATATAATTAATATCACATACAAGCAAAATAGTACTGAAGATCAGTAAAAAACAGCTGGAATAGTACATAGACAGAGAGCTGCCAGAAGTTCAAGCACGATTTAGAAGAGGCTATGGCACCAGGGTTAACACTGCTGATGGATGACTTTCAGTAAGATGGATCCTAGCTGAAAGTAAGGAATATCAGAAGAATGTCTTTTTTGTGTTGTATTGACTATGCAAAGGCATTTGTCTGTATGGTTCACAACATTATGGCTGACATTGAGAAGAATGGGAATCCCAGAGCACTTGATTTTGCTCATGTGGAACCTATACCTGGAGCAGGAAGCTGTTGTGTGAACGGATAAGAAGAGCACTGCATGGTTTGGAATTGAGAACGGAGGGTGCCAAGGTTGTATTCTCTCTCTCTTTTACCGTTAGGCCACCAGAAATAGCACACGCATATTCACTCTCCTCTCTCCAGTATTTAGTTCCAAAAGCCCTGCCCCAAAACAGTTTCTAATTGGTTTGCAAAATTCCTACAATAAGTACATGAGAATATTTAAAGACATTTAAACAGAAAGATGTATGCAAATTTAATGCACTTCATAAATGCTGTCAAGAAACAACGAAGCAACTTGAATAGTGGCCACATTTCTTGGGAAAAGTATAATTTTGAACCAGATGCTGTAGGAGAAGAGGTTCTTGGATGTCTAAGAGGTAAAAATTCAAACAGGAAAACAGAACGTGCAGAGGAACACCAAGACAATTACTAGAAAGCAGAACACAGGGGAAAGTAATAGATTAATGTCGTTGGAGCAGAATTTCACTCCTGGAATTCTGAAGAACTATGAATAAATATATAGCTACTCACATGAATAAAGCACAGAAAACTGTCAATAGACAATTCAATAGAAAATTTAGGCTACCAGAAAACTATATTTGACTCCACAGACTCATGTTAATTATGATAATCAACTCCCCATGTGTTCACTGGCTCCAGTAGAGCCACTGTAAAAACGTAAAGCATAATAAAGATACTTAGGAATTATTTTGACAGGAAAAAAGGCAATACTAGTGAAGAACAGTGAGTGAAACTCAGTTGAAAGTGTTAAAAGTGCTTCTCTAAAAGGAACTCTGGTGTTGCCTTCCAGGGGGAGCTGTGTGGCTATCTCAGAGTGGACACCTCCTCGGTGGCTCCATCTCCCAATGGGTCATCTCTTCCTCTGCAATTTACGGCCTTGGAAGCCCGCTGGAGGATCAACTTTGGGTTGGTTCTAACTCAATAACAATAAGTGAGTAAGAAGATAAGAACAATTATTTGGTGGATTAACACAGGAAAGTATCCTCCCCCAAAATAAACAGCCTACTTGGAAAATATCTCATTTAATATCCTAAAAATAGTCTAATAATGTCCTAATTTCACCTTTCTGACCCTAAGTAAATTTGATGTAATTTGACACAGCTATGCTGTATCTGAAGTGGTGGAGGGGACTATGAAGAACAGGGCTATGACGGTTGGTCAAATGGTAGAATTTTTTTTCTTTCCATACGGAAGGCTCAAGTGTCGTTCCCAGCCAGTCTTGCTCAAGTGCAGCCAGCACTTAACCTGTCAGCAGAGGCTTGCATATTACTATGATACTAGATTTTCAGTGGTGCTTTCAGATTAACATAGATGACCTACTGACTGGTGACCTATTTGCCTCAAAATCAGCCCATCATCTGATACCTTTGCCTGTGGGAAGCCACATGTTGAGATGCCCCAGCAACAGCTAACAACAGATGACCGTGATTACTACCTAGAAAACTTGAGTAGGTCCAAAACTTGTGACTTAACATGATAAAGGACAAAGACTTACCTAGTCAACTCCCAGTTACTGTGGCTTCTGTCTCTCCATTACCTCTTTATTGCTTAGCTTAAATACTGAGAACAATGCCTTACAGTTTTCCATCATACAACTGCCAGAGCGATCTCTAAAAGGGCATTTGATCAGGTCACTGCCGTGCTCAAGTCTTCCCCAGTGAGCCCTACATAGAGTTGTCTCATTGAGCCCTACATGGAGTTGTCTCATACTGAAAGGTCTCCATGAGCAGTAAGGTGGGCCACTGACATTTGCTATTGGGAATAAAGCTACAAAAACCCAACTACCAGGTTTTCTCAGTCTTGAGTATAAAATGGAAGTCGCTGGGTGTCACAAACAGTTAACCATTTAACTCTTCTCTGCTCTGGTGGTCTAGTCCATAGGGAGGTGAGCTGCAAGCTCAGAGTTGGTGCCTCTCTGGAAATTCGCATCCACCACCCACTCTATGGGAGGAGGGTAAGTCACATGACAGTTGTGATCCTACAGCAATGAGTGAGTGAGATTCACTTCAAAGTTGATGGTTCAGACTCACCTAGAGGTGCCTTAGAAGAAGTCCTAGTGATCAGCTTCAAGAAGGTCACAGACTTGAAAACCATAAAGCACCGTTTAACTCTGCACTCATTGGGAGGGAACTGACTCCATGCCAAGTGATCTTTTTCAGTTTTTTTTTTGTTTGTTTTGTTTTGTTTTGTTTTGTTTTTGCTGTTGTCTGGAATGCCTTTCCCCAACCCCTCGTTACCAGCTTTGCTGCCTGGTAAACCACCACTTGTTCTGCACCTATCTGCTCTGCTTTCATGCTTATTCCTCTGAATCCACATTTCTTCTCTCTAAACTTTCATTCTTCTCTTACTACCTTGCATTTTGTACAGAATTCCATGTAAGAATTGTCCTGATTTGCTGCAAATGTTTATGTAACCATCTCCCTCTTCATTGCAAACGCATTGAGGATGAAGGCCATATCTTATTTTTACATCTGCAGGGAACAGTATTTCTGGTACATTTTAGGCACAGACTCACAAACACTCATTGCCATCTAGGTAGAACTGAACCTCAAGTGACCCTTCTGTAGGGTTTTAGCAGCTGTAAATCACACAAGAGGAGATTGTTCATCTTTCTCCTGTGGAGTTTGCTGGTGGATTTGAACTTTCACAGAGGTACTAATTTTAGGTTAGCGTACAACTCTCAGCGGACTATGCCGCTAGAGCTCTCCTTTAGGCCTACAGCGGACATTAATGAGTGAATGAACAAGGTAGAATCCCCACTCATGTTGGAGAAAGATTCATGAATTAATGAGAGCAACCACATTTTTTCTATTCCAGCTATATATGGAAGCACAGAGAAACCCTTTCCCCTAAGTATTTCAAATAACATCAGTCCAAGAGGTTGCTGCACTTTGAGAGCAAACACTGAAGACATTTTTTCCTCTCTCTCCTTATAAAATTATTATTGCTGTTGTCATGTGCTATTGAGTTGGAATTGACTCATAGCTGGCCCTCCAGTGGGTTTTCAGAGTTTTTACTTTACATGGTAGGATACTGCCCATCTTTCTCCCAAGGGGCAGCTGGTGGATTTGAACTGTGAGCCTTTGAGTTAGTAGCACAGCTTCTTATCACGTGGCCTCCAGAGCTCCCTGGGCAAAGAGAAAAAAGCTAGATTCATTGGAGTAGAGAGTGGTCTTGCAATTCTTTCTATGTTCCTGTAACTAATTAAAGTTGAATAATTTTAAAAATCTGGATTCATGGAAATCGACCACAAACCAATAATGATGATGAGTTGAATCATTCCATGCTATTTCTATTTCCCCATACACACTCATTGCATTTATCCTAAATGGGAAAGTACAAATATTGGGATAAAACATTTAAACTGCAGAAACAAGAAACCCCAAACTGTAATCCTGCCTGAAGGGCAGAATTTAGTTCTGTACTAACTGCCCTACATGGGATTAAGAGGCATGGTTAACCAAACAAACATTCAAGAACAGGTAATCATTCCCACACATCTCTATCACATATTTGTCTCACAAGCAATTTGCACAACAAGCCCACAGTAAGGAAAAAGAAAGCATCATTTGAAACATTTTTATCCAGACACAGATTTTCCTTCTTCATCAAAGATTATTCCTACGGTCTTGGGCTGCACAGCATTGGGATGTTTTCCATTACATATGAACAAAGAGATAGTATCTTTAACCTGCCTGTTATTCTTGGCTGTAGGCTTTCAGACAATAGTGGGCATCTAAATGAGAAGGAGCATAGTCTCTGTAGTTGGTGTAGGTAATATTTTCAGAGTGGAATGCATGTGCAAGAGAATACTCTCATTAATTAATTCAGTAAAACATTTATGAGGCCCTTCCTATCTGCCCCAAAGTGTGCTAGGCTATCAGTGAATGAGGTAAGTCTTTGGCCTTGATGAGTTTTCAGAGTGGTAACAGAGAGTGCTAAACCAGCAATTAGAAGGTGGGATGGTGAGAGGCATATGGGAGACGTACAGAAAGTTACAGGAACATCCACATCTGTCAGGAATGGAAAGGGACCTATTCAGGAAGCAGTACCTTCAAAATGATAGTTTAACAATCTGTTGGACTCAGGTAATTGAAAGTAGGACAGGAAAATAAAAAATTCAAAGCTAAGGGAACAGGTGAGAGAGATCAGAGTATGAGTGAGAAATAGGAGCTGATGAATGAGGGGCGCTGAGCAGCAGCACAAATATTTACAGACATAATTGAGTCCAAGTCTCTAAGTATTTTCTATGTCTGTCAATCAAACGACAATGTGGATTTTTAGGTAATGCAAATGGTTAAGTGCTCAGTTATTAACCAAATGAGGTGGTTCGAATCCACCCAGATGCACCTCAGAAGAAAAACCTGGCAAAGATTTCTGAAAGATCAACCATTAAAAACCCTATGAAAACTGTTCCATGGATGCACACATGGAGTCACCATGAGTTAGAACAGTGTCTGGTTAGCCAAACTGCTTGTGCAACCCTGGCTCCCTTACCACCTGGAGCACCTATTATAGAAAGGGTGGCTGAATACTTAGAAACATTTAAGATGAGTGTCTTGGCTGGGTTGAGTCTAGAATTTGTCTGCCTTTCAACATTTTTCACCAAGAGGAAAGAGATGTGACATTAAAATCATGACTGATTAGCAACTACATCACAGCTCTGGCTGCAATGTGGTATCTGGTAGGAGTCTGACCTGGGCAAGGGACTTAACCCACTGTTTCTGAGTTCTCTCATTTTTAACCTAGAATGGTTGTGATCAGGTAGGGAGGGGAGGGGTGGGAAGGAGAAGAAAATGGAAAGTATGTAAAATGCTCAGAATCTGCCGTAAAACCAAATAATTGTGTGCAGTGACTTACTTGATAGGGTTCTTCTAAGCTATTGGGGTTTTGTTTTATTTTGTTTTGTTTTTTAAACTCTTACCACATGGCTGGTTTAAACTAAAAAACCCACTGTCTTTGAGTCAATTCTTATTTACAGTGAGTGACCTTTCACCAGGTTTCCAAGGCTTCCTCACAGGCTTTCTCCCTTGAAACATCTGGTGGATTCAAACAGTTGACGTTTCAGTTAGCAGTGCAACACTTAACACATTATACCATCAGAGCTCCTTTTACATAGCTGCTCAGAGGACTACATAAATGTGAGGTGTGAGTAGAACATTATGGGTATTGGATAGCTTGCTAATAAGTAAATAAAGTAAACAGAACATGTTGGTTGGGACTGTGCCAATGAGGTGGGTAGGCTGGTCAGTTTTGTCATCCTGCCTGGATTAAATTGAGCTGGTACAGAGGTGGGAAAGGGATTTTACTCCTGTCAGGAAGAAAGAACTTGAAAGTGCAACATCTTTTGGACCTGAAATCTCTTCATGAACCAGAGACAGAGAGCGTCAACAGCAGATAGACTTCGAGACGGCATGAGACCAGGTGACAGCAGCAGTAATACGAGTGGTGACCACAGCAACAGCAGCAGAAGTGATGAAACAGTGTCAAACAGGTGTCAGTTCCTGTTCTATGACACAATAAAACCTGGTGCCTTTGGCACATATTGAGATCATAGCCAAACACCTTTGGACTCAAGCTTGTGGTGTAGTTGGTCTGGGATGGCCTGGCCCAAAGTTGGCAGAGTTTCAGGAGGTTTGTACTATTTGCTGGAGGAATGCAGAGGCCAAGGCTATGAGGCTAAGCATCAAAGAGAAAGTGGACTGATATCTGAGAAGAGGCTATTATGACTACAGAACTGGATCCTGAATGAATAGCCCTGACTCTCAAATATAACCTATTCCTTCTCTGATAAATCCCATAATTGTGAATATTGTCTGCGAGTTTCATATGGTCATAATTATGAATATAAATATCAAACCCAGGAGTAAAATTAGCAGTGAAAGCCACTGGAGGGAGGAATAATTGTTGTTGTTAGAATTGTCAGAAGAAGGTATAGAGCAAGGGAGGGCATGTCTGAACATGTAGGAATCAGTTTTGCTATTGATATTATTAATGAGGATCTTGCCCCCTTGTCAAGTTAGTGGAAGTCAGACTCCACTGTCGCTGTGCTCATACAGTTTTACTGGGAGTTCAGGGAGCATCGCCTGCAGCAAGTTGTACTACTAATAAATGGTGAGATGGCACTACTAAACTACTCAGTCCGTTCCTATTCACCATGGGAGAAGGATGGGCAGGCTCCTCTCTGTTAAGATATACATTCCACAAAACCCAATGGAGGGTCGTTATGAGTCAGAGCTGACTCAATTGCAGTGAGTTTGAGTTTGAAAATGTGAAAACCATTCCCTTAGAGTCAATTCCCTTTCATGGCCACCCTACGTGTGTCAGAATAGCATCTGGGCACGTTAACCATTGGTGCCAACCTCAAACCCCATTATTATCAAATCAATTCTAACTCAGTGAGCCCCAAGGACAGAGTAGAACTGTCCTTTTTACTTCCCAAGGTTTACATCCTTACAGATGGCAACTTTCATGGCTTTCTTCCATGGGGTAGCTCGTGAATTTGAACAACTGACCTTCCTGTTGGTATGTGAGCACTTAACTACCAGGGCTCTTTTCTCACATCAGCCCTACAGGACAAAGTAAACCTGCCCCACAGAGTTTCAAGGCTGTGATATTTACAGAAGCAGAGTGCCTCGACTTTCTTCCACTGAGCCGCTGGTGGCTTTGAATAACTCAACTTTTGGGTAGGTAGCCAAACACTTTAGCCACTGCTCCACAAGAGCTCCTTGTGCACCACCCAGAGATCCATTGTTGGCTGACTTCCTCACTTGAAGGGCTGACGAAGTGAGCTGGCCAGTGACTGAAGTCACAAGCATGTCCTCATTTACAGGAACTGAGCTCAGGAGTGAAGTTGTGATTGTTGCTTGACATCTTTGGCATAACAATGTATTAGGAAATTTAACCCTGTAAGGACAAAAGCTACTGGTGAACACTTTTTAAAGGAGTTACAGCGTTTCTATCCATTTACTGAGCATTCATTATGCCTACATTTCCGGAGTGTCTCTTGAATGTCAAGCATGAAGACTAGAAGGTACCTGAGGGGGATCAACCACTACTCACTAGTACACTGTTGCTCAATATTCAGAAAGTACGAGTCAGTGGTTGGGATAATAAGATGCAGCAGATACTCCAGTAGCTTACAATCTACTGAGTTATGCAGAAATAAACAAAAGACAAGGCAGAAGGTGATACATACCACAAAAAGGCAGGGGCAGTGATAATGAAAGCTCAGTGTTCCTTCACAACAGGCTCTGTGCCTTTATATGGAGTCATTGAAGAGGTTGTGAGAATCAAGAGGTTGAAAGAACTATAATGAATGCCTCCGCACACCACTCTCAAAAAATTTTGGGGTGGAGACATCATAACAGGAGCTTGAAAAATGCTTTACTTCTGGAGCACTTGATTCTGAAATGTAACAATTGGTCCAATGATGCTAGGTACAAAGGCTATTTTAAAGGGAATGCCCATATGCTCATAAAATGTGAATGCTTCTCCCTGAAAACTTTCACCTGACTACAAAACAGAACTATGTGCAACCTGATTTAGATTGCAGCTGCCACGTAAAAATGAACAACTTCCCATTACATCATCAAGTCTGACAATCCTTTTTCAATTCCAGTTCCATCCCTTCTTCATAGTTCACTGGGACTCATGTCTTGGGTACACTCTGGAATCCTGTTCCCAATTATTGGTTGTGTAATTTATTGATAAAGCAGAGCCAAATATGAGTAAGAAGGAAAGGCTAATTAGAAATAAAGGACTCAGTGTCCCAACAAGAAAAATTCCAAGTGGGTTTCATCTAGACAGACTCCAGAAAAAAAGAAAATCAACAACGCATAGTTTGAGGACTCTGTCACCAACGAAATGATCTCTGTGCTCAGTAAGTCAGAAAATGGATTAAACAGACGGGGGAAAGCTATCAGTGGCAGGGAATGGGCACCCACAGAGAAGTGGAGTCAGTGAGGGCCAAATGACTCTGGCACATACTAAAAAATATCTATTTGTGTCCTGAAATAAATGTTATAGAAAATCTGTAGTAGGTATGAAAAGGAATATAAAATCTGCTGCCCACAGCGAACAGAATCGGCTAACAATTAACACAGAAATGCTGGAGCCATCTCTTCCTTGACTGATTAGCTGATTTCATTAGTTTATGTGACCCACTCTACCTCCCCCCCCCCAATTTTGTCTATCTGATTAAAGGGGGAGGGAAATCCCTCATGGGTGCTCTAAGTGGTGTAGCCTTTAGGGAGTTCTGCTGCTAAGACAAAAATGGTGCCTTCCGACCATTCGAATCTCCCATTGGCTTCATGGGAGAAAGTTGGGCAGTCTCTTGCTGCATGTCAGCTATGAGTTCACTCAGACTTGACAGCAGGGAGAGTATCTGTTTGAATCAATTGGAGACATAACTTTTACAGTGTGGATGAAGTTTAATTTTGATAACTTTATTCTTAAATATAAAGATAAAACACAAGTCAAAGTCACCCCCAAAATGTAACTATCTCTGTGTTCTTCTTTGCCTTATTGTTATTGTTGTTGTATGTCCTAAGTTGGAACTGACCCATAGCTGTCCCTCTAGTGGGTTTAGTGGGGTTTCATAAACACACAGGAAGAGATTGCCCATTCTTCTTATACAGAGCAGCCAGTGGATTCGAACCATGTGCCTTTGGGTTGCAGTGCAGCTACTTACCACTAGGTCACCAGAGCTCCATTAGATGTATTAGAATATGTTTTTATATTAATATATAGGTTTCTACTATGTTGACTGCCAAGATGTAAGTTCTTTGATAGGACACACGCTTTGCTTTATAGGAGAAACAGCTAGGATGTAGAACGTTTGTAAGTCTTTGAAGATTTTGAAACTGATGACATAATTTTGTCAGTAAATGGCTGGATGATCCTAGCCAGCTCATCTCAACATTTTCTAATTATGACACCGTGTAACTCCAAAAATGGAATCAATTACCTGCGTGAAATTGTTCACTACAGATTAGTAAGGAAACACAATTAAGCCTGTACATACCTTGATTACGGTAAGCAAGTAGGTAATATGCTTACTGGTTAATCTGCTCTTAGTATTTATGGGCATCCACATATTGTCTCTCAAGCACTGAAGGCAAGAGACTAATCAGGAGGCTCTTACATCTCCCAGAAAAAGAACTGGAGACAAGAGGAACACTCAGCCCCTGAGTGATGGTGTAACAAGTTACTATTTATATCACAGCCTCCATTCTCTGACATGAACTAGGGGTCACTCACTGCCAGAGAATAATTTTAGGAAATGAGCTTCCTGGTGAGCTCACAGCTTAACACTGCTTGTATCACCATCTTGAGTCAGCAGTGGATAATGCTGTGCAGAATAAACTCACTTTAGTCATCTGTGGGATCATTGTAAACACTCTATAGTGACTCTTAAGTATCACTGTGAGAACTTGCTATCTTCGCTTCATTTCCTGCTCAAATAATCCACCAGGGGTATTTTAGGTGATGACATCTTCCAGGACTTGTCTAGGTGAGCTTCTCAGTTTCGGACGCTGCATTTGAAAATTCTGCCACAGATTCCAAAGACAGAAGGGCTTTCTGGTTAAGTTTTAAAAAATGACTAATAAATAATAAATACAGCAGTGGAAAAACATTCCCACACACATGCTAAGAGAGGAGGCTCACAACTGCACAGAGGCAGAGCAGAGGAGGGAGGAAAGCTTACAATGGAAGCTCACAGTTTCCCCTCTAGCTGTCACACTATACATTTGGGGTATAAAATTATCCCTCAACTTCTAAACCACCTCCTCACATCTCATCTCAACTCATAAGCACACCTGGGCTCTGGGCTACTCTTCATTTTGAAGTATACAGATGACTGCTGTCTAATCAACTCCAGCTCCACATGACCTGACTTAGAACAAAAGGAAGAGATGCACCATGCTCACAATTACTTGCACGTTCAAACCCATCACCAAAGCTGTTGTGTTCTCCGTCTCAGCAGGAGTCTTGCCCTGCTTGCTGACCCTCTACTCCGCCATGTAGGATGTCCTTCTTTTGCAATTGAACTCACCTGGTGCTGAGATAAAGCAAACAAGCTGAACAGTTCTGCTGTGAATCACGAGGTTAAGTTTGGCTAATTTGTGGCAGTAGCTTGCCAAGATCTTCCTTCCTAGCCTAACTTTGTCTAGAAGCTCTGCTAAGCCTATCCACCATGGATGACCCTGTGCTGGTGTTTTTAAATACTGGTGGCATATTTCCACTATCACACAGTAACACGTAAGCCACCAGAGATGCGTAATGAGTGCTGAATATACAGTACTCTAATTTGTTCAGCATCTCATGGATCATTGAGAAAGAACAAGACCTAAAAAACTAGACAAAAAGCAAACAAAAAACCCACAGAAAATGGCCTGATTACAAAATTTATTGATCAGAGCATCCAGACACAACTCTTTCATTGCAGCTTCTAAACACTTGACCAATAAATCATATGTCACATAACGAGGAAAGTATGCAAGACTTTGCACTAGGATTTCCTGCTTTTTTGAAAGATGCTGAATTTGGCTGTATTTATCAAAAAGTATGTAAACCAAGAAGGACTGAGTTGGGAAGGAGAGGGTAAGAAGGATGAAACCCCTGAGGTTGGCCGAGAACATAAACTGATCTGCTCACATGTGGAAGATATTTTTACTTTGTGTCTTCCTCTTTAGTTTACCCTCCACTGGATTCTTCTACTCTTGAACATTTAATAGCAATGTTTTCTCATCCAAAAAGGAAAGTAGAATGTCCTTGGGTGGCACAAATGGCTGAGAACTACCAGTGGAAAGGTTGTAGGTTCACACCCAGCCAGGAGTACCTTGGAAAAAAGGCACATGTAAACCCTTTGGAGCAAATGGTACAAATGAAAACAAATGAATGCAGTTGAGACTTTCCCCCAAAATGCAAAAGAAACAAAGTGAGGAAAAGAGGACAGAGAGGGAAGAGAGAGGCAGAACAAGATGTATTAATGGGGAAGAAGAAGGAAGTAGTGTGTCCTATAATTATTTTTCTAAGAAAGGCAACTAGTAAGAGTTCAAGGATAGAATTTCTATTTCTTGAATTCTTGAAAAAATATTTTGAGACTTTGGATTTGAGGGAGTTAGACTTTGCTATAGGAAAGTTCATTTAAATGCTCCTTTCCAAAGAAAGCACACATTATACCAAGATATACAACCTATGTGTAGCTTCACTGTGCTGGTTGGAAACTTGGCCCCACTATTGAGTCCTCTTTTCCGGAGAATACGAGTGTCCTCATCTACCCCTCAAAAAGCAAATTTGATGGACTCCTGGTTTAGTAAAGCAAGTCTTTTCAGAGCAGAAGAGAGGTAGCTGCTGTCTGGCTTGACTGTTAATGAAAGGCTGTACAGCAGTCTATGTGAACGATGCAGGCTGTGTTTCTCCAGGATCCCAAGAAACCAATCTTCTGAGGAACGTAGTGTTAAGGAATGTCTGGAATGTTTTTAGTCTTTAGATTTTTTTTTCCAGGAAGGCTATATGGTTCATGATGAAGAATGGGCAAAGCAGTCTTACAATGTTCAGCAAGACCAGTTCGTATCATAGGAAGAAATCATTAAGTTGAGGGATGGGATTGTCTCTTCTCAACCACTAAATGAAGTTTAGGAATTTTTTTTTTTCTGAATTTCAAGTGTGTTGCATAGACTATCTGCTATCATCCCAGGCTAATGAGAGAATAGATGCTAAATTGGCTATAAAGTTTAAGGTAAAAAAGTAGCAGCTACCTACAGTTTATTTTCCATAGTAGTTTTTAATTTGGCATATATTAATGAGTGAACACTGTTGAAACATCAACATAAATTCACCTTTCATTTTACACTATTAACAAATGCTGTTCATGGAAGGAATCAGGAAGTTCTATTTACAATTGTATTTTAAAGGCCTTAAATATATTTAAAAAGTTTTAAAAGTTCTGCTTATAGATAGATATATGTATGCATATATACCTATACATACATGAACATATTTTACCTCAATGCCTGTTTTGTTTACTAGAACTATAAGGTTATTAAAGTGGAATCCATTGTTTTAATATAGATATTTACCATTTCAAATGATATTTCTTAATACCATGGTCTCTCTCTCTCTTTTTTTTACTTTTACTTTTTATATTGTATAATCTTCATCTCAGACTTTCTGCAATTTTTTTGTGTTCTCAACACAATGAAAAACATATTCTGTATTTTGATTCTGTACATTCATATAACCACACTTATTTGCCACCCATATACATAAAGAATATGAAAAAACCTGAAACAAAATTTCATTAAATATATCTACTTAATAAGTACAATCTGGTCGTTTACATTATATTCTATAACTTTACATCTATGAAACATTGATGATGATCCTACTCCTTAATAATCCATGATCTCTTAGCCATCAGAATGTCTTCTCTGGTGAAGTGTCTGTTCATATCCTGTGCCCATTTTTCTATTGAATTATTTACCTTTATCTTGTTGTGGTGCTCAAGTATTTTATAAATTCTGGATATAAGTCCCTTATCTGTCATTACCAAATACTATTTCCCAGTCTGTGGCTTCCCTTTTTACCCTGATGGAGAAGTTGGATATGCATAGGGATTTGATTCTAAGAAGGTCCCATTCATCTATTTTATCTTCTCCTGGTTGTAGGCTTTTCAGGATACTTGGAAGACTATTTATGTTGTGGATTAGGACTTCTAGAATTCTTCCAAGCTTTTCTTTAATGAAGATTATAGTCCTTGGTTTTAGTCCTATGTCCATGATCCACCTTCAGTTGATTTTTGTATATGGAGTGAGGTGTGGATCAAGCACAAGAAAAAATGTTCAAAATCCCTAGCTCTAAGAGAGATGCAAATCAAAACAACTATGAGATATCATCTCACCCCAGTCAGAATAGCAAAATTTAACAGAACAGCAAGCAACAAATGCTGGCGAGGTTGTGGAGGAACTGGAACCCTTATTCACTGTTGGTGGGAGGGTAAAACGGTGCAACCACTGAGGAAGGCGGTATGCCGCTTTCTCAAAAAGTTGCAAATAGAGATACCATTTGACCCAGCAATTCCACTACTGGGAATATACCCCAAAGAGACCATAACTGACATCCAAGCAGATATATGCACACCCATGTTTATCGTGGCTTTGTTCACAATAGCAAGGAGTTGGAAACAACCTAAGTGCCCATCAACAAACGAATGGATAGAGAAGCTGTGGTATAGTTACACAATGGAACACCACACTGCAATGAAAAACAAGGAACTCATGCAATATTATTCAAAATGGGTCAACCTGGAGGACATTATGCTGAGTCAAGTATCTCAGTCACAAAAAGACAAATACTGCATGGCTCCACTGTTGTAAAACAGCACTGACATCGTGGTTGGGGGAGACTGAGAAAGATGGGTTCAATAATGTATACTGCATTGAAACACATAAGGGAGAAAACAGTTTAAAAGGGATATGTGATTAGATATTTTTCTCATTACAGGAGTCCAAAGCAAAGGCTGCACTCTGGAGTGGACCTGGGAGAGGGTTTGTAAAACAATGAAAGAATTTTTCTTTTACTTTTCCAAGAGGGTAGTGTACTAGGAGGGAGGGTTGAGAGGGGAGAAAAGTGTAACAATGAATGAATGGAAATGCAAAGTCTGTAAATTTTCATTGAAATTAATAATAATTTTTTTTAATTGGAAAAATAATCCATGATCAGGAGTTTGATAAGCATTTCTGTAAATGGCTCTTAAAATTATTTCATAATTCTGTTAGACAAGAAAAAACACAATCATGCAATGATTGATTAAAGTGATTCAGAATGAAAATGCCATATTACTAAAAGAACTCTCTCTTTGACCTGACTATGATTATATTCACCATGTTATATAAAGGAGAATACTAACTTTGAAACTTCTTTATTCTTTTTTAAATAACAATTTTCCCATAACCTTTCTACTCTAAAATTTAGGATGCCTCTTCCCTTAGACTCTCCACACACCTATATAATTTTTAAAATAAAAACAAATTGTATTCAACAGAATACAAATTTAAGAGTAAAATTCTGGGTGTTCAATATTTTTAAATGAGTAAAAAATTTAAATAGCCATTTCACTAAAAAAAAACCCAACACTATTGGCCAACAAGAACACAAAAAGATATTCTATATCATTAGCCCCTATTTTGCATTATGAAGCCAGTTCCAACTCAGTGACCATACAGAACAGAGCAAAATTGTCCACAGGACTTCTAAGACTGTAATCTCCACAGAAGCAACTTGCCAACTTTTTCCTTCCATCGAATGTCTGTTGGATTAAATCTGCTAACCACAATATCACTAGGTCATTAACCATTAAATAAAAAAACCAAGCCTATTGCTATCATGTCTATTTAAAGCAACTCTAACACTTAAAGCAAATCTATTTATTTGTTATTGCTGTTAGGTGCCACTGAGTCAACTACAATTAATAGCAATCCGATGACCAGGAGGCAGTCATCAGAACAGAGCAAGGAAACACTGCATGGGTCAAAATAGGGAATGGTGTATACCAGGGATCTGTCTTATCTCCATACCTTTTCAATCTATTTGCAGAACAGATCATCTGGGAGTCTGGCTCTGTGAGGACAAATGTAACATCATTAACAACTTGAGTTATGCAGATGACACAACCTTGCTTTCTGAAACTGAGGAGGAGCTGAAGCGCTTGCTTCAGGTCAAGGACTGGAGCATTCAATATGAATTGAAGCTCAGTATTAAAAAAACACAGATTCTCACCACTGGGTCGATTGGCAGAATCATGATAGATGATGAAGAGATTGAGATTTTTAACAGCTTTAGATTGCTTGGCTGCACAATCAATACTCTTGGTACCAGAAGCCAGGAAATCAAAAGATAAATTGCATAGGGAAAGTCTGCTCTCAGGGAACTCTCCAGAGCACTGAAGAGAAATTACATCAGTCTGAAGACTAAGGTGCTCCTGATCCAGGCTACAGTCTTTGCAATTACTTGCTGTGCATCAGAAAGCTGGATAATCACTAGGGATGCTAGAAAGAGATTTGATGCTTTGAGCTGTGGTGCTGGAGGAGAGTATTAAATATACCATGGACTGCTAGGAAAACAAACAGGTTCATCCTGGAGAGGATAAGATCAGGCTGTTCCTTGAAGGTAAGGATTCTGAAGCTCTGTCTGACATAGTTTGGACATGTTGCAAGGAGGAACTAGTCTTTGGAGAGGGACATCATGTTGGAAGGGTAGAGGGACAGTGCAGGAGTGGAAGACTCTCGATGAGATGTATTGATTCAATGACTGGGACAATGGGGGTAGGTGTGTCAGAGACAATAAGGTTGGCACAGGATAGAGCAGGGTTCAGAGCTGTTATACACAGGGTTCTATGAGTCACTAGTAACTCAACAGCACATAACAACATGAACAACAGATCTGAATCTTGTCTCATCCTGTGCCATCTTCATCATCTCTGACGCACTTGATCTATTACTATAGTCACTAAGTCAAATCATCTCTTTGAGGATCGGCCCTCAACTTATAGGACAACACTTCTTTGGATCAACAATCAGCACCCTTGGTACCAGTTAGTCAGGAAATCAGGAGACACATTCATTGGGAAAGTCTGCTGTCAAGGGCTTCTTCAAAATAATGAAGAGTAATGATGTCAGTTTGAAGACTAAGGTGCACTTGATTCACACCTGGTCTTCTCAAAAATCTTCTATGCATCAGAGAGCTGTACAATGAATAAGGATGACAGAAGAAGAATTGATGTCTTTACGTTGTGGTGCTCCAGTAGAGTACTGAATATTCCAAGGAGTGTCAAAAGAAACAGATATATCTTGGAAAAAATGCAGCCAGAGTGCTCCTTGGAGGCATAGATGGCGAAGCTTTGTCTTTCATACTTTGACCATGTAGCTAGGTGAAGTTATTCCTTGGAAAGTGATAGCCTGCTTGGAAAAATGGTGGGTGGGGAAGAAGGATAGGAAAACCCTCAACAAGATGGATTGACACTGTGACTTCATCAGTGGGCTCTTGTGTATCAGAGATGATGAGGGTGGCACAAGATAACACAAGGTTCAGGTTGGCTATTCGTAGTGTTGCTATGAGTCAAGCTCAACTCAAACACACCTAAGAGGATCACCAACATAGGACAGGGCAAAATTGTCCCGCATGGAAGAAGCCACATCTTTCTTCCGTGGAGTAGTCTGTAGGTTTGAACAACATTTCTGGCCATTCACATTTGAAATAATGGTATTTTGAAAGCCCTATGAATAGCAGGAAGTATGTTTCTTAAAACTGATCAGTAAATTTAACCTTTCAAAACAGGATCAGATACCAATTGCCAATGAAGGGCTAAGTATTTACAAACTCTGTGGTAACTTCATCTGTGAAATTTTAATGTAACGAGAAGTCCTAGTCATGTAGAGGGCTGCACACTGGGCTGCTAAATGAAAGGTTGATGGTTCAAATCCACCAGCAATCTTGCAAGAAAAATAGTGGAGGGTCACCATAAGTCAGAATCTACTTGATTGATGATAGTGGGGTTTTTGGTTTAATACAGAGGTATTAAGACTGGGTGACACAGTAGATTAAGCATCAGACTGATAAATGAATGGTTAGCTATTTGAACCCACCAGAGTAGAAAGATGAGGCAGTCTGTTCTGTAAAGATTTATACAGCCTTGGAGATCCTATGGAGGAATAGTTCTACTGTATCCAAAAAGGTTGTTATGAATGGGGCACTTTCATTGTCAGTTTACAAGTACTTGAAACACTTGCGACAGAAAATCAAAGATACAGCTTTGAGTATAGATTACATCTATCTCAACATCAAGAAAATAAAAATCCTCAGCTCTGGGCCATAGACTACATCATGAGATGCGGAGAAGTGATAGAAATTGTCAATGATTTCATCTTGCTTGAGTCCACAATCAACAACCTTGGTACCAGCAGTCAGGAAATCAAAAGACGTGTTGCATTGGGAAAGTCTGCAGTTAGGAACCTCTCCAAAGTGTTGAAGAATAAAGATGTCAGTTTAAAAGATTAAAGTATGCCTGATTCAAACAATGGTCTTTTCAATTATTTACTGTGCATCTGAGAGTTGGACAGTGAATAAAGATAACAGATAAAAAATTTATTCCTTTAAGCTGTGGTGCTAGAGAGAGTACTAAATAGCCCATGGACTGCCAAAAGAACAAACAAATACGTCTTGGGGAAGGTACATACAGGATGCTCCTCGGGGAGAAAGATGGTGAAACTTTGTCTCCTGTACACTGGACATGGCTTAGAAGTGGCCAGTCCTTGGAGAAGGACATCATGTTCAGAAAATGAAGGGTCAGCAAATGAAAGGAAGACACTCAACCAGATGGATTGTAACAGTGACTATAGCAGTGGGTCAAGTGTGACAGAGATGAAG
This sequence comes from Elephantulus edwardii, assembly GCF_000299155.1. Lineage (NCBI taxonomy): Eukaryota > Metazoa > Chordata > Mammalia > Macroscelidea > Macroscelididae > Elephantulus > Elephantulus edwardii. Next base: position 3,223,301 of record NW_006399977.1, read on the forward strand.
AGAATGGCACAGGAGAGGGCAGGGTAGAGTTCAGTTTTGTTATTCACAGGATCACTATGAGTTGTAGTCAACTCAATGGCACCTAAAATCAATAACATCAGTGGAATTTTTTGTGTGTGTTTTGTTTTTAATGGCTGTTCTCTGATCTTCCACAAAATTGACGAGCTTGTCAAAACCCAGTAAGCTGAAGTCACAGAGAAGAGTGTGTATTTTACTTTAACATATCTAATTCATAGGTATAGTTTGGGGGTTTTGTCTATGAAATTGAGCCCTACCTGTTTTTCTTGTTACAGGTGTTATAATACTTGCAGAATTCACAAATTGGTCTTGGAAGGTAAATATTTCAAAAACTAAAATAAAAAAAAAAGTAATATACAATGTCAACTCCCTTGGGAACAATACAGACAGACTGTGCCCATAAGAGTGACTCTGTGAGATTCCTGCTCAGACTTAACCCTTTCTCAATAGCAGTGAGGGTGGGAAACACTATATAAACGTTTTCCCCACCTGCAGCAGAAAATTCTTACTATACAGGGCGTGCCTCTTGGGAGCTTCTTGACCCTCTAAACCACCAAGCCTTCCCTGGCCTCCCTATGTCATCTACCTGGTGGAGGTCAAGCAGTCTATCCATCCTGTCCTCTATTGTCTCCCCACATTAGCACAGTAAACTTGGGACTGAGAAGGCAGTCCATACTGATGCCCTGAGGGCAGAAATAGACTCTTGAACAAATGTTAAATGAATCACTCCACTTTAAACTTTCAGCTCCTATCCAGAGTCAGCTTTATGGAGGGCTCCTCCCACCAAAACCAGGGCAAAGAGCTCACTCCAGGGGCCTTCCCAAATTGGTCACCTGCTGCATACTGCTCAGGGATTCACAACTCATTGCTGCTGAGTCAGAACTGACTCATAGCTGACCCTCCAGCAGATTTTCAGAGGCTGCAAATTGTACGGATGAAATTGCCCATCTTTCTCCCCTGTAGCAGCCAGAGTATTCAAACTGCATGACTTTGAGTGGACAGGTCAACTCCTTATGGAGTAGGCCACTCACAAGAGTTTACTAAAGCTCAGTGCGAGGAGCCTCAAAAACAAAACAAAACAAAACAAAAACCCAAAAAAAACAAACTCACATCAAATAAATTCAGGCTCCTGAGTCTGTAAATCTTAGTGAGAGGAGACTGTCTATATTTTTCTTAAGAAATGACCAGTGATACTTGGTCCTTTGGTTATCAGAGCAATATTCTACTGACTATGTCAATAATGTATCTTAGGATCCTACTTAGGAGTCTTGTGTTGTTGTTGTGTAACGCTGAGTCTGAATCAGCCTACTGTGGACCCTGTAGAGGATTTTCAGAGGCAGTTAAATTGCACTGGAATAGATTATTCATTGTCAGTGGAGCAGCTGGTGGATTTGAACTGCATACCTTTGGGTGGCAGCGCAACTCCTTACCACTAAGCTAGCAGAGCTCCCTTGAGGAGCCTGTTGTGGTTGTTGTTAGGTGTCATCAAGTCAAGTATGTCTCATAGTGACACTACGAATAGCTCTGAATCCTGTCCTATCCCATGTGCCATCCTCATTGTCTCTGACACACTCAAGCCCATTGCAGCAGACATTGTGTCAGTCCATCTGGTTGAGAGTCTTCCTCTCTTTCCCTCACCTTCAACCTTTCCAAGCATTATGTCCTTCTCCAAGGAATAGCTCTTCCTACTGGATGTGAGAAATATCTTTATTATCTTTGCCTTCAAGAAGCACTCTAGTTGGAACTTCTCCAACATATCTGTTTGTCCCTTTGGGATCTTCAGAATTCTTCTCCAACAGTACAGTTAAAAGGCATCAATTCTTCTGTCGTCCCTATTCATTGTCCAGCTCTTAGATGCATAGCAAGTGACTGAAAAGACCATGGCCTGAATCAGGCATCCCTTAGTCTTCAAAGTGACATCATTACTCCTCAATAATTTGGAGATGTCCTTGACTACAAACTTTCCCAGAACAAAGCATCTTCTAATCTCTTGACTAGTAGTACTAAGCGTATTGATTGTGGATTCCTATAAGAGGAAGTTGTTGACAATCTTAATCCTTTTTGTGTCCAATATATTGTTGTCTATCAGTCCAGTGGTGAGGATTTCTGTATTCTTGATATTGAGATGTAACCCATATTGAAGGCTGCAGTGTTTAATTGTCTGCAGCAAGTTCTTCAAGTCCTTCTCACTTTCAGCAAGTAAAGTTATGTCATCTGCATAACGCAGGTTATTGATGAGTCTTCCTGCAATCCAGATGCCACATTTTTCTTTATAGAGTCCAGCTTCTTGAATAATTTGATCATCATATAGATTAAATAGATATTAGAAAGAATTCAACCCTGATGTGTACCTTTCCTGATGTTTAATCACACTCCCCCTTGCTCTGTTTGCACAATAGCCTCTTGGTCTAGGTATAGGTTTTACATGAGCACAATCAAGTGTTCTAGAATTTCCATTCTTCTCAATTTTAGCTGTAATTTGCTAGGACCTAGGAAATTGAAAGTATTTCCATACAGTATAATTTGACTTATATCAACCTTCCATAGATTTTCTGAAACTGTAAAGATTTAAGGGAGGAGACTATCCATCTTTCTTCCATTGCAACTTGAGACATTATGCAGTATACCACCACCAAGAGCCCTAGAGGGAGAGGAAATTGTTCATCAGGTATCTGAAAATTCAGATACAGTAGAATTTAGGGTCTAAAAGATGACACTTAGGATCTAAAAGAAAAATTCTAATATAATTCTGTGCTTATCTTCTTCCAAGCCATTTCAAATAAGTGTTTTACTGCTAAAATGAGAAGGAAGAAAATAATTTCAAAATAAATTGTTATGTTAGCATTCTCTTAGGTATATAATATGCTTTCCATGAATATTTGCCAAAGAAGGTGCAAACCAGGAGAGTCTAGTCCCTACCCACTAATTATCTTCCTTCAGATATTGTTAAGAAGTACCTGAACCAGGTGAACTTCACTAACATTTGCAGTCAACATCTTAAGTATTAAGTTGAACCATATGAAATGATCACTTCCTTAGGACAAAAACAATTAAATAGGTCTAAGATGGCAGTGATGGAGGAATCAGCATAAGAAGCTGGAGGAGAGGCAAGCTACATAGAAACGCACCACAAGAGAGACCCATGTGGAGTGCAGAGACCAACGCAGCATGACACAGATAGTAGGAATTTGAGTCAAACTTTTATTAAAATAATTAGTTTGGGAGCCACAGGAGCAGTGAGCTGTGGGCCGCATCAGAAGCCACCAGCTGAACCCTGGCCAGAAGATGCCAACTGAGCTGCTGTGGGACCCACCCACCGGGAGCAAGCAGGTACTTTGGGGAACAAACTTCTGTCTGGCTTGGCCACGCAGAACCCCTTAATTCAGGCAACAAGGAGGTCCTGGGCCCCTCGATGGAGGTGAGAAGCCACTTCCAGAAAAAAACATAGGCTTCCTCCCTGGTCACTCAGCCATGGGAGCTGTAAGAATTGGCGGGCTACAGCAAGCCTTGGTAGGGTACAGTGAGCCATGGTGGGGAGCAGCAAGCCACAGCAGGAACCACCCACCAGGAGCAAGCAGGACAGTGGGAAATTGAGTGAGGTACTTTGGGGAAATTACAGTTGATTGCTGGACCAATTGTGGGACCCCATCACCTTAAGCAGGAAGTGAGAAAGCTGGAGCTCGACTGGAATGGCAGACCCAGTTTTCGAGGGTAAAATCAAGGCTTCCTGGTTTTCCATTCAGGTCTCCCCCACAACCTCCTCCCATATGCATCTGTGTGTGCATCTCCTCCCTTCCCTGCCGCCAAAGCCTGTGTCTGCATTTGTGCCTACCCTACGTACATCTTCTCATGTGCCTGCTCAACCTTATTCTGGAATAGTGATGTCAGATCAAGAACCAGCAATCGCCTCAGGCGTGAAAATCTCTACCATAATAATGTCCCGAAAGAAGCAGACTACCTCACTCACCACACAAGCCAAAAGCAAGATATCACCACACAAAAATGGTACAGTAGCAATGGATTTCCTGAAGCCAGAAAGTCTGATGGGACTTTCTGACACAAAATTTAAAAATAGAACAATGACTGAATATTTTCAATGGGTGAAAAACAAACTCTTGAAGAAATACAGGACACTGCAAGCAAAAATCAGGAGGAACTTGAAAAAAATAATCCAAAGTAATGCAGATAAAACTAACAAGGCATTAGAGGCACTGGAAAAACAAGAAACCATGGTCCAAAACATGAAGTCCAATGTTTCAGATGCTATTAACATGATGGAGGGACACATGAGCAGAGTTGAAAAGATGGAACATAGAACCAGTGAAATAGAAGGATAGAATTGTCACCACTGATCTGCTAGAGCAAAAAGCTGACTCAAAAAGAAGAAAAAAGAAGGAAACCTAAGAATAATGTGGGACATCATCAAGAGAAATAATATGCACATCATCAGAATCCTAGAACAGGCAGAAGCAAGCAAAGGCACTGAAAAAGCTGTGGAAGAATTACTAGAAGAAAATTTCCCAAAAATAATGAAGAATGAGAGAATATATATTCAAAAGCTGAGTTAACACGATATAGAATATACTCAAAAAGAAAAACACCAAGGCATATGGTAGTCAAATTTGCCAGAATGAAAGATAAAAAGATAATTATGAAAGCAGAGAGGAAGAAACAAAAAGTAACCTATAAGGGAGAGCAGATAAGATTAAGTGGCAATTTCTCAGTAGAAACCATGAGAGCAAGAAGACAGTGGAATGACATATCGAACACTCAAAGAACACAACTGTCAACCAAGAATATTGCACCCAACAAAACTATCCATCAAATATGAAGGAAAGATCAAGATATTCCCAGAAAAACAAAACCTATGGGAGTTTTTAACAACAAGACCAGCATTCCAGGAAAAACTGAGAGGTGTCCTTCTTACAGAAATGCCACAGAAAGCAGGATGGATCAAAGTAACTAGCCAAAAAGATCTCAAGACAATAATAACAATAAAACCTCGACTCTCAGTAATCACACTGAATGTGAGTGGTTTAAATGCACCACTGAAGAGAAAAATAGTAGCAGATTGGATAAAAAAAAACACCAAAATCCATCAATATTTTGTCTATAAGAAACACACCTGGAAAATGAAGATAAAGATAGACTAAAAATAAAAGGGTGGGGGAAAAAATATACCAAGCAAATGGCAACCAGAAAAAAAGCAGGAGTAGCAATATTAATCTCTGATAAAATAAATTTCAATACAAAAACCATCATAAAGGACAAGGAAGGTCAATAATGCTTAAAGTGTCAATAGAATGCTTAATGCTTAAAGTGTCAATAGAACAAGCAGACATATCTATAATAAATAACTACATACTAAATGAAACACCTGCAAAATATAGAAAACAAATATTAACAAAACTGAAAAAGGAAGTAGACAACATTATTATAGCACTTGGAGACTTCAATACACCACTATCAAGAAAATGTAGAACTACCAGAAAGAAACTCTAAACAAAGATGCTGAAGAATTAAACCACATAATAAACCAACTAGATCTCATAGATATTTACAGGCTAAGGCACCCCAAAAGAAACATATTATATCTTCTCGTCCAATGTACATGGAACATTCTCCAGAATAGATCACATGTTAGGTCACAAGGCAAGCATCAATAAATTAAAAAAACATAGAAATAATACAAAGCATCTTCTCAGACCACAATGCTACAAAATTAGAAATTAATAACAAGAGTATAAAGAAGAAAATAAATCATACATTTGGAAGCTGAACACACGTTGCTTGAACATGAGTGGGTACTAGAAGAAATAAAAAATAAAATTAAAAAGTTTCTTGAAACAAATGACAATGAAAATACCACTTACCGAAACCTCTGGGAAACAGTCAAAGCCGTAATCAGAGGTCAATTTATAGCAATAAGCAAACACAGCAAATGGCAGGAAAATATGCCCATTGACTCTCTAACTAAACATTTCCAACAAAATGAAAAAGAACAACAAGAAAACATGACACCCTCTAAAAAAACCTGAACCTATAAAACTTAGAGCAGAAATAAATGAAATAGAAAACTGAAAAACAATTGAAACCATCAACAAAAATGAAACGTGCAACATCACAACAGAATCAACGAAAATAAAAAGGCCAACATTGGAATATTAGGGAAACTATACTTAAACAAATATGAAAACCTAGAGGAAATGAACAAATACTTAGAAATGCACAACCTGCATAAACTGACACAAACTGAAATTGAACACCTGAATAGACTCATTACAAAAGAAGAAACTGAAAAGGTAATAGAACAAATTCCAGCCAACCCCACCCCCCCCGGATCAGATGGTTTTACAAGTGAATTTTATCAAACATTCAGAGAAGAACTGTCACCAATTCTACATAAACTATTTCAAAAAACAGAAAAAGATGGAATTGTCCCAGACTCATTCTATGAAATAAATATATCCTCGATACCAAAGCCAAGAAAGGATACCACAAAAATAGAAACTATAGGCCAATATCTCTTATGAACATAGATGCAAAAATCCTGAATAAAATCCTGTCCAATAGAATCCAACAATACATAAGAAAAATAATTCACCATAACCAAGTGAGATTCATAACAGGTATGCAAGAATGGTTCAACATAAGAAAAATAATGTAATTCATCATATAAACAAAGCAAAGAACAAGAACCACATGATCTTATCATGTGATGCAGAAAATGACTTTGACAAAATTCAAAACCCTTTCCTGTTTAAAACACTCAACAACAAAATAGGACTAGAGAGGAATTTCTTCAACATAGTAAAACGTATATACGCAAAAAAAAAAAAAAATGGAGAGAGGTTAAAGGAATTCCCTGTAAGAACAGGAACTAGACAAGGATGTCCACTATCATCTCTCTTATCCAATATTGTAATGGAAGTCTTATTGATAGCAATAAGAGAAGGAAATAAGAGGTATCCAAATTGGCAAAGAGGAAGTAAAATTATCTCTATATGCAGATGATATGATAATATACTTAGAAAACCCTAAAGACTCATCAAGAAAAGTACTGGACAAAGTGGACCATTTCAGCAAAGTGGTAGGATATAAGATCAACATAATAAAAATCAATTGGATATCTCTACACAGACAAAGAGACTACAGAACTGAAGATAAGAAAAACAATGCCCTCACAATAGCTAATCACCAGATTAAATACTTGGGAGTCAATCTAACCAGAAGCCTAAAGGATCTATTCAAAGAAAATTATAAAACATTACTACAAGAAACAAAGAGACCTGGAGAAATGGAAGAATATTCCTTGCTCATCGATAGGGAGACTCAAAATTGTGAAAATGACAATACTTCCAAAGAAAATTTACACCTTTAATGTAATCCCAATACATATACCAATCACATTCTTCAATGATATGGAAAAGGCAATCTCCAATTTCATTTGGAATGGAAAAAGGTCCAGAATAAGCAAAGCACTGCTTAAAAAGAGAAACAAGGTAGGAGGCAACTCATTCCCTGATTTCAAACCCCACTGCACTGTTGTGGTGGTCAAGACAGCTTGGTACTGCTACAATGGCAGACACATAGACTAAAGGAATAGAATTGAGAATCCAAAAATTAGTCCATCTACCTATGGTTAACTGATTTTTGACAAGGAGATGAAATCAGTTAAGTGGGGAAACGACAACCTTTTTAACAAATGGTATTGGTAAAATTGGAAAACTCTCTGGAGAAAACTCAAGCAAGATCCATACCTCACTCCATATGCAAAAACCAACTCAATGTGGATCATGGACCTAGGACTAAAACCAAGGACTATAAACTTCATTAAAGGAAAGCTTAGAAGAACTGTAGAAGTCTTAATCCACAAAATAAACAGTCTTCCAAGCATCCTGAAAAATCTACAACCAGGAGAGGATAAAATTAATGAATGGGACCTTCTAAGAATCAAATCCCTATGTACATCCAAAAACTTCTCTAACAGAATAATAAGGGAAGCCACAGACTGGGAAAAAATATTTTGTAATGACATGTCAGATAAGGGACTTATATCTAGAATTTATAAAATACTTGAGCACCACAATATAAAGAAAAATGGGCACAGGATATGAAGAGACACTTCACCAAAGAAGACATTCAGATGGCAAACAAACACATGAAGAAATGTTCAAAATCCCTAGTTCTAAGAGAGATGCAAATCAAAACAACTATGAGATATTATCTCACCCCAGTCAGAATAGCAAAATTTAACAGAACAGCAAGCAACAAATGCTGGTGAGGTTGTGGGGAAACTGGAACCCTTATTCACTGTTGGTGGTAGTGTAAAATGGTGCAACCACTATGGAAGGCTGTATGGTGCTTTCTCAAAAAGTTGCAAATAGAAACATCATTTACTCCAGCAATTCCACTATTGGGAATACACCCCAAAGAAACCATAACCACTACCCAAGCAGATATATACACTCCCATGTTTATTGTGGCTTTGTTCACAATAGCAAAGAGTTTGAAACAACCTAAGTGCCCATCAACAAATGAATGCACAGAGAAGCTGTGGTATATTCACACACTGAAATACTACATGGAATTGAAAACTAAGGAACTCATGGAATATACAAAATGGGTGACCTTGGAGGACATTATACTGAATGAAATATCTCAGTCACAAAATGACAAATACTGCATAGTGCCACTGACATCAGGACTGACATCAGGGTTAGGGGGAGGCTGAAAAAGATGGGATAAATTATATATACTGCTTTGAAACAGATGAGGGAGGGAACTGTTTAAAAGGGATATATAACTAGGTGTTAGTGTCATGAGAGGAGTCCAGAATGAAGGCTACATAGTGGAGTAGACTTGAGGGAGGGATTGTATAACAATGAAAGAATTTTTCTTTTACTTTTCAAAGAAAAGAGCGACCTGGGGGGAGGGATAGGCAGGAAGAAAAGTGCAACAATGAATGAATGGAAATCCAAAGTCTCTGCAAATTTTCACTTAAATTAATTAAAAAAACAATTGAATACCTGTAATTTCATATAGTTCAACTTATTGCTGTTTTAAATGTGCTGCCTCATGCATTTCAGCATCTCTAGAAGCAAGTCCAGAGTGAAACATGCTAATAATTAGAAAGTCCAAATGATCAATCAGGCTGTGAGCAGCATTTTGGGAGAATTTAAGAATGAATCGGTCAGGTAGGGTATACAATTGGCTTGTATTAGTCCTCAAAATGTACTTGTAGCTGCTTAAATTCCATAAAAAAATTTATAAAGAGAAATAGAAAAGGACTGGTTTGGGAAATGCTGTAAACAGTGTCCTTTCCTAGAGTTTCAGAATATGTATTAAAATACCATATTATAAGTCAACATATTGAATCATGTTTAATCCAGAACCATGTAAATTTATTTTAATATGGAAAGCTTGTTTGAAGTTATATCATACAATATGTGCTCTGGTGGCATAATCTCTTGAGTGTTGCATTACTAACCCAAAAAAGAGGAGGCCTTTCTTCTGGTTTGAATTCACTGGCCACTCTGTGGAAGAAAGATGGGCAATCTCATTTCATTCAATCTATGACCTTGAAAACCCAGTGGAGAATCAGCAATGAGTAAGTTCCAACTCTATGGCAATGAGCTTCAGCTTGATTTACCATCAAGTGGAGTCCTAGTGGCATACAGTGTTGTGTGTTGAACAGCTTATCAGAAAGTCAGTGGTTCGAGTTTACTATCTACTCCCCAGGAGAATAGTTGGCAGTCTCTTCTTGCTCAGATTAACAGCCTCAGAACCTCAATAGTCACTGTGAGTTTGAATTGACTCTGTAGGGGTGGCTTTTCTGATGTTAATTACCATCATGTAAATTCTAACTTGTATCCACTCCATATGAATCACAGTATAACTGCATTTCATAGGGTTTCCAGTGACTGAACTTTTGGAAGTACACTGTCAGGCATTCCTTTCAGTGAGCCTCTGGGTGAACTCCAACCTCTAACCTTCTGATTAGCAACATGAGCTCATTAATCATTTGCACCATTCATATTCCCATTTGAACAATTTGGTAATTGCAAGACCAGACTCTGCTCCTTAATGCATGAGCCTTTGGCATCTCCCAGTTGATCACACCTCAGTCCTAAAGCCACTACACATTTAACATCATGAGACACAGAGGCCCCTGACAAAGTTCTGTTTCAATTCCTCTTTCCTTGTAATGAGAAAAGGACAAAATTTAGTGTACTCCACATGTCAGTATACAAGTTGCATTCTATCAATTCTATATTCAGTTTGTGAGTTTCACAATGTCATCAACATGTTGCTTATTTATTTTTCTTTACCACACTAGGGAGCTCTGGTGGCCTCATGGTAAGAAACCGCACTGCAATCTCAAAGGCATGTGGTTTGAATCCACCAGTTGCTCTGCAGAAGGACAGATCATCTTCTCCTGTGTGATTTACCATCTCTGAAAACTCACTGGAGGGTAAGCTATGGGTTGGTTCTGACTCTACAGTACACAACAACAACACAACAGTAGAGATTTAAGCAATACCAAGCTCAACCTACCCTTGGTTGATATCTTAGATGGTGACCATTCATGGGGTTTTCATCTTTAGAGGAGCAAACTGCCACATCTTTTCCAAGTGGAACTATTGAAGGATTAACATTACCAACCTTTTGGTTATCAGGTCAACACGTAACTACTATATTATCATAGCTTTTGTCATGTACTTATGACACTGCATTAAGCCTTACATTATTCATACCTCTCATGGACATCACACTTCTCACAATGAGCTAGGAAAATGAGTTATTTTGCCTCTATTTTATGGAAAATCTTTAGTGCCTGCAAGATCTTGAGTTTATACCCTGCAGTCCAAAGGTGGGCTGGCATATGCATGACACACAAAGGAGTGATATGTTGTTGTCGTTGTTAGGTTGTTAGAAGTTGTTGTTAGGAGTGATATAGCCAGTTTTAACTCATTTAATCCTTACCATAGGTCAAGTAAGCATTATTACTACACCTATTTTATTTGGGGAAACAGATACTGCAAAAGTTACTCAATCTGCCTCAAGTCACCAGAATGAAAGAGGCAGGCTGATATTCAGCCAGGTAAATAAAGACATTTTTAGACTAGAGGACACTATGCTGACTGGAATGTCAGTTGCAAAAGGACAAATGTATGAACCCATAAAGACTATTTTATATTATTTTAAAAAGTTAAAGAAAGGTTTACACAAGTAAAGAATCATTCTTGGACAACTACTAGGGATGGAGAGGGAGGAGAAAGTTACTAATAAAAACCAGTAAATAATGTCTGTTATTATGGAACCCTGATGGAGAACGCTAAGCATTTAGCTGTTAACTGAAACGCCAATGATTTGAAGTCCTCGGTCACTCTTCAGGAGAAAGATCTTATGATCTGCTCTTGAAAATATTGCTATCCTAAGTGCTCTCTCATCAACTCTGACTCACAATGACCTTTGTACAACTGGCCCTGTCCTGAATCTTGCAGTGATCTCACAATCTCTGCTGCTTGTAACTCATTCTTGGAGTTACTATGTCAGTCTATCTCCTTGAGGGGTTTCCTCTCCTTTGCTAACCCTCAAAATTTCCAAGAATGAATCTTCCAAGCATTGGCTCCTCCTGGCAATGTGCCCAAAATATGTGACACAAAATCTCCACATCTTTGTCTCTGAAGAGTACAGTACCCTAGCTGCATTTCTAAGACAGATTTGTTTGTTCTTTTGGCAGTCCCTGGTATGTATAGGCAAGAGTCTTCACTACAGTTCAAAAAATCAAGTCTCCTTAAGCCTTCTTTATTCATTGCCCAACTTTCACATGCTAAGAAACACGGCATGTCATGTACACCTTAGTCTTTAAATTGACATGCTGATTCCTTAACACTTTAATGAAGACTTTGACCAACGCAGTCTATCTTCTCATTTCTCAAGTGATGATTCCATGAATGTTGACTGAAGATCTAGGCACAATTAAAGGCTTGACAACTTCAATCTTTTCTCCATCCAGTGGTGAGGACTTTTGTCTTTTCTTTGGTGAAGACTATAGTCTTTGAGTCTTTGATCTTCTTCATTAAATGATTAAAGTCCTTTTTACTTTTAGGAAGGTTTGTCATCTATGTAATGGAGGTGGTTGATGAGTTCCTCCAATCCTGATGTCACCATCTTCTCTATATAGTTACTTCTCAGATTATTTGCTTAGCATGCATATTGAATAGGTGAAAATCAAAGCCTGAGAAACCATAGAGGACAATTCTACTCTGTGCTATAGGGTCAATATGACTCCAGATCGTCTCAAGAGCACAGAAGAACAATCCTCGCTATTGCTGCAGTTCCTTTAGGAGACCTTGTTTTGGAAATCTCAAAATCAACTTCCTTCCCTTGATCCTGGAAGCATCTCTTATTTCTCTCAAGTCAGTGTTAATGCTCTTCATTACCTCCCTTTAAAACCCCACAACCTCTGCTGCCTGTTTCTCTCTAACCTTCTCTTCTTGCCTTCAAAGGTTAGAACTAAAAAAAACGTTCTTTTATTCTTCTGTAGGATTATAACACTACAAATTACAGTGAGAATATTAAATCCTTATATGAATGGGCCTGTAAAACAACTGAATTCAGTATAAATCACCTTCAATTATTACCACTGTTGGGACAGATAAAATCCAACATTTGTTGGGTGTTCATTTATCATGAGCCAGGCACTTTTCCAAATGCATTACAAAGTTTATCTTCTTTCACAACAATCTTATGAGATAACTACTCATGCTGTTCTCTTAAAAGTGAAAACTAAGGCATTGGAAGATTCAGTAACTTTTCCAAGACCACACAGCTATCTAAAAGATGGTGGAGCTGGGATAGAAAGGAAAGAACTCAGTGTTCAAACGTTCCCACCGCATTAGGATATAACTCTGGATGCACAGTGCAAAGCTAAACATGAGCCCCCAGGTTCTAACAAAGTGATCATTTGCTTTCTGCAACCCTTCCATTAAAAGGTACATTGCATTCACCAAATGGCTACCCTTGGAGAACTCTCAAAATCTGTCAACTGGAAATAGGATTCTAGAGTGGGAAACCCTAAAACCTTTAATTGTTCCAAAATGATATGTTGGTTTGACAGATCTGGCTCATCTTGAAAGGAAGCTTTTTAAAAAAGATATAGCTGAATAGTATGATATTAAAGAAACAGGATTCAAGTTCTCATACTCAGAAAATCATAGCTGTCATTTCAATGTTTGTGGAAGACTTTGTTTTGCAAACACTAAGCCAGAGAAAATCAGTCCTGTACACAAGGTACATTTTACACTTTTTTCCCTTTCAAAAATAACCTTGTGAGATTTTAGTATTTTTGGTTAATTAGCCAAAGCACAAGTGACTTTTTCCTGCACAAAAACTAAACAAAAGGCCACTTTATTCTAAAATATTTTATGTTAACCTTTATAAATGTTTTATTGACCAAGAGGAGTAGACTCAAAGTAGAAAGGATTGGGAGATATGAAGGCACAATTAATAAACTGCTATCTAGTGGCCTCAATGCTGGCCAGGGAAGGGGGACACACAGTGTCTTGAAAACCCTAGCATGGCTGTTCTGCCTGCATCAAGCACCATATCCCTCAGATGGTACAGGACTTCCAGAATGTCAGCTTCTTTGGAACTCTCTGAGGGTGAATGCATGTACCCCCATCAATGTAAGAACAAAACAGAAGGGAAGTAAGAGAATAAAAACGAAAGTAGTAAATTACTCACATACTGCTAACCCTCTTTTTTTTAAAATTTCAAAATAAGTGAAATGTTTAAAAACAACAAGAACAAATATATTGTATTTATTTGGTACCAGTCTAAGACAATCAACACTACACTAACAAAGTGCTAAAAAAAAAAGAAAATAAAATAATGTGTCATGTAGTTTATTACTTTTTTTAAAAACAGTGATAAGTGGCTTTGAGGAAATAAAAATGACCACTTATTAAGGCATAGGAATAAAGGCCTAGACATCTACGTCTAAAAAATTGGCCAGTGACAATATTGTCCAACTGGCTTACAACACACATTAGGAGGGATCAATGGCTGGAGAAGGACATTATGTTTGTTGAATCAGCAGGTTAACCAGCCCCTCCAGTGAGACAGATTGGCTATATATAACAACAAGGCTGGATTTGAACATGCTGTTGGTTGTGAGGATGACAGGGAACTAGGCAATGTTTTATTCAGTCGTACATAATGTCACCATGAGTCAGAGCTGATTTCACAGCAGCAAATAATACTACCAGGGAGACAGAAGAGCTGTGAGAATGTTCACCTACAGAAAATCTTTAAATCGAAAAACCATCACATAATATTTCTGGGAGGCATGTGATTAAGAATAAAGTCTCCAAACCTGACAACCTGGGTTCACTCATTATCTGGGTGACTTTGGGCAAGGTCTCTATCTTCCTCATACTTAGTTCCTTACAATTTAAACAAAGTTGTTAAAGAGACTTGCCGTGAAAATGAAAAAACACTTGGGACAACTCTTAGTAAATGCTCTGTAACTGTTAACTATTGCAAGCAAAAGATGTCATTAACATAGAAGCTTACGTGAAGAGGCATGGAAAAGGTAATTAAGCAAAGCTAAATTAAGAAGGCAAGTTACAACAGAAAGAGGATGATCATAGCTCTAATAGGGAGCTCTGATGGTGTATTCCACAGGGAATTGCTTTCCTAATCCAACGATCAAGCTTCTCTGGAAGTTCGAATCCACCACCAGACAGGATGCTCTCCTCTATGTGATTTACAGACTCAGAAACTTGCTGGAGAGTCAGCTATGAATCAGAACTGCCTTCATAGCAATGAGAGAGAGACATCTTTACTGCAGAGACATAATTAATTTGATGCATTGTAGGTAGGTAGCCAACACTGAATGAATTAGCAAATGAATTAACGAGGAAGGCAGAAAGAGATGTTTGGTTGTATAAGTTTCCTTTTTGTCTTCTGCAAGCTTCTTGATCTTCTCTAGTTCATTCATAAGAGAAAAGTTATCCACTATAATTCAAAATAACCCTTTCATCTCGCATTTCAATGCAAAGTAGAATTTTTTTCCATGATTCCCAAAACTAGTCGAAATTATACACAATGACACAACAAACTTACCCACAAATACTCTGACTAGTGAAACTCATGTCACAATAGGAGAAAAATATGTGCAGAGATGAAGTCGTATTTATTGTTGTTTGTTGTTGTTATGTGCCGTCTAGTCGCCTGCGACTCATAGCGACCCTATGTACAACAGCCCTAAACTCCACTCTGTCCTGTGCCAATCGCACT
>NW_006399977.1:3244626-3248135 GCF_000299155.1 Elephantulus edwardii
GCAAACGACTCGACGGCACATATCAACAACACCAACATATTTCTATCTAAACAGTCTGATTTTAAATATATAAAAGTGATAGAATATCTCCTTTTTCCTCAAAAAAGATAACTGCACAAGGAGGGGAGCCATGTTGGTGAGGGAGTAGGAAGGGGAAGCTAGGGTTATTGGTTGTTTTCTTGCCACGAAAACAAAGATATCATTATTTTGTGTTCCTTCGCTTCAGTTATGTACCTTCAGAAATTACTTTCGGCTTCTTTCCAATTCTGAACCATGAGCAAAATCACAAACACATTTGACAACAATGTGTTCCTCTTGCGTAAACGTCTCTTTCAGGCCACATACATAATTAAAATCCTGTTGACTCAGGAATAACATCTCAGAACTGAATGTCCAAACTCTGTAACTTGCTTCCTTTTCTAACCAGACTGCAGAGCTGCCAAGAGCTTCTGGGCCCTCTGCCTTTTTCCTCCCTGTATAATTATTGTACATTATATAGTATATATTTGATTTACCGAACCTGCCAGGAAAGGTTCCTGTGACTACTTATTTGAACTCTGTTGTGTACACATGTGACAAAAAAAACCCCAAAACCCCACAGTGTACCAAATCAGATAAAAAAGGGGGAAGGGCGGGAGATGATGTACTTAGCAATTCTTTTTTTCCATGGAAATGTGATGAAACCCTCAAGTCAAAGTAATATGTACATAGCTTTGTTAAAGCAAATTAACTTAAGGAGAAAGATTATTTTAAAAATTAGTGCTGCAGTTAAATAATATGAATCTTTGGTTTCTAACATTATAAATGAGGAAAAAGACCTTAAAAGGTCTTCAAAATATATATGAGGCATAAAATAAAGCCTGCTGGCTCCCCTTCACCTTTGGGCAGCAACAGATTTAAACCAGACATGAAAATCTATCCTATTTTTAAAGACCTCTAGAGAAAAAGAGGTTGCACAATATTTCTTAGGAAGTTTTTCCAATATTCCTCCCAGTCATAAAATTCTTACATTCTAACCTAAATCCCTCACGCTCTCGTTTCAGCCCATTTCCTTTAGCTCTGCCTAAATAGGGTAGAAGAACAGTCGCTTACTTACCCAACCAACATTATGAGAATATTCCCAGTGCTGTGTTTTTTCAGCAATGGAAATTAAGCATACAAGTCTGCAGTTGCCTAAATCACTTTTATCCCTTCAAAAATATTTAGATATGATATTGACTCTTTTTCAGTTTTCAGAAATGTCTCCGTTCTTCCACGAATTTTCAAATGACTTGTCCATCTTTTAAAGGTTTTACTCAATTGTTTAGTATACAAACACACACACATGCACGCGCGGCGCAAAAATGGAGTTCTGATGGAGTAGGGAATTGTGCTAACTTAAGGGTCTTGTTCTCTGGAAGTTCAAATCCACCATTGGCTCAGAGAGAAAAAGATGGTCAGTCTCCTTCAGTGCAGTTCACAACCTCCTGAAAACCCATTGGAGAATCAGTTATGAATTGCTTCTGACTTTTACGACAACAAGTAGCAGTGGGATTTTATGTAGTTGTGTGCTGTTGAGTCAGAACCAGTCCATAGCTGACCTTCCAGAGAGTTTTCAGAGGCAGTAAATCTCATGCGAGGAGATTTCCCGTCCTTCTTCTATGGTACAGCTGGTGAATTCAAACCAAGTGTCTTTGGGATTGCAGTCCAATTTCTTACCACTAGGCCACCAGTAGCAGTAGTATAAAGGAGCACTGATGGCCTAATCCGTAAGGAGAAAGATCAGCTATGGGCTAGTTCCAATGAGATTTGAGAGTAGCAGTAACATATATATTTTATGTATATAATATTATAATATATAATACATGATTTTATAATATAATGTTTATATTATATTTTTATTATTATATATTCTATATTATTATATATTCTATTCTATTTATATAATATTTATATATAATGTTATGTATAATATTATACATAACATTATAAAGTCTGCTGTTAGGGACCTTTCCAAAGTACTGAAGAGCAATGGTGTCTCTCTGGAAACTAAGGTGCGTCTGATACAGGCTATGGTCTTCGCAATCACTTGTTATGCATCAGAGAGTTGGACAATGACCAAGGAGGATAGAAGGAGAATTGATGCCTTTGGGCTGTGGTGCTGGAGAAGAGAATTGAGAATACCATGGATTGCTAGGAAAACAAACAGATTTGTCCTGGAAAGGGTTAAACCAGGTGGCTCCTTGGAGGCAAGGATTCTGAGGCTCTGTCTAACATACTTTGGACATGTTGTGAGGAGAGACCGGTCCTTGGAGAAGGACATCATGCTTGGGAGGGTGGAGGGACAGCGCAGGAGAGGAAGGCCCTCTATGAGGTGGATTGATTCAGTGACTGGGATAATTGGGATGGGAGTGTCAGAGACAGTGCGATTGGCACAGGACAGAGCGGAGTTTAGGGCTGTTGTACATAGGGTCCCTATGAGTCGCAAGCGACTCGACGGCATGTAACAACAACAACATAATATTATATATTTAATTTTGTTTAGATCCACAATCAACATCTGTAGAAATTGGGCACATCTGCTACGAAAGAGCTCTTTAAAAGAATAAAAAGCAAAAACATCACTCTGGGGACTAAGGTGTGCCAGATTCAAGCCATAATATTTTCTTTCTATTATCTCTTATGCATAGAAAAGCCAGACAATGAGTAGGAAATAAAAAAAGAATAATTGGTACCTTTGAAATATGATGTTGATGAAGAATGTTAAGTACACTCTGAAATACCAGAAGGACAAACACATCTGTCTTCAAAGGAGTTCAATCAGAATGCTCCTTAGAAGCAAGGATGGTGAAGCTTTCTCCCTGTATTTAGAATATGTTATTAGTATGAACCTATTTTTGATTCAGTGTCTGGGGTAATGGGGGTAGGTGTGTCAGAGACAGTAAGCTTGGTACAGGATAGAGGAGGGTTAGGGCTGCTGTACATAGAGTCGCTATGAGTGGCAGGTGCCTCAACAGCACATAACAACAACAATAACATTAGTACAAACCAATCCCTGGTCATGTTCTTCACAGAAGGTCAGTGAAAATGTGGAAGGCCATCAAGATAGATTGATACAGTGTCTGTACCAGAAGTCCCTAACACAGCAAATAGTGAAGATAGTGCAGAACCAGGCAGTGTTTCATTATATTGTCCATAGGCTTGCTATGAGGATGAATCAACAGCACACAATAACACAAGTAAACTAGAAATAAGTGTAAGATGGAAAATCTCCTCCTATGCAACTTATAGCCCAAAAATGCTGGCAGAGGGTCAGCTCTGAGTCTGAGCCTACTCAGGGCAATGAGAAAGAGTTAATTGAAATGTTTTTACCAGATTACACCCTTCCAATGCTTACTTTTCTAGAACTTGCTCAGAAAAACAGTGGTCATTAAACTTCTGAATGTGTTAGAAAATTCAGGAAGCTTTCTGGAAAACAGATGACCAACTCTTGCCCCAGACTCAAATGATAATCTTTGGAGCCCTGGTTT
>NW_006399977.1:3248235-3255303 GCF_000299155.1 Elephantulus edwardii
AAAATATTATTAAAAAATGAGAAAACAGAAAACCATTAAGTAGCTAAATACAGCCTCTTCTCTGTAAAGTCAATTTTGCTTTTACACTTAAAATGGACAGATTAAAGTCAGGTATTTCGTGCTGTATTACACTACCACATTCATGATTTCTATTAACAAGAAAATTGAAACCAAACTGCACCCATTTCTACAAGTTTCCCACACTAAAACTATAGGCACTGCCAACAGGCTGCTGATGTACGATACATTATGACATGAAAATGTGATTATGACAAATAGAAGACTATCACTGTCTGCAAGTAGATAATGCATTCAACATAAGTTATGTAGTAACTTTTTCAAAAGTCAAACTGCTTTCAGTTATTTTAGGCTGATGCAAAATGGCTAGATCAATGGAGACATAATTACAACATAAAGTAAGGTGGGAGGAACTGAGAAAGAGTTAGAAGTTTCTTCCTGAAAGGTAATTCTGGAGAACTGAAGTAATTTCCAGGTAATAGTGGAAAACTGGGATTGGTCTGTTTCCAGATTCTAACCCATATGGTATTATTATTATTTGGTGTTGGATTGCCCTAAAAAAGAACACAGGGGGCCTGCCTTAGTGATTTGCCCTGGTGGGCTTGGTTTCATTTCTTTCTCTGACATTCTTAAACATCATTGTTGGATTAGCCCATAGGCTGCTTTAAATAGTCTGTGCACTTTGTTTTTCCACAAGTACAGAGGCAAGAGAAGAAAAAAGAAAAATCCCCCCTAAACCATTCAAAGCTGCTAAAGTAACCACAAAAATTCAAGTCAAAATGAAAGGGCTCAGAAACTTCCAAGGAAGGAAAGCAGTGAAAGCAGGGTAAAGATGATGAGCAAATGCTAAGAGATAATCACGCACGATTCTGATGTGCAAAGAAATGTGCTTGTTGCCGTCATGTGGGAACCAACTCATAGCTGACCATTCAGTGGGTTTTCAGAGGCTGTAAATCACATGCGAGGAGGCTGTCCATATTTGTCCCTGTGGAGCAGCTGGCGATTTTGAACTGCCTGCCTTTCAATTGGCAGTGCCACTTCTTATCTCTGGCCCAACAGAGATGTTTATTTGGGCAAAGAAGGGTACAAAATGATATTGATTTCTGTGTACGGACATAAATGTGTGTCGTTGGGATTCATCAATGAGCCTTGGTGGTACAATAATTAAGTACTCACCTATTTACAGAGATGTAAGTGGTTCAAACCCACGAGCAGCTCTATGAGTAACTTTATAGGACAGCTCTATGATGTCATGTAGTCACTGTAAGTTGGAATAGACTTCACAGTACATGGCAATAGGAATTAATTCTAGTTAACACTGTTGACCATCTCCTTGCTCCAGCCCATTTGGGATCATGGACCTTTTCTAGTTCATCTCCAAACTTCTTAATGCTTTCTTTTCAGATTCCAATGTTTCTTTTTACAAAGAATTGCCCGTAACTGCTATTTTCTCTTGACTTGTCATGATCCATTTACTCTCTCTCTTTCTCTGTCTTTTTTAAATTGGTTTCCATTCTCTTTTAAAATTCCCCTCTTTGTTCCCTTCTTTGGGAGCTCTTGTGGCCTAGTGGTAAGAAGCTGCACTGCAATCCCACAGACACGTGGGTCTAAGAGCAATTTCTTTCTATGCTATTTACCGCTTGTGAAAACCTGCTGGAGGGTCAGTTAAGTTGGTTCCAACTCAACAGCACTTAACAACAACAACAACACAGCTTCAACTACTACCTCAATAAAAATTACTCTAAAGTGTATCTTCACTCCTATCTCTTTGTCAAAATGAAGTTTCTGATATGTAAGAGCCCCCTAGACATACCTGTCTACAGTTGAATTCAATGGTTTTGCAAATCAAATGTATCAGCTTTTGCTTTCACACTTGTCTCTCTTCTCTCATGTCTTCTACTTCTGTTAATATCTCAGTCCTCTCAATCATTTCTTCTTCTGCTGTGTCCCGACAGGTAACAAGTTCTGTTAATAATATCTCTGATGTAAGGCACATGTCAGTCATTCTCACGCATGGGCTCTTTTCTAAATCACTCCTTCATTAATACTTCGCTAGCTCAGGTGGCCTAGTGGCAAGAAGATGAACTGCAAATTCCAAAAGCATTTAGTTCGAGGCCACCAGTTGCTCTGCGGGAAAAAGATGGGCAATCTCTTCCCATGTGATTAAATGCCTCTGAAAACCCTTTGAAGAGTCAGCTATGGGTTGGGTCTGACTCTATGGTACCCAACAACAACAACAAAGTCAGTTGTCTTCTCTAAAGTCAGGAAGCTCTGGTGGCCCAGTAGTAAGAAACTGTGCTGCAATTCTCAAGGCACATAGTTCAAATTCACCAGCAGCACCTTGGAAGAAGGATGGGCAATCTCTTCCAGTGTGATTAAATGCCTCTGGAAACCCATTGAAGGGTCAGCTATTGGGTTGGTTCTGATGGGACACCACACAACAACAAAGTCAGTTGTCACTGAATCTATTCTGATTCCTAGAAATTCTATAGAATAGAATTGCCCCACAAGGTTTTAAATAATTGGATTTTCAGAAGTAGACAGCCAGGATTTTCTTCTAAAGCATTTTAAAAGCCTTTCAGAAGTGTTTGAATACTTGAATATTTGTTTATTTATTTTATATTGAAATTTTAATGGATGATTGCAGAGAACTTGGATTTCCATTCATTCATTGTTGTACACTTTTCTTCCCTGCCCACCCTCCCCCCAGTTTGCTTTTCTCTTTGAAAAGAAAAAAAAGTTTTTTTCGTTGTTATACAATCCTCTCCCACCCCAGGCCACTTTACTATGCAGCTCTTATTCTGGATTTTTGTCATGCAAATAATACCTAATCATATATTCCCTTTAAAATGTTATGTTTTTGTTGTTGTTAAGTGCTGTCGAGTCATAGGCGACTCATAGCGACCCTATGAACGAAGTCCTCAACACTTGTGTGACTTTCATCCTTTCTCCGGGTTCATAGGGTTAATTCAAATACTTGAATAATTTTCGAAGTAGTTAGCCAAGACTTTCTTCTGGATGCACTTAAGTAGCCAAGCTTTTGGCTAGCAACCAGGTGCATTAACAATTTGCAGCACCAAAGATCTCCACCCAATTTTACCTAAGCTGTTGTAATACTGTTCCTGATGGACTTCATTTCTAAATCCATTTTCTTGAATTTTTTAAGGTTCCATTTTCTTATTATTAAGTTCATTAAACATGAGACAAATTTTAGTAAATATAATTAAATTTAACATGGAAACATAATTAAAGAAATAAAAACTGTAAAATAAATTGATGGAAAGTGCTCATGAAGGCAATACTTTAAAAAAATTGCTATTTGACCGATAACTTTTTATCTATACTTGTGACTAAGCAAGAAATGAGTGAAATAGCAATAATTTCCCACAACAAAAGCTCATTCACACACTCTAAACAAATAGTTATACAACAATGTCTAAAATGAATTTACTTCTTGTTAGTGAATTTGTCTGATCTAAATTAGATTGACGACAACTCTATTGACAGAGGAGATTATATATTTAACTGCTTCTGTGCTTTGTTTTCATAACATTTACAATAAAGACAATACCTCAGAGGTATTCTGAGAGGAATGGGAAAAGGCACTCAGCAGATATAGAAATATTTCTTTTTAATTCATGCAAAGAAATGTTGTATTTTCAAGATTAATCTTTTGATAATCTTTCAACTTTCCCCAGTAATTTATCCTCTTATTTATGGCTACATTTATCTTTTAATGGAAGAGATGTAGTTTGCATTTTATACCCTTCGTGGTTGATTAACTTATTTTAAAACTTCTTACTGTGATTTGAATGAAAGCTTAAAAAGCAACTTGATTTTCATGCAATTGTTGTTCTTGTTATGTGCCGTTGAGTTGCCTGCAACTCATAGTGACCCTATGTACAACAGCCCTAAACCCTGCTCTATCCTGTGCCAATCTTAATGTCTCTGACACACCTACCACCATCACCCTTATCACTGAATCAATCCATCTCATTGATCATCTTCCTCTCTTGTGCTGTTCCTCCATCCTCCCAAGCATGATATTCCATGCAACATGTCCAAAGTATGTCAGGCGGAGCTTCAGCATCCTTGCCTCCAAGGAGCAGCCTGGTCTCACCCTCTCTAGGATGAACTTGTTTGTTCTCCTAGCAGTCCACGGTCTATTCACTACTCCTCTCCAGCACCACAGCTCAAAGTCATCTATTCTCCTTCTGTCATCCATGATGACTACATTGTCCTCCTTTCTGATCCATAGCAAGTAATTGCAAAGACCATGGCCTGAATCAGGAACACCTTAGTCTCCAGACTGACTTCATTACTTTTCAGTACTTTGGAGAATTCATACAAATTCTGTTCTCTAATATAGATTCCATTGCTGATTGTAAAAAGAGCAAGAGCCAAATGGGTAGCACCATATCTGATCTTTACCAACTCTGCAGAGAGGAACTGTCCCTGTTCACAGTGCCAATAATACAAAACTAATACCCATGAGGTCAGACATGTCCCCTATGTTCCCATGCCTCCTTCTTCGCATCTCAACACCAATTCCATTGCTTTGCTGGGTCAAAAATCTGATGTGACAGCTCACAGACCACACAGAACCATATTGAGGGAGTCAAAAGGTTATAATCCAGATTAGTAACAGAATAGAGTTAAAACTGCTCCTAAAATGTACATGCAGGCACCTCAGCATCAAATCTCATGACCCAAAGTGTTCCCAGGTTCTTAGTCCTGCCAATATTGGTTTCCCTCCCCAATTGTCTAACAGAGTTTTCAGTTCTGCAGATACTGGCTTCCCCCTCAGTTGTTCATCAGAGTCCTCAGTCCTACCAATATTGGCTCTCCCCTCTGCCCCAAGGTCTCATATCATTTAATGTCTCCTATTTGGTCATGACTGCTATGTGTCCTACATTTTCCTGCCTCTTCCTCACTGGGGTGGGGAAAGTTTCTTTCCTCTTCTCTGGATGGAGAGGATTCTATCGCTGCCGTTATAGCTGTTCAATTTATTGGTGAGATTAGCTAACTGTCTTGTAGGTTGTGGAGACTGACCAGTCCTCTTGTGGAATGGTAGATAGCCAATCATTTTGTGGATAAGCCAACATACCCTATTCACATAGTCCTGCCCACCCACATGGTCAGTCAGTCATCCACATTAAAATAATCCTAGAAAAGCTGCCCTGAAAGACAAAGTTCATATCTATGCTCTAACACCACTCTTTCAACTTCCTCCCATTTACATTTACATGGGAAACATGAGTTTCCCATTTACATTCCTCCTTCTTTCATATTCCCTCCCACCTTCTGAGCTTTAACCCTGTGAAAATGCTGCCCTTTTGATCCTGAGTAATTGATTATTCTAAGGACTGTGTTTTTCCCTATGTTACTGATCATTTTATAGTCCTAACTATTGTTTAGCTGAAGGTGGAGTCACAGGGATAATTTTAATTCTAGATTGACCAAGTCTTGAAAGTTGTACCAGCTTCTGTAAGCTTGATATTTTTTAATAATTTAGAAGGGTTTTAATTTTTCTGCCACTCTATCAGAGGCCTATTATTATGATCAAAGTCATGTCATTCAAATCTACCAGCTACTCTATGGAAGAAGGATGAGCAATCTCCTCCCATGCAACTTACTGTCTCTGAAAACTTGCTGGTAGGTCAGCTATGGGTCACTTCCAACTTAATTACAGATGACAAAAATAACATTAATATGGTATGTGTGTCTGATCTAAGCCTTTGTATTTTCAGTTGCTTCTTATGCATTTGAAATTTGGACAGTGAAAGAAAACCAAAGAATCAATTTCTTTGACTTGTGGGGTTGGTGAAGAGTATTGAATATACCCTTTAAAAATAAAAAATAAAAAAACAAAAAAAATTCGTTTTGAAGGAAGTGCAACCAGAGTGATCTGTCCTAGAGGCAAGGATGATGAAACTTCACTTCACTTATTTTGGGCATGTTCTCAGTAGGAACCAGCCCTTGAAGAGAGACAGCATCAGGGCAAGGCAATGGGTCATAAAAAGAAAGGAAGATCCTATCAAGATGTATTGACATAGTGACTATAACAACAGACTCAAGATATAAGAGATAGTAAGGATAGTATAGGATATGGCAAAGCTCAGATTTGTTGTTCATAGGGTCACTATGCATCACAGTTAACTTGATGGGTTGCATAGTGGCAAGAAGCTGTGCTGCAATCCCAAAGGCACATGGTTCCAATACATCAACTGCTTTGGGGCAGAAGGATGGGCAATCTCCTCTGATGTGATTAACTGCCTCTAGAAACTTCCAGAGGGTCAGCTATGAATCAATTCTAACTCAACAGTATACAACAACAACAATAACGATGACATACTATTAGCTACATATTAGTTCAAATGGTGAACAATTTATATATGTATAGATCTTGTTGTTATATGCCATTGAGTTGACTGCAACTTATGGTGACCTTATGGAAAATTAGTTCTAAACTTTGCCCCATCCTGAGCCAATCTTATTATCTCTGACACATTTGAACCTATTGCTGCAGTCACTGTGTCAATTCATCTTACCTAGGGTCTTCCTCTCTTGCACTTCCAAGCATGGTGTCCTTTTCCAAGCACTGACCTCTCCGAATAAACATGCCCAACATAGGGAGATGGAGCTTCATCATCCTTGCCTCCAAGAAGCACTCTCGTTTTACTTTCTCCAGGACATATTTTGTCTATTCTTCTGGAAGTTCATGGAATATTCAATATTCTTCTTCAGCACCACAACTCAAAGTCATCAATTCTTCTGTCATCCTTAGTCATTTTCCAGCTTTTCAGACTCATGGAAAGCAATTAAAAAGACCCTAGCTTGGATCAGGTGCCCCTTAGACTTCCATAGTTTCTCTTTAGCACTCTGGAGAAGTCCTTTACAGCAGATTTCCCTAATACCAGTGCCAAGGATTGTAGATCCAAGTAAGATGAAACAATTGACAACCTCAAACTTTTCTCCACCTATCATGATGCTGCTTATTGGTCTGGTGGTAAATATTCTTGTTTTCTTAATGTTGAAATATATATATAT
>NW_006399977.1:3255536-3260305 GCF_000299155.1 Elephantulus edwardii
ACCAGACGCTCTGGTGGGTTTTCAGATCACACAGGAGGAGATTGTGTAGTGGCTAAGCAGTTGTGTTGCCAACCCAAAGATGAGCAGTTCAAATCCATCAAGTATTCATGGAAGAAAGATGGACAATCTCCTCCCATAGGATATATAGCCTCTAAAAATTCAATGGAGGGTCTGCTGAATCATTTCCAACTTGACAGCAATGAGTGAGTGAGTGAGTGAGTAAGTAAGTGAGTGAGTGAAATAAAATGAGAGGAAATTATCATTCTTATCATATGGAGTTGCTAGTGGATGTAAACTGACAGAGAGATGTCACTTTTGGGTTAACCGCACAACTCTCTACAGACTACTCCACCACAGAAATATATTTTATGGAGATGAATGTGGTATTAGGATCTGAGGAAGACTCATCAATAACTTGCCTTATGCAGATGGTACAAACTTGCCTGCTGAAACCAAGGATGACCTGAAACATTTGTTACAATAAAAAAAACCAACAAACTATAGCCTTCAGTGTGAATTACATCTCAGCATCAAGAAAATAATCTTTTCACTGGGCTGATCGGTAATATCATGATAAATGGAGAAAAGATTGAAGTTGTCAATTTTCATTTTACTTGGATCTGTAATCAACACCTTTGGTACCAGCAGTCAAGACATGAAAAGATGTAATGCGTTGGGTACGTCTGCTATCAAGGACTTCTCCTTTGGAACCCTCCAAGGTGCTAAGGAGTAATGATGTCTGTTTAAAGATCAACATGCACCCGATTCAAGCCATGGTCTTTTCAGTTACTTGCTACATATTTGAAAGGTGAACAATTAAAAAGAATGACAGAAGAAGAATTGATGCCTCTGAGTTGAGATATTGAAGAAGAATACTTCATATCCTATGGACTGCCAAAAGAACAAACAAATATGTGTTAGAAAAAACGAAATCAGAACTATAATTGAGGCAAGGATGAAGAAATATTATGTTTCCATTGATTGTAAATATACTATTTTGATTACTAACATTACTGATTTAATACATCTTTTGAGACAAGGAGACTAATACAGAAAATAGAAATATGGATTATGGGGTTTTATTTCAATAACATTAAAGTGAAGAAAAACATAAATCTTATAAATGGGTTATTAAGAGGAGTCAGTCCCTGGAGAATGTTATGATTAGAAAAGTATTCCAGTGAACAAAAGGAATGGTCAGAACGAGACAGTCTGACTCAGTGACTACAATAATGTGCTGAAACACAGGAGATTGTGAGGATAGTTTCATTCTGCTGTACTTAGAGTCTCTATGATCTGTAGTTGATGGTACCTAACAGTATGAACAACAAAATACAGTATAATCCCATGTCAATGCTCTTGCCAAGATAATATATTCTCTTTCCCTGTGATGTGAGGTTTGAAGTAATCCATGCTCAGATTCAATTTCTCTTTCTAGCCCTACTTCCTTGTTTTCATCTTCATGTTTCTTATACTAAGCCACTCGTGTGCCTTTGATTTTTACTTTCGCCCTACTGACAATATATCTTTCTCATTATTCCACACTCTAGTTCAAGCACCCTCTAAATCACTAAGTCTTTCCTTATGCTATATAAGAAAATAATCTCTTATGTCTCTTGAACTAGCATGCATTTTGCATTCTTATACGAAACCATCCTTGATATACCTTCTGAAAGTGTTATGTATACATTCTCTTTTTCTATTACAAAATAAATGTTTCTTTGTAAGAGATTATAGTTTATCCATTTTTTACAACTACACCTAATACCTTCTGTCATAAAGCCTAAGGCAATTTCTTGCACATAATAAATACACTTATCATGTATATGTGCTTAGTAAATGTTTATCAACTGATGACTAATTAGAGCAATTAGTTTTCCTCCTCTGTCATTTATTATGACCAAATGATTACTCATGATCGTCAAAGAACATTTTGCCACTACTCAGCCAAGAAGTGAAGACATTAATTCTCCTGTCACAATCAAGCCACAGCTTGATAGTCCCACACAGATTTACCTTTTCTAAACAATAACCTTTTAATTTTTCCAGGATGAATTTTTCTGAAGGTGAGTCTTTAGCACAAAAACTAACCCTACCTACATTCCAAAATTATAAAGTCCTTCTAACAACAAGCAGGAAAAAAAATACTCTGCCAAATTAGAAATTCTTTCTCATCTCGTGTTCTCGCCATTCATTACCCGGAGGGGAGGGAGTTGCTGAATATTCTTGGCCCTCATCCTTGTATTTCATAGGAAAGTGCTACTTTAAAATTTGTAGTCTCAGATTAGTAAACAGCATCATGTTGGATTTTTTTGGTTTGTTTGTATTTTATAGGTTAGAGTAAAATCCTGTGATGATCCAGCATTAGAATGAATTGATTGGTTGGTGGAGTTTATGAACATTTAAAACTCTTTGTCTTATTTAGAGCGACCTAGTGTTTAGGGAGTTCTGGTGACCTAGTGGTGTGGCAAGAAGCTTTGTTGCAACCCCAAAGGCACACGGTTTGAGGCCACCAGCTGCTCTGAGGGAGAAGGATGGGCAATCTCCTCCATTGTGATTAACTGCCTCTGAAAACCCACTGGAGGGTCAGCTATAGGTCAGTTCCGACTCTATGGTATTCAACAACAAGAAGAGGTCTAGTGGGTAAAGAATCTTATTCAGCCTGCAAGACAACCTTTCAAAATAAGTATTAATCAATTTACTATGAAAAGGAATAAACTGAGCTCACAGTTGTTTAAAGACCAAAATGATGTAGCTTATAAATTGCAGTCACATTGAAATCCAGATTTCCATACTCCAAAGCCTTAACACTGTTTGTAACATTACAAGGGAATTCATGAAAAATTAAGTGTTTTCTGCATTTGATTGTTGATGGAAGAGTCCAAAAAAACTGGTATTTCTCTACGACCTTTGTTCAAAAGATACCAAAAGTGTATATTCCTGAAAGCTTGCCGCTCAAACATGCAGAGAATCTATGTGATTTTAAGATGTCTCTCCTCAGCCTGATACCGCTTAAGCCCCTCTTAAAGTTCCTTTGCTTCCAACTGTCTAGGACTTTTTGTCACAGGTTTGTGTCAGCTCATATCTCAATTTCTGAAAATCTCCCAGCATCATAAATGCAGATAAATGGTGTTAAGATGAGAGGGCCCCAGGACTAGATGGACAGCTTTCCAATCTTTGTAAGGGAATAACCCTGTATCTATACCCTCCGTGCTCAACTCTGCACTCATCTATGTAAAGTCACAAAGAGGGAAGAAGTGATGGCACCAGCACTGAGACCAGCTATGTCTCCCCTCAAAGCATACCTGCACACCTATACCCTCCAGTCACCCTTCACCCCCTTTCCACTAGGATTTTTATTGTTACTTTATGGTTAAATACAATATAGGAAAAAAGAGTTTAGCCCTCCTTAAGTCACCTTTTATATAGATTGACTAGCATTAGATGGTTTTCACAGAATTTAGGAAACATTTCTGTTTTACTTACAGCTTGGGAGAGGAATAGAATTACTCTACTTCTACAAAATATAATCTGAGGTTTAGGCAGGTTAAGTGACTCAGTGGTGAAGCTTCAAAAGAAACTCTGTATGTTCCTTCAAATCCTTCATGATTATGCACTTAATAATTGTGCTACATCCAATTATGTACAGATTCCACTACATTGATTCTCAGGTCTGTTTGTGTGACATAAAATGTAATTAAAATCCAGTAATATGCATTTCCAAATTGTGCTCACAAGGAATCAAGAGCTGTGGTTACAAAAGATAAAGAATGAACAATGCCATTCATTGATTTCCCATTTTTTCTCTTCTCTTTGAAATTACTCTTAGTTGAATTCCTAATCACAAGTACCTCTAACATATGGGCCTTACAATTAATTAGCAGTTAAAACACCCTATTGCTTTAAAAGAATATCCATATATGTACACCATACTGGGCTGTTTCCCGGGCTAAAAGCTTCTCTCAGACCTCTATGAGGCAGACTTGATAATAGTACAAACAGGAAGCAAACTATTCTAAAGAATTATCTTCCATCAATTTTCTTGGCTCAAGATCATCTACTAATGCCAACAAATTGATCATTTCAAGAAAAAATGCCCATAATTTTATATAATCCTTATTTCTAGTAATTTCTAAATGTGTTAGATGTCTAGACAGGTTGAAATAACTCTAAAGAAAGATGAACCATATGCACTCAAATGAGTCATAGTGAACCTGGATAATGGTGAGTGTAGTTATTCTATCTGGGGAATATAGCACCATTTCTCTATTGTGATTACTTTCTAAATAACTCATTGTCTTTGAATTGAAAGCAACTCATGTCTGACCCTCCAGCAGACTTTTAGAGACTGTAAATCACATAGGAATAGATTGACCATCTTTTTCTCTTGGAGGACCTGCTAGATTCAAACTACTTGCCTTTGGGTTAACACTTGAACTTTCTATCCATGAAGCTACCAGTCACTTTCAAGTAGCCATGTGGTAGGTTTGACCATGTACATCTATTAGAGAAGGTGCAACCAAGTTTTTCTAGGCAAGGATTTTGAATCTCTGTCTCAAACACTTTGGGCATGTAGCCAGAAGGAATAGTCATTGGAAAAGGACATCATGCTTAGAAGGGTAAAAGGACAGCACAGGAGAGGAAGATTCTGGATGAGATGGACTGACACAAAATTGGGGCAATGGCATTAGCTGTCTCAGAGTCAGTGAGATAGAATGGGATTCAGGGCTGTTATACATAGAGTTACAGGTGACTCAATGGCACATAGC
>NW_006399977.1:3266530-3274490 GCF_000299155.1 Elephantulus edwardii
CTAAATCCCTTATTGTGGGGGATGTTTAAGGAGTCCCAGTGGTGCAATGATTATGACTGAGCGCTTAGCTAGGATCCAAAAGTTTACAGATCAAATTCACCAACTGCTCCACAAGAGAAAAATGTAACAATATGCTTCCTCCAAGACCAAAATTCAAGGCCAAGTCAAATCAGGACCAATTCATATCTGACCTTCCAGAAGGTTTTCAAAAGATATAAATCGTATGGGAGGAGAAGGGCCATTTTTATATTGTAGGGTAGCTAGTGGATTTGAATTGTATGCTTCTGAGTTACTCAGTAAGCCACCATAACTTCACCCATGGAAAGCCCATGAGATAGTTCATCTTTGTCCAACAGGGTCACTATGAGTCGATATGTACTCTATGATTGCGTGTATAATGTTTTTAATTCTTTGGTACTGGGACTCTATTTATAACAAGCAAGTATTTGGATCTTGCAGATTTGTTCGTATTTTCAGGAATACATTATATACAGATGTACACAGAGGAAGGCCTGCACCTAGTTGTTTTGTCTCCATCTTTATCCATGCACATTAAACAAACAGATTGGATGTCAATGTTGAAGCCTGAATAAGGAAAAGAAAAATGAAAACAGGATCCAAGAGCTGGGGGATGGGGTGGCATTTAGATTTCTGCAAGAAGAGCTTAGGTCAATGCAGCTGCAAACCAACAACCCACAGAGGTGCAGGCAAGCATGCTGCATCACTTGATAGATTGAAAGCCGTTCCAGGGTGGCTGCCTTCCTTCAGTTGTGAGGAACAAAGAAACCAGCTACATTCACTGTGTTTAACTTCACATTCTAAAGAACAGCTAAACAAACATCTCTGAGAGCACAAAGTCGTGTTGCTTTCTCCAAGAATTTCTTGAGCTGTAAAGAATGTCTACCAATGAGTGCCCAATCTTGTCCCCCTTTTCCAATCACAGTTTTTTTCTTCCTCCTCCTCCCCCCCATTCTGTTTTCTCAGGCACCCACAAGCCCCTGCCAGTTCTAGGTGAACCAAGCTTTCTGCCCTATCTATACCAATCAGACAAGAATCAGAACTCCTTTCCCTCAGTAGTAAAAAGAGGGGAGAAAATTCACTCATCAGGGAGTGCAAGACTCAACTCACATCCTGCAAGCCTCAGGATGGAACACAAATTCTTTCAACTACCTGGGCACAGTAGCTGGCTATCAGGAAACTGCCTGTGGCCTCCACACATGGCCGCACTATTTACACAGCTGATGGAAGCATGCCCTGGCTGAGGAATTTGGCTCCAGAGGATCCCCCTCGGAATTCCCAAAGGGCCTATTCACCCTGTCACACCCGCACAAATGCCTGTGGAGATAGCAACAGTGGGGTTCATTTTCTAACTCCCTCTGTATACAACCATACTTCCACATGTTTATTTAAAAGTAGGGGGCGGGGGAAGAACGAGTGAACGACAAAACCTAACATTATATGAGATATTTTCAAGAAATATTTTAAGTAAAATCAACAGTCCCTTGCCTCTGCCACTCAAGCATTCCTCTGCTTCCCTTAGCAGCCCGAACACTGGCCTCCACATTAGCAGGCATAGAGCAGGGGGCCAGGTCAGGGCTTTCAACAGAAATCAAACCTTCCTGGGCCACATAAGGGAGGGAAGCTCAAAAAAGACACCAATCATCAAAACAGTGAGGAAAGAAGCAAAAAAGCCATCATCTTTACGTTATTGTTTGGTAATTTCTCTATTAGTGGAGGAGAAGAAAATATTAGGCACCCGATTTTACCCTGACAGGAATACACAGCAGAGGTGATAAGACAGAGGGAGCAATTTCCCAAAGCCCTTGTTGCTTTTTCAGATATAAGGATCAGCCTATTTTTTGTTTGCCATTATTAAAGTGTGCTAGAAATGGCAAGTAAGCTATTAATTCCTCCAACTCTCACCAGTAGCTGTGGTTGGTCGTGGAGGTCTCCAACCCTGCCAACAGGAGGGTGTGCTTCTCCAGGCTCTGAACGACTTCTTTCACCGGGAAAATTTGGTCAGGAAACAACTCTGCAATGGGAACGAAACACAGGAGATGTAAATGTGTATCTAAAACATTCCCTTTCTTAATTTCCTTCCTTTGCTCCTAATCTTCTCCTAGCCTAAATAAATAATTCATCTTCCTGAATATCTCAAGTAAAGGCTATTTAACTCAGCTCAACATAAAAAGAACAAGTAACTGATCCTTTCACATGTCCTTTACATCTTTCCATTTGAGGAGGCGAAAATATAGTCCTAAATAGAGGACTTAGCCTCTGGTGTCAAATTCTCTAAATTTAACTTGTGACTCTGTTAAACAACTACCTTTGTAACTTTGGACAAATTTCTTTCATGCCAATTTCCAAGATTTGTATACATAAAGCCTTGGTGGTGCAGTGGAGGAAGTGATTGACTACATTCCTAATGTCCTTCTCGATGGGAGAAAGATGAGATACTCTGCTTCAGAAATTATTTAGAACCTTGGAAATCCTAACGGGGCAGTCCTACTATGTCCTCTGGGGTCACTGGTTTAGGGGTTTTTTTTAATCAATTTTTAAAAGCTTTTCAATAATCAATTTTTAAAAATTTTTCAAGAATTAATTTTTTTAAAGTTGCCTTGAAGTACACTCACATTCATGGTGGCCTCATGTACGTCACAGTAAAACTATGATTCTTTAGTTTCAATGGCTGATTTAGGAAAGTTGAGTCACAGACCTTGCTACTGAGGCAATTAGAGCTTCCAATCTTGTTAGCATCAGAGCATTTTAAATGTTTACATTATTTAGGGATGCAAACGTGGACAAATGTGGTATGTACTTGCAATAGAATGTTACTCTGTCATAAAGAGAAGTGAACTCATGATATATCTTACAATGTTCTTGGGGTGGTGCTTATGTGCTGTCGAGTCACCTGTGACTTACCGCAACCCATATACAACACCGCTAAACCCTGCTCTATCCTGTGCACATCTTATTGTCTCTGATACACCTATCCCCATTACTCCAGCCATTGAATCAATCCATCTCATTGAGTCTTCCTCTCTTGTGTTATCCCTCCACCCTCTCAAACATGACATCCCTCTCCAAGGACTAGTCCCGCCTTGCAACATGTCCAAAGTAGGTTAGACAAAGCTTAAGAATCCTTGCCTCCAAGGAGCAGCCTGGCTTCAATCTCTCCAGATTATTTGTTTTCCTGGCAGTCCATGGTATATTCAATACTCTTCTACAGCACCACAGCTCAAAGGCATCAACTCTCCTTCTATCATCCCTAGTCATTGTCCAGCTTTCTGATGCATAACAAGCAATTGCAAAGACTAAGGCCTGTATCAGGCACACCTTAGTCTCCAGACTGACATAATTTCTCTTCAGTACTTTGGAGATGTCTCTGACAGCAGACTTTCTCAATGCAATTCATCTTTTAATTTCCTAGCTGCTGGTACCAAGAGTGTTGATTGTAGAGCTAAGCAAACGGAAGCTGTCAACAATCTCAAGCTCTTCATCATCTATCATGATGATGCGAATTGGTTTAGTGGTGGGAATCTGTTTTCTTGATGTTAAGCTCCAACCCATTTTGAAAGCCACAGTCCTTGACCTTCTGCAGCAAGTGCTTCAGGTCCTCCTCAGTTTCAGCAAGCAGGGTTGGGTCATCTGAATAATGCAGATTGTTGATGAGTCTACCCTCAATCCATAGCACTGCTGAAAAAGAGAAACAAGATAGGAGGCATCACAAGAAAACGAAAGCAGAAGAGCCAAAAAAACCTTAAAATTCCCATAGAATCTAATATTTCTAGAGTCATTAAGACTGGAGAGTCACAAAAACTATTGTCCTGAGCAAAGTTTTAAACTTTAGACCCTCAAACAAATCATCCTCCTAAGTTATCTTTTAAACAAGAAAGAGTTCAATTAGATAATAATATCTTCATTATGCATTGTGTTCCTTCAGAGAATTTTTTAATATGTTCTAACTTTCACTTTACCAGTAATTGTTAATGCATTTTGATTGCATGTTTGATAGATTTCAGACTGTAGAAATTGACAGGGAGCTAAATTCTGCAGTTTCTTCATCTTTGGCATTAATGGTTGGTGTGTAAATTTGAATAATAGTCATATTAATTTGTCTTTCATATATATATATATATATATTTAATCCTTTCACTCTCAACACTGCACTTTAGAATGTTGTTGTTATATGCCAGCCATTCGGTCATGACTCATAGTGACCCTATGCACAGTAGTTCTGAATCCTGCTTTATCCTGGGCCAATCTCACTGTCTTTGACATACCTACCTTCATTAGTCCAGTTACTGTGTCAATCCATCTCATGTGGAGTTTTCCTCTCCTGCACTGTCCCTCCACCCTTTCAATTATGATGCCCTTCTCTAAAGACTGTTCCCTCTGACAATATGCTTAAAGTATGTGAGACAGAATCTCAAAACCTTTGCCTCTAAGGAATCATATAGTATACTTTTGACAATAGATGTGAGGCCATTTCCCTTCAATCTGCCATTCCTAGCATATAGTAGATCATATTATTGTCTGACTCAACATGGACAATACCAATGTGCTCAGCTCACTAATGCTTAAGATATCTGTCTTTATGAGTTCTATTTCATTGCTGAGGATTCCCAATTTTCCTGGATATTGACTCCATGGAGCATCTATTTTTATGACTATTAATGGAAGCTTGCAGTTTTTTCTTCTCATTTTGAGTCTGGCCACATCAGCAAACAAAATCTCTGAAAGCTTTACTCTATCCATGTCATTAAGATCAGCTCTTCCAACCTGGGAGCTCATCCTCTAGGACTATCTCAGCTAGCAAGCTACTAGTCAGAAGATTTCCACTGACCATTTTTTAGAATTAACTTTTCCAGGTCTTTCATTCTAGTCCGTCTTAGTTTTAGAGCTCCTCTGAAATCTGTTGCCATGGAAGACCTTGCTTGTATTTGAAATACCATTGGTATAGCTTCTAGTGTCACAGGTATGCTTACACCCACACATTAAGACAAACTAACTGGTAGATGAGTAAAACTCTGCACATATTATACTGCTTATTATTTACAGTCATATGATTTGAAAAGTGTAGAGAAATGGTCTATCTGTATGATAATAGAATTATTTGAGAAATCACCACTGGGCCAATTGGCAGCATCAGTATGGATGGTGAAGAGATTGAGATTGATAACAGCTTTAGTTTTTATGGTTCCACAATCAACACTCTTAATACCAGCATCCAGGAAATCAAGAGATGAATTACATCGGGAATTTCAGCTGTCAGGGACCTCTCCAGAGTACTGAAGAGCAACGATGTCAGGCTGGAGACTAAGGCGTACCTGATCTGGGCCATAGTCTTCACAATTGTGTGCTATACATCAGAGAGCTGGATAGTGACTAGGGATGATAGAAAGAGAATTGATGCCTTTGGGCTGTGGTGTTGGAGAAGAGTGTTGAATATACCATGGACTGGTAGGAGAACAAACAGGTTTATCCAGAGAGGGTGAAACCAGGCTGCTCCATAGAGGCAAGGATTCTGAAGCTTTGTCTGACATACTTTGGACATGTTGCAAGGAGGGACCAGTTCTTGGCCAGGGACATCATGGCGAGTGACAGTGAAAGAGAAGAAAACCCTCTATGAAATGGATTTATTCAGTGATTGGTGTCATGGGAGTAGGTGTGTCAGAGACAGTGAGGTTGACACAGGACAGAGAAGGGTTTAGAGCTCTTGTCACTATAAGTCACAAGTGACATGACGGCACATAACAACAACGGGGAAAACCATTTTTAAAAGGAAAAAGAAAAAATTAAATTAAAAAGGGCAAATGAATAAGTAACAAACTAGATTTCAGTTCAGCTGATCTCCAAAACAATGCTGCTATTTTGGGACAGAAATAACCTCATATTATTATAGGGTTTCTAGGACCCAAGGAGGGAATTATACTATAAATTACCATGTATTCTGAATATCAAGTTAGACCCACAGTGTAACTCTATCTATGCCCTCCTCCATTTCAGAAAGCCTACCTTAAACTCTGTACTGCCTACTTGGAAAGAAATTTAACATTGTTATTTAAGGGCAAAGAAGCAAGAATGGGAAAAACTACTGAAGTCTTGGAATCATTTACTATATGCTGGTAAGTTACACAACCTTACTGAGCCTCAGTGTCCTCATCTGAAAGATGGGGCTGTTGTGGGCAAGTGATGTAAAAATGTACAGTGGTAAGAAAAGCCTTCTACTCTAAGTGATATTCAGAACAAAAAGTCATTGAGTTCATGGTGACCCTTAAAGGGAGCTGATGCCTTCATCTTTCCCCTAGGAAGTTGCTGATGGATAGGGAGATCTGGTGGTCTAGCAGTAAGAAACTGCACTGTAATACTAAGGGCATGTAGTTTGAATCCACCAGCTGCTCTACAGGAGAAGGATGGACAATCTCCTTCCATGTGATTAACTGCCTCTGAAAACCCACCAGAGTGTCAGCTATGGGTCAGTTCCGACTTGACAGTAAACCACCACCACAACTGATGGATTTGAATCACAGATCATTTAGTTAGCAGCCCAACATGTATTCCCAGTATCCTTAAATGGTATTTAGGCAGAGGCAAAACTAATCACTCATTTTACAAATCAAATTTAGAGAGCTTCTCACATACAATGAGTTCATTTCAAAACCAATGTTTTAGCACTTCAAATGCTTCCTGCTCCAAGAAGCTTTACAGAGACTCTCAGATTAATGTTGCCCTTTTCTGAGCATCAACTGCACTTTCAATCATAAGCATACACTTAGATCCTTTCTAAATATATCTTTGTTCTCTCAAATATATTTATTTTCAGTTCCAGGAGGTATAGGCCAGCTATCGTCTATCTAGCCAAAGATAGATAGTAGCCACATAGATAGATATCTAGCCAAAGATAACATTCAAATGCTAGGCTTTTTTGGCTTTGTTGTAGTGAATGCCAGCTTATGATAACCCCATGTTTAGAGAGATCTTTGTTCCTATATGGTTTTCAAGGATGTGTCCTTTTGAAAATGATCATGGGGCCTATTTTCCAAAAGACTTTTGAGCAGATTTGAACCATCAAGTACAGATAATATGCTCCAGCTTTCAAAAGTTAACACTATGCAACTTCACTTTCACATTATACCTGGTTTGGGCAAGCAGAAAAAAATCTGAAGAGTTTTGCTTTTACCAAAAAAAGTTCAAAATCAATCTCACATTCAGCATTTGTCGTGCAGCCAGCTGTTAAAGAGGTCGTGAGCCCCCTGAGCAATGACAGTGACCTCTTTCAGCTCCTTCCTCAGAACTACGCTCGGCAGCTTTGCATCAAACCATCACAGCTTTGAAGTGTGTGTGTGTAGACCGTATCTTATTGCAATTTTAGGTTTTATGTTTTATTTGGCGGGTTATTTTAGAGGAATCTGTTTAAAACGTTTTGCCATATAAAGGAATGGTAATTTATGTCTTTATTTTATACCATTTCAGCTTATGAAAGATTTCATATTAACAATATACATTCAGATAGTGAGTTGTTTTGTTGCATTAAGAGTTGTCAAGCCAACTAAATTTCACAGCAGATTGATGGAGTGATTTCTTTAGCAAAAAGGTTTTTACTCTGAGGTAAGAACTCAGCTGCTAATCAAAAGATTGGTGGTTTGCTTCTACCCAGACCCAGAACCAAACTACTGAGGTAATTCCAACTCACAGCAGCCCTATAATGAAGAGTACACTTGTTCTATAGGATTTCCAAGGCTAAACTGATTACTACACATTGTTCTCCCAAAGAGAGGCTGGTGGGTTCCAACCACAGATTTTCTCTTTACTAACTGAAGGCTTTTTTTTTTTTTTTAAGAGTAGGACGTGGCTTGGAGGCATGACACTGTATCCTGAGCTTTTTTTTTTTTTTCTATAATTATATTTTATTAATTTTCATAAACATTTACAGAGATTTTGGGTTTCCATTCATTCA
>NW_006399977.1:3274590-3275662 GCF_000299155.1 Elephantulus edwardii
ACTCATAGCGATCCTATGAAGGAAAGTCCTCAACACTTGAGAGAGAGAGAGAGTGATATTTGCTGTTGTTAGGTGTTGTTGAGTTGAGTATGACTCATAGTGACCCAAACAAAATATCTGAACCTGCCCTATCCTGTGTCATCCTCACATTCCCTGATACACAAGAGTCCATTGCAGCAGTTACCATGTCAATCCACCTAGTTGAAGGTCTTCCTCTCCTTCACCGACCCTCCACTCTTCCCAGCATCATGTCCTTCTCCAAGGAATAGCCCCTCCTAACAAAATGTCTCCAAAGAGCAATTCCAACTGCACCTCTTCAAGACATATCTGTTTGTTCACTTGGCTCTCCATGGGGTGTTCAGTGTTCTTCTCCAACACCACATCTAAAGGCATCAATTATTTTTCTGTCATCCTTGTTCAATGTCTAACTCTCAGATGCATAGGAAGTAATTGAAAAGACCATTGTCTGAATCAGACACACCTTAGTCCTCAAACTGACATCATTACTCCTCAATAATTTGGAGAAGTCCCTAACTGCAAATTCTCCTAGTGCAATGCTTCTCCTTATTTCCTGACTGCTCGTACCAAGGGTGTTAATTGTGGTTATAAGCAAGATGAAGCTGTTGACAGTTTGAATCTCCTCTCTATCCATCATGACACTGCCTATTGGTCCAGTGGTAAGAATCTTTGTTTTCTTGATATTGAGATGCAATCCATACTGACAACTGCATTCCTTGATCTTCTGCAACAAATGCTTCAAGTCTTCCTCACTTTCTGCAAGCAAGGTTGTGTCATCTGCGTAATAGGTTATTGGTGAGTTTGCCTCCAATCCTGATGCCACACTCCTGTACATAACATCCAGATTCTCAGATAATTTGCTCAGCATACAGATTTAACAGGTATGGAGAGAGAATACAACCCTGATGCATTCCCTTCTCAATTCTAAACCTTGCAGTGTTCTCCTGCTCTGTTTGCACAACAGTCTCCTGGTCCAGATATAGGTTCTGATAAGCACAGTTAAGTGCTCTGGGAGTCCCATTCTTCTCAATGTCAGCCACAATTTGTTATAATC
>NW_006399977.1:3278946-3297904 GCF_000299155.1 Elephantulus edwardii
CTTTGGCAGTAGGAAACACATAGACTATTATGGAGATTGATTTTGGAATTTAGATGCACTCTTATTGATTGTGCTTGGCCATACATGTTCATATCCTTGAAGATGTATCATGGGGGTGTTGCAACCATGGTGTCACCAGAGCTCCTTCTATAGGAGGAAGAGCTGACACTCTGATTCCATGAAAAACAGGAGACGAGAAAACTCTATGTGACTGTTTGCTTTGTTGAATGGGGCTTCTGTGGGTCAGAACCAACTTGAAGGCACCTAACAGCAACAACGTTGAAAAAGATTCTGATCAGTTATCCAAGTGTGCAGAAAATTAAACTAGAGAAAACACTCTCAAGTATGGCCAGAAGGACTCACAAAAAAGTAGTTATGGGTGAATTTAAATGCAGGAATAATGGAGCAAAGAAGGCTGAGGTTTCTCTTTCTATATTTAAAAATGTTTTTTAAAATAGACAGCCTATTATTAGGCAGAAAAAGGTTGGCACAGGCCATTGGTTCCAAATTTGTAGTCTGTAAACCCCAAAAGATGCAAAGTTGTTGCAAAGAATCTGCACATTGGTTTAAATATTACTGTAGAGTAAACAATACCACATAATACTTTAATTATATATATATGAAGTCTATTTTTCTTCAATAAAATACAAATTATTTTAAAGCATTATAACTTTTATCATACCTCTGCCATTACATATTGTTTTTAATTAAAATAGTGATTAAAATACAATGAGCATTTACAGTGTGCCAAAGATAGTGCAATATTAAGATAATTATTTACCACTATTAGCACACAGAAAATTAGTACAATTGTTACAGCTATTTTACAGATGAGAAATTGACAGTTTTGAGAGTTTAAGTTAACTCGCCATTTGGTTTTACTGATAGACAATAAAAGAGCTGGAATCTGAATCCAAAACTCAAGTTATTTTAGATAATTAGACCACTGTCTAATTGACAAGTGTAAAGCATTTAGCACATTTTTTTAACCATGCAGATATTTGGCAGAAGTCCCTGAGTAGTGCATAATAAACTTACCATGGGAAGGCTGGAGATGTAAACTACCTCGATGTGCCTTGGAGGAAAAGTCTGGCCATCTACAGCCACAAAATAATCCATCGAAAACTGGAATCAACTGCATGACAACTGGTTTATAACTCTGGGAGGAAAGTGTTAACCATGGAATTTGTTTATATTGGGAGAGTTAACCACAAAATTGATGCTTTAAAAAGATTGTTTTATCTGCAAAGGTAATGACAGCACAATTTAGAGGTCAAAAGTGGCTCCAGAGTAATTAGCTTTGTGACTTTTAGCAAACCAAGTGCTTAAAACTAAGAAATTCAACTTGTTGACTGATTGAGACAACTCCCAGTCAGAAGTTCTATTACTTTATAACTTAAATGAGCGTTTCCTAAAATAGATTCTACAAAATCCAGGTTTCAAGAGATGCTCCACAAGTGGGAAAGTATGAATGGCCAAATAAATTAGAGAATCATTGTTTGATCCTTTTGAATATATATAATTACATGTTCACATGTAAAACCTGAGACGTCCTACAGAAGAACACTGGATCACACAAAATGAAACACGCTCTTTTTCTTTTAAGCCTTCTCAGCAAAGAAACAGTTTTGTTTTGTGTAGCTAATGGTGCGCAAAAATATTTGGGAATTACAAGTTTTTGGTATTTAACCATTTGTTGAAATTAATTTCACAGAAAATATTCAGGTTATAAGCCAACTTGGTCAGTAAGAAGAAAAAAAAGTCTGTATAATGTAAGACAAAACCAAAACCACATCCAACCAAACTACAAAGCAATTGAGTTGATTCTGCTGATGGCACACTCCACTGGGTTTCCAAGAATATAAACCTTCGTGGGAGGAGACTGCTCATCTTCTTGTAGTGGAGAAGCTGGTGGGCTTGCATTGTTAACCTTTTGCTTAGGAGTCTGACAAACTGTGCCAGAAGGATTCCTACGTATACACCAAACGGCTATAAACAGCGGCTTCTTAAGCCCTTCCTCAAAACTACTGTTCTATGATGCTCTTGGTTTTCATAATTCTCCTTAATCTATAGCTTGATGAGGTCTTTGTAGGGCTTTAGTCTAAAGCTATATTAATCTAAATATATATAGACAAGTAATCTTTTGTTTCTCTTCAACCATTGGCATGAATTGTGGGATAACATCACCAGATGCATGGTGAGAGGACACCATCCATGAAGAAAGCAAAAAGTCATGTCAAGGGAGACCTTAAAACTTACAATAGAACTGGAAGAAGTCAAAAGAAAGAAAAGCTGAAGTAAAAGAGCTGAACAGAAAATCTCAAAGGGCAGTCTGAGAAGACAAAGCAAAGTATTAGAATGATATGTGCAAATAACTGGATTAAGAAAACTAAAAGGGAAGAATATGTCCTGATTTTTTCACACTGAAAGAATGGAAGAACAAATCCAAGTCTTGAGCTGCAATACTGAAGGATTCAATGGGCAAAATCTTGGATGATGCAGGAAGTATAAAAAGAAGATAAAAGAAATATACTGAGTGATTGTACTAAGAAGAATTGGTCAACACTGAACCGTTTCAGGAAGCAGCATATGATCAAGAACCAATGGCAATGAAGGAAGAAGTTCAAGCTACACTGACAAAAA
Source organism: Elephantulus edwardii (assembly GCF_000299155.1). Taxonomy (NCBI): domain Eukaryota; kingdom Metazoa; phylum Chordata; class Mammalia; order Macroscelidea; family Macroscelididae; genus Elephantulus; species Elephantulus edwardii. Next base: position 3,281,590 of record NW_006399977.1, read on the forward strand.
TAATAAGGTTTCAGTACTGAAGGAAAATCAACTGACGTGCTTCAGCAAACAGATGTAGCCCTATAATTGCTCATTAACCTATGCTAAGAAATTAGGCAGATAATCACCTGGACAACTGAAGAGATCCATATTTATTCCCATTCCAAAGAAACATGATCCAACAGAATGTAGAAAATCATTAGACAATAACATTAGTATCACACGCTGGTAAAATCTTGCTGAAGATTATTTTTTTAAATGGCTGGAACAGAACATCACTACGGAAGAGAATGTGGCACAAGGGATGTCACTGCTGATTTTAGATTGATCTTGGCTGAAAGTTGAGAGTACCAGAAATATATTTACTTGTCTTTTGTTGACTATGCAAAGGTATTAGTGTGGTTCGAAACAATTGATGGCTAGAGAAGAATGGAAGCAAAGCCTATACATTGACTGGAAAGCTATTGGCTAAAAGAGCAAGAGAACAGTATATGTTTTAAAATCATTAAAAGGGTACATCTGGGATTTATTCTTTCTCCATTCGTTTCAATATGTGCATTTAGCAAGTCATTCAAGAATATGGACTATATGAAGAAGAATGTGTGTGACATCAGGATAGACATCTGGAGATTCGACAACACCTGTGTTATGCAGTTGACACAATCTGCTTGCTGAAAGTAATCAGAGCTTGATTACAAAAGATCAAATACTGCAGCTTTCAATAAGGATTACTTCTCAAGTAAACAAAAATCCTCACCACTGGATCAAGAGGCCACATCATAATAGATGGAGTAAAGATTGAAGTTGTCAGTGATTTCCTTTTACTTGGATCCACAATCAAAATCCATGGTAGCAGCATGAAAGAAATCAAAAGACATGTTACACTGGGAGTTTGCTGTCAAAGGTCTTTTTAAAGTGCTAAAGAGCAAAGATATCAGTTAAAAGACTAAGGTGTACCTTATCTAAACCATGATATTTTCAATTTTTTTTTCTTATATATCTGAAAGTTGGACAGTTAATAAGAATGATAGAAGAATCAAAGCTTTTGAATGATGGTGTTGGCAAAGAACATTGCATATTCCATGAGCTATTGAAAGGACAGAGGAGTGTTTCTTGGAAGTGTAACTAAAGCAAGGGTGGTGAACTCTGTCACGGCATGTTGTCAAGTGGGGCTGTCCTTGAAAAAAGACATGCTGGGAAAGGTAGAGGTCAATGAAAGAGAAGATCCTCTGTGAGATGGGTTGATGCAGTCACTGTAACAATGGGTTTAAGCATGTCAGGTTCATAGGGTGCGTATGAGTTGTAGCTGACTAGATAATTGCTAACTACAACAATATTTTGTTCTACCACTGGGAAAGGTTTTATAACATTGACAAAGCTAAATGACTCTAGTTATGCCCAATATTATTCAAAATCCATTCCAGACAGATGGGTCTCAAACTTTGTTCTGAATCACGGGGTGGAGGTGGGAGGGATAGTTACAATTGTGTCACCTCTGGATGGGTTCAAATCACCAAACATTTGATCCGTGGTTTCTTGACCAAAATTTTACACTACCCGGGGATTCCTGAAAGTTCTGCGACTCACTTACTACTTACTTACTTGCTGTGGAGTCGGAATCCACTCATGGATGACCCTCCATCGGGTTTCCAAGGCTGTAAATCATAGGTGAGGAGATTGTCCATCTTTCTCTTGCAGAGCTGCTGGTAGATTTGGACGACCTGACAGGCATGACCTTGGAGTGTGCATTTCCCTACAGACTGCACCGCCTACAGACTGCAGTCCCCGAAAGACTTGTCAAACGTGTTAAAACAAAGTTTCTGATTCAGAAGCTCTGGAATGAAATCTGAGGATTTTCATTACTAGCAAGTTCCCAGATAATGCTAATACTGCTAATCTAGAAACTGTTCTTTGGTAATCAGTCAATACTCTCAGTAATACTCTCAATAGAGTTCCTGTCCTTTGCTAAGGTTAAGATAATGAGGTAGAATATTGAAGACACCTGTTTGGTCTCCGCTTCCATCAACAGAAGCTCCTATCTTTCCTCTTGCTTTCTGAAAATCTAGCTTGGATGTTTCATTAAATATCTATGACATTTTTGTGTTTAAAATTTTCTATTTAGATAGGTTTCAAAGACTTTCGGTATCAGAGACAAAGAAAGAGATTGAAGAATAAAATGTGCCTTTGACCTGAAAATAAGACATAATAAACATATTCAGTACTAATCTAAAAGCTAAAATCTCTTCATTCTCCCTTAATCGTGCGTGTCAAATTTCAGAAGCATTAATTTCTTTTTCTCTTCTTGGAGGAGTGAATAAGTAATATTTTTGTGAATTTAGGTGGGCATGATTTGGGATTGGTACTCCAGGTACTACACAACACAGATCTTCCAAACCTCTAATTTCTACTGGAGAACATTCTGTGGTGCCAGAGAATCTATAGTCAAGGGACTCATTAAGATAATGGTAACTGTAAACGTGTTAGGACACCTCTTGGTATAATGGATCAGTTCCTGAGAAATTGCAAGTCAAATTACTGTTGATTAGATCCTATTAACATAATCCAATTCTAGATACACTCAACTGTCACTGTTTCCCAACACTTTAGTTTGAATTTTCTGCATTTTCTTCTTCCCAACCTTAATGATCTATCAAGCAAGACACAGCAGAAACTAGTCTCTACTGAGCTTCTTTGAGAGGTGAAAAAATTGTGATCTAGGGAGGCTCCAGTCACATGTGTAAGTATTCAGGCACAGCATTACCATGAAAACTCCAAAATCCACTCTACTTTCACATCTCACCGATTCCTCTGCTCCAACTCCTTCTTAGTCTCTGTTGCAATTAAGTCAACTCGAACTCATTTCAACTCCAAGTATGTCACGGTACAACTGTGCTCCACAGGGTTTTTAATGGCTGGGTTTTCAGAAGCAGATTACCAGACCTTTCTTCTGAGGCACCTCTGGGATGACTTAGGCCTCTAACTTTGAAGTTGGTAAGAGTTCACATTAACTGTTTGTCACTTAAGGATTTCTCCAATTCCTTCTTGCTTGTTAGGTGTTGTTGAGTCCACTGTGACTCAGAGTGACTCCATGTACAGAAAATTGAGCCTTGACTGATCCTGTAAAATCCTTACAGTTTCAAGCCATTTTTGCATTGCAGTCCATCATGTTAAGGGTCTGCCTCTTTCTCACTCACACCCCACTTGTCTGATAAATCCTTAGAGATCCTTAACTAGACTAGCAGAGTGAGTCTTTCAAAGGCTAACTGTAAAGGAGAATTATTTGTTGTAATAAATTGCCTATGATCTAGAAATTATTTTTTTTTACTGTGTATCTGTGTGTGTGTGTATGTGAGAGAGAGAGAGAGAGCTTAGAGGTAAAATCACCTGAAAAAGAAAATAAGTGGGGAAGAGGCAGGATGAGAGGTAACTAATGGTAAGATGAAGTCAGAATATTTTAATCAGAAAGGTGCAAAATGTTACACTGTCACAGACTGATTTTTAATAAGCCTGGTGAACAACCCAAGCTTGTAATAAAGAGGTGCAATTTAGAGATTCTCTGTGAGCATGCATAAATTACTTGAAAGCTTAAGAAGGAAGACACAGGCGGTGAGCACATTATCTGCTCTGGCCCACGTGAAAACAACAACTTGTTAGCACTGACTTTGTTTTCTAAAGCAGGGTTATGGTGAAAAGGAAAACATCCCATCTAACCAAGCTCTGAAATCCTGTGCAAACAAAAGTTCTCCCAAGTAAACTGAGTTTTGCCCCCAGTGCATTCTTTAGGGCTTAGAGTATATATATAAGCTGAGTTCCTCACTATTATTCATACAATGTCAGGAAAGGTTTTACAGATTTGTGACCTTAGGTTTTAAAAGAGGATGCATAGAAGTTGACCATGACCTGAACTGCCCATAATGTCAGCCTGACAATTAAGACAATGTAACTTTTGAAGCCCAGGGACTACACAGGGCTGCTCTGAGCTTTGCAACCAGGCGAGAAATTGCCAGTTTTAATAGTTGCCCGGGTGTGACAGGCACGGCTGTTGGCTGCTCATGATCCCTCTGGGAAACAGATTGTTAGAAATAAACAAGGTCTGTGAATAGAGCTACACTACTCTGGGATCTGCTGGCATTTGCTGGTTGATTTCCCAGATTCCTTTAGCAATGTTTAGTCAACAGAAACTCGTTTTCTCCTGAACAGACTTAAGTACCACTGTTGTGCACAGAATGGTACCAACTCTTTGCTCATTCAGTGTGGAGAGGTGTCTAGACCAGAAATACAGGAAAACATGAATTAAATGAACCTCTATCCTTCCTTCATGAAACAATTACTGCTTGTTTACTCTGTTCGAGGAAGCCCTGGTGGCATAGTCCGTATGGAGTTGCACTGCTAACCCCAAAGTGGTACCTCTCTGTGGTTTGAATCCAACGGTGACTCCTCTGGAGAAACATGGGCAATATCTTCTGACATGATCTGCAGCCTCGGAAACCCACCGAAGGGTCAGCTATGAGTTGGTTCAGACTCAACAGCAATTAAATTTTGAGTTGGTGACTGTGTACTAGGTCCTGGAAGAGACTCTACAAAGATGTCTGCTCTCTAAAGGGGTTTAGTCTATCTTACAAAATATGGAGAAAATAAACATGTCAATTCAATGAGACAGATGTTATAAGAGAAGACAGAACCTCATGGAGGATTAGAAGATGTCATTTACCTTGCAGTAGCACATCGTGCTTCACAAAAGTAACATTTAGTTGCGTTTTAACTGACAAGGTTGAATATGTTTAGTGGAGAAGATGGTGAGAGAAAAAAAAAGGTGATAAAAAGAGTTCTACAGGCAGAGGGAATATCGTGTGCAGAGATCCAGAGGTAGAGGCATGAAAGGGCATATTGTGCTCAGGGAATAGTGAGAATTTCTATGTGGTTGCAGCACAGAGATTTAGAGGAAATGTTGGGTGAAAATATTGAAAGTCTAAACCTTCTTAGCAAGAGCAAAGGTGAACTTGAGAAATTGAAGGCAGCTTTTCAGGACGGCTGTGGCATAGCTTCATTAGAGTGGGGGGTACATGGGGAAAAAATTCCAGGGGATAACTAGTGCTATTCAGGCTCCAGCCACAATAAACTCTCTCCTCATTGCTGTCAAGTTGATCCTCCACTGGGTTTCTGAGGCTGTAAAGCACATGGGTGATTGTCCATCTTTCTTCAGAGTCAATGGTGGATTCAAAACACCAGAAGAGTGTAGCCCTTGGGTTAGCAGTGCAACTCCCTACAAACTACACTACACTAGTTCTCAAACAGCATGTATGTATGAAACATACCATTAATACAGGGAAAGGATGAGTTAGCAGTGAAACACCCAATGAACTACACCACCAAAGCTTTCTTCAAATCTCAATAAAACCAGACAATTTTGTTGTCCTGTGAGCAACGGCATCAGTGGGGACTTGCTACTATTGTTTCAAATATAGATCAAGAGAGAAAGAAAGCTGTCTTTTTTCCTCTCATAGATTTCTACGTTACATGTCCATCATGTAATTCAATGCCCTGACACACACTGATCATCTTCTTACCAAAATCTTACAGATACACACTGATGATCTCTTTACCAAAACCTCACCTCTTCCATGTATTTCCCACACTGCTGCCAGAATGTTAATATTGTTGTTGTTATGAGCCGTCAAGTTGCTTGTGACTCATTGCGACCCTATGTACAACAGCCCTAAACTCTGCTCTGTCCTGTGCCGATCTCACTGTCTCTGATACACCCATCCCAATTACCCCAGTCACTGAATCAATCCACCTCCTAGAGGGCCTTCCCCTCCTGCGCCTGCCCTCCACCCTCCCAAGTCAGAATAGGCCTACTAAAACAGTTTTTAAAGCCCAGCTTCTCAATGGCTTACTCATTTACTTATTGCTGTAGAGTAGAAATAAACTCATAGCTGATCCTCCAATGAGTTTTCAGAGGCTATGAACCTGATGGAAGGAGATTGCCTATCTTTCTCCCATGGAGCAACTGGTGATTCAAATCATCTGTCTTTGGGTTGACAGTGCGACTCCTTATCCACGAGGCCGATAGTTAGACTAAAAATTCTAAAACCCAAATTCCTCAGATGCCTTAGTTTCTCCTCATACTATGTGCATTTCTATATTTACATGGTTATGCTCATGCAAGAATGATATGCCTTTTCTATTATTCTCCGTTAAAATTCTACTCATCTATCAAAGCCCAACATAATGCCTACTTCTTTAATAAAACCTCCTTGTTTCTTCTCATCCTATTCTTCTTTGACTCACAACAATAGGCTGGTTTGAACTCAGCATTTATTTACTTACTTAGTCTGTGTTAACTTTTCAGCAGATGAATAAAGACGATAGAAGGCAAATTGATGCCTTTCTATTGTGGTGTTGATGAAGAGTAATGAATATCCCAAGGACTGTTAAAAGAGCAAACAAATCTGTCTTGGAGTAAGTGCAACCAGAATGCTCCTTAGAGAAAATGATGGTAAAACTTCAGCTCACATACTTTAGAAGTGTTGTCAGGAGCGAATAGTTTCTGGAAAAAGATATGCTGAGAAAGGAAGAGAGTAAGCAAAAGAAATCAAGTCCCTCAATGAGATGGATTGACACACGGCTACAATCATGGGCTTTCAGATAATGAATATCTACCTTCAGGATGGTGCAGGACAGGCTAACACTCAGTTGTCTTGTTCACAGTATTACTGTGAGTCACAGTTCACTCGGTGACAGTCAACAACAACAATTTTTGACAGAGAGGCAAACTTAAGATGTGCATAAAAGTGTACTTATTTTTGCTAAAAAGAAACTGTGCAGTTTCTTATTTCTAAGCAGTTTTGGTGTTTGGGTGGGGTTTTTTGGTGGTTTTTTTTTAGGTCAGGTTTTGGTTTGTTGGTGGGGTTTTTTTTTAGAGGTCAAGATCATGTCTTAATTTCAGATTTTTATTATTCTTATTCAGAGAATATTTTTAAGCCTTAATTTTGATTGAGAGTGTGAAAATTTTTACAAGAGTACGATTTCTTTGTGCTTTTTTCAAAACACAAGAAAGCCTTATAAGCAAAATATCTTCTTTTCAATGAAATGGCGTGGAACAAATTGCATAATTTTCAAAATCGTGACCAAGTATATTCTCCCACACTATCGTACAATGAGGAAGAAGCTTTATATTTATCTCACGTTTAAAATCATAAATTTGTTAATTATCTTGGAACTGAATTGAAACAAAAGGGCCTTTCATTCATGGACTCTTGCTAAGAAAGCAGTGAATCAAAGCTAATGGAGAAATTTACTTCAGGGCCAGAGAGAATCAATTGCTTTTGAGTCAATACTGGTTTTGGAAGCCTGATGAAGATGGATCATTCAACAGGGACTGGGATAGGTACACTGCCCATCTCCATTAGTTACTGCAACAACCCAAATCACCCGCCTTAAGTCAAATCAACTTTGCTTTCTCTTGCTATTCTCAAATACTGCAGGTTAATTACTCCATAAATAGTCATTCATTAGCACATGCATTATTATTTAAAGTTACCTCTCACCTCATTGTCATCAAGTTGTTGTTGTTGTAATGTGCTGTCCTAAACCCTGCTCTATCCTGTGCCAATCTCATTGCCTCTGACAAACCCATCCCGAGTACCCCAGTCACTGAATCAATCCACCTCATAGAAAGTCTTCCCCTCCTGCGCTGTCCCTCCACTCTACCCAGCATGATGTCCCTCTCTAAAGACCTGCCCCTCCTTACAACATGTCCAAAGTATGTCAGACGAAGCCCCAGAATCCTTGCCTCCAAGGAGCAGCCTGGTTTAACCCTCTCTACGATGAATCTGTTTGTTTTCTTGGCAGTCCATGGTACATTCAATACTCTTCTCCAGCACCACAGCTCAAAGGCGTCAATTCTCCTTCTATCCTCCCTAGTCATTGTCCAACTTTCTGATGCATAACAAGTGATTGCAAAAACCTGGCCTGTATCAGGCGGACCTTAGTCTCCAGAGAGACACCGTTGCTCTTGAGTACTTTAGAGAGGTCCCTAACCACAGACTTTCCAATCACAATACGTTTTTTTATTTCCTGGCTACTGGTGCCAAGACTGTTGACCGTGGAGTCGAGCAAACTGAAGCTGTGAACAATCTCAATATCTTCGTCATCCATCCTGATGCTACCGATTGGTCCAGTGGTGAGAATTTTTGTCTTCTTAACATTGAGCCTCAGTCCATATTGAAGGCTGCAGTCCTTGACCCTCTGCAGTAAGTGCATGAGGTCCTCCTCAGTTTCAGCGAGCAAGGTTGTGTCATCTGCGTAATGCAGATTGTTAATAGACCTTCCACCAATCCTAACGCCACACCTCTTCTCATAGAGCCCCGCCTCTCGGATAATCTGCTCTGCATACAGGTTGAAAAGGTATGGAGACAGGACACATCCCTGACGTACACCCTTCCCAATTTTGAACCATGCAGTGTTGCCCTGCTCTGTTCTGACGACTGCCTCTTGGTCCAAGTATAAGTTTCGCATTAGCACGATTAAATGTTCTGGGATTCCCATTCTTCTCAGAGTCAGCCACAGTTTGTTATGATCCATGCAGTCAAATGCCTTTGCATTGATTATGTCATCAAGTTAGAACCTACTAATAGTTAACCCTCCAGAAAACATCTCAGAGGCTGCAAATCTCAGCGGAGGAGATTGCCCATCTTTCTCTCATGGACCTGCTGGTGAATTCAAACTACCAAAGTTGTGCCTCCTTTGAGTCGGACTATGCCAACAATTGTTGTTATTATTGTTGTTGTTGTTGTTATTCTATGCCATGGAGTCAATCATGACTCATAGCTACCATATGCACAATAGCTCTGAACTCTGCCCTATCCTGAGACGCTCTCACTGTCTCCTACACACTTATAACCATTACCCTAGTTATTGTGTCAATCTATTGCCTCTGGGTTCTTCCTCTCCTGTTCTGTCCTTCCATCCTTCCAAACATCATGTCCTTCTTCAAGGACTGGCCCCTCTTGGCAACATGCCCAAAGTATTCTGAGACAAATTCCTTGCTTCCAAGAAGTAACAACCATTCCCAAAGTATGTGAAATGAAATTTCTCCATCTTTTCCTTTAAGGAGCACCCTGGTTGTACTAGGCCACTAAAGTGACTGCTAAATCATTTTAAAAAGGTGACTTTTTCACCCTGTCACATTGCCCAGAGACTAATGGAAGCTGTCCACTGAGTTTCTGAGGCTGCAAATATTTATGAAAGAGACTACCTGCCTCATCTTTTTCCATAGTTGTTATTCTTATTTTGTGCCATCAAGTTTCCTGTGACTCAGAGCGACCCTCTGAACGCTGCCCTATGATGAGCCAGTCACATTATCGCCGACACACCTCATCCCATTACCGTAGACACTGAGTCAATCCATCTGTTGGTACATCCTAATGACTGATTTTTGGTCAGCAGACTTATACGTAACCCACTATCTATCAGGGCTTCTTATGCTCAGCTCTTGCAGCTATTTAAAGTCAACAGAAAGAAACCAAGAAGGACATCTTTCTGTGGTTTATCTGTCCTTGTACCCTACGTTCTTTGATGGCCGGACCTGGGTATGATTCATCTTTTTAATGCTTCTTTATATCTGGCAATGTGCTCTGCACAACTGAGTGCTTCAGTAAATAGTTTTTAGGTGAGTAAAAAGAAACCTCTTTCACTAGGAAAGACAGACTTTAGCTTAAATTCATAGACTGATTCTCTGACAACAATATGAGCTAAATGAAACATTTAAGTGCTATTTTGAGTGGGGACTGACTCATGGAGACTCTGAACAACAGATCTGAACCCCTGTGCCATCCTCATCATCTCTGACACACTTGAGCCCATGGCCACAGTCACTGTGTCAATCTATCGCACCGAGGTAAAGGAAACATAGTACAATATTTTTGCACATTTATTTTGTCTCTAAGCCAAGTGTTAACATGCTTATTTTAGTGTTGGAAAAACTAATCTTTATAGAGATTATGGGATTCATCTCAAATGTTCCGATTTCCAAGTTTATGGAATATTAAAAAAATTAAACTATCCACACACCAAGCCATCTGCTAAAATTCATTCAAGAGACTTGTCAAAATGTTTTTATCTGCTTATCATTTTTATTGTCAAAGTCATATGGATGGGGAGAAAAGGGTTGGGTATCACGTAACAATATTAATTTTTTGCAACTGTTGTCGGACACAATGGGGAGCTCTGGTGGCCTAGTTAACAAGGAGTTGTACTGCTGGTCCAAAGGCAAGCAGCTCAAATTCACTAGCTGCTCTCGGAAGAGGTGGCCAGCCTGCTCCTATGCAATTTACATAGGAGGAAAACCCACTAGACTGTCAGCTATGAGTCAGTTCTGACTCAATGCAAACAACAATAACAACAGAGACACCTGTCCCACATCCCCACTGAACAAACAGTGTGGTTGGTGGAAGCTGCTGTGGCCAGAACTACCAAACTGCCTTTTAGTGAGTGCACATCAAAATCAGTGCTTGGTTTTATGAATAGTCATATTTCATCATCAGGTTCAATGTAGGAGAGTTTGTGAAAAATCTATACTAACTTGTAAGATCTGGAAGAAAGTGAAAATTAAATATTCATGACCAGAAATGTTTAGACCTTCTTTGCAATATTAGAGGTAAGGCAAAGTAAAATTTTCTAGAATGCTACTTCATTCAACATGTGTTTAAGGTAATACAAATATAACTTTTATTAAAGTGATTTAAAGACAGCATCCAGGCCTGGAAGATGTGCTTACCACCCTTCACTCCCTGCAGTTCCTCCCTGGGGAGTGTAGGGGGTGGAGGGGCGGCAGGGGGGGGGCGGGAGGAGGAGTAGCAGGTAGAGCAGAAGGCACAAGCTGACTGTTGCCTCCTCCCCTCTGAACTAAAGCCAAAAATGTTTCCTCACTATGCTGGTTCTTTGATCTCTCGTTCCCTATTTTTAGAACTCTTCTGTCCAACATCCTCTGCCCCATTGCCGTGACCTTTCATGACACACTTCTCCTGGTGGTTATTCTGGGATCATGTTCCCTTCCCAAAGCATTACTACAGCTAGAATTAATGTATGAGACAGATCAGTACAAGTCCTTACTTGAAAAATACTCAAAGCACGTGTTCCTGCAAGGGTGAGAGAGCTGGTGTACAAAAGGACAAAAACATCCTCCTTATTTTTAGTCATCAAAGCACTCTAGAGGGACTGGTTAATGTAGTAGATAACCACCAGCCTTCTAACCGAGGTGGACAGCACTATCTGGGCAGAATCTGGGTACATGGGATTGGGTCATGTGTTCAACAAGGGTGATAGGAGAGAGAGGAAAAAAAAGAGTATGAATATGTGTTGTCCAGATCATAGAGAAAAAGGAGACAAAATTCATAGAGGGGAAAATGACATTTACTATTTCAGGTTTATTTTTTTATTTATTTCAGGGTTTCCCTCAAAAAGAGGTTTTACACCACCTGTCACTGCAGCACTGCTCACAATAGCCAAATGGTGGAAACAAGCTAAATGCCCAACAAGAGATGAATGGATAAACAAGATACGCTACATAAGCTCAATGGAACAATACTAAATCAGTGGAAGAAATGAAGTTTTGGTACATGCTCTAGTATAGATATGGCTTGAAGACAAGATTTCTTTCTGAAGAACAAAAACCTTATGTGACCACAGATGTGTAGGCCGTTTATGCTGTTGGATGTTGCTCCATCAGACATTAGGCAAGATACCTGTACTTTCCCCCTCAATTTTAAATGTCTTTAAAATGAAATTATTTTTCATTCCTTTTTTTCAGTATTATTGATTTTGTTATTATTGTTTAAGTTCTTATTATCACCCAAAGGAAGGTTAACTTAGAACATAGACCTTTATGATTCCTCTTCTAAAATTGACCACATTTTTCATTGACCTAAGATGTATTGACATTTGGATGAGTAGATGAGTAATTCTCTTTTGACAATCTGTTTTTAGAAAATTGCAAATGGGACCATGTGTCAACTTATTTGGTAGAGTTACCTCTAATCCCTCCAAATAATGAAAATTTAATTGACTATGTCTTCTTATCCTTAGGCAAGAAGCTACTACTACACTAGCATCACAGCAGTTCATTACTACCATTTCCAACTTGCAACCCTATCTAAGGAGGGGGAAACAGGACACTGACTCACAGGACCATGAGCATCTCTCTGGAAGGGCCAGAGGGAATAAGAATAGAACAGCCCCTCACTGCCCCAGAACAAAAAGCAGATGAGCAGCACCCCAACAGCAAGAGGTTCTTCTACTCACTGCTGACTCACAAACTCAAAATTGTGATACAGAGACTGAGGTTCATTAGGGAAGTAAGTGGGGCAAGGAGGACAGCAAAGAATATCTCACAATACAAGTCCATGTTTTAGTTCAGCAGTTCCAAGGAACAATTTCTCCATAAACCTAGGCTCTGGTTTCAATTTAGCAGTCAAATTCAAATCATCCAGCAAGGTTGGCTGTTGTTATATGTCATCAAGTGGACTACAACTCACAACAAACCTATGCACAATAGCTCTGAACTCTGTTCTATCCTGAGCTAATCTCATTGTCTCTGTCACACCTACCCTCATTACCCTAGTTATTGTGTCAATCCATCTCATCCGGGGTCTTCTCCTGTGCTGTCCCTCAACCCTTCCAATCATGATAACTTTCTTCAAAGACTGGTTGCTCCTGGCTACATGCCCAAAGTATGTGAGACAGAGTTTCAAAATCCTTGCCTCCAAGGAGCAGCGTGCTTTCACCTTCTCCGAGACAGACCTGTTAGATTTCTTGGAAGTCTATGTTCAATATTCTTCTCTAACACCAGAACTCAAAAGTATCAATTTTTCTTCTGTCAAACTTGGTCATTGTCCAGCTCTTTGATGCATAGCAAGTAATTGAGGAGACCATGGTTTGGATCAGGCATATCTTAGTCTCTAGATTGACATCCTTGTTCTTCATTACTCTAGAGAGGTCCTTGACAGCAGATTTTCCTAATGCAATTTGTCTTTTGATTTCCTGACTGCGGGTGTCAAGACTGTTGATTACAGAACCAAGAAAGCTGAAAATATAATAATCTCAATCTTTTCTCCATCTATCATGATGCTGCCAATTGGCCCAGTGGTGAGAATCTTTATTTTCTTGATGTTGAGCTTCAATCCCTATTTCAAACTAAAGTCCATGACCCTCTGCAGCAATGGTTCAGATCCCCCTCAATTTCAGCTATTATAAAACTAAATGTCATATATTGAAGGACATAGATACACCAACTACACTAAATAGTAATAAAGAAACTATTTTAAAGATCTAAATAAAGATTCTTAGAGTTGGTAGCTATAATATCTGAGATGAAAATGGAAATGAATTTAACATCAAATTGCAGTTATACTTGTATAGTAAATTATTCTACTTCCACTTGTATAATAAATTATTATACTTACTCATTCTGTATAATAAATGATTAATGAACTTGGAGGCATAGCTTAAGCAATTATCCAGAATAAAATACAAAAAGAAATATTAATAGAGTCTCAGTGAGCTGAGAGAAACTTCAAGTGATCTAATATACATAATAATTGAAGTCCCTGAAATGCAGGCAGGCATATGGTGAGTCCAAATATACTTGGAGAAATAATGGTTAAAAGTTTTCCAAATCAGATAATAATTCTAAACAGAAAGATGTAAAAACTCCAAGAACAAGAAAAATGAAGACAACTACATCAAAGCACATCCCAAGAAATTTATTTAAACTGGTGATAAAGACAATAATCTTTAAAGTAGCTATGGAGGCAGGGGAGATTACACAGGAAACAAAGATTTGAATGACAACAGACTTCTTATCAAAAATAACACTAGCCAGAAGACAATGGAGCAATACTGATTTTAAAAGTAAAAATATATGCTATGCTATAAACCCTAAAGCAACCAGTGAAATCATACAAAAAGATAATAAAATCAATAATACAAATAAGGCAATAAAAATAGAGATAAAATCATAAAAATTGAATATGAAAAGTAGAAGTTGTAAAGAAGAGATGGCAAAGACAGAAAGTAGATTAATTGAATATGAAAAGTAGAAGTTGTAAAGAAGAGATGGCAAAGACAGAAAGTAGATTATAATATTAAATAGATGATAGATAAAACCCAAAGAAAGCGATAATCACATTAAGTGTGTATGGTCTAATTATCTCAAATAAAAGGTAGAGAGTGTCACATCAGATAAAAAGACAAAGCCAAACTAAAAAAAAATTAAAATAAATACGCTTGTTAAATATAAAGACAAAGAAAAATTAAAAGTAGAGGGAAAACGCCATGCTAACACTCATTACAAGAAAGCGTAAGTAGATTTTTTTGTTCCTGTTGTTCATTGCTGTTGAGTTAAGCAAACTCATAGCAACCCTATGAACAAAAGGCCTGAAGCCTTTCCATGACTACGTCATTTATCAAAGAATTTCCAGAGTCATGTTGCTTAGGAAATGGATGCCACTCCTGCTTCCAAACCTGTCTTAAACTGGGCGCTCCACCAAACACTGTCCACCACAGGTAACTGTTATGGCATTTGACACCCCACTGGCACAAGGTTCGGCATCACAGCATCCCCAGGTTACCTCAGTACAGCATATTGACAGAAGAGTGCTGTACCACTTAGAAAGATGTTCCTCCAAAATATAACAACAACCAACTTTAAATACAAAGGCCCTCCATGAGGTCTTGTTGACTCTAAAAAGATGCTTAAATAAAAAACAACCAGTATATTATGTTGTTATTTTTAGGTGCCATTGAGTGGCCTGTGATGCACGGTGACGCTATGTACAGCAGCTCTGAACCCTTCCCTGTCTTGAGCCAGTCTCACCAATTCCAACACACCAAACCCCATTGCCCCAGTTATTGTATCAATCCTCTCATCTGAGGTCTTCATCTCCTGCACTGTCCCTCCACACTTCCAAACATGAAGTCCTTCTCTAGGGACTGGTCTCTCCTGGCCATGTGCCCAAAGTATGTGAGGCAGAGCTTTAAAATCCTTGCCTCCAAGGAGAGATTTTGTAAGTACATTTTAGTAAAGAATATTACTATAGATGCTCTTGTTGTTAGTGCTGTCAGATTGCTTCTGCCTCATATACAAGATGAATGAAACATTGCCTGCTCTTGTGTCATCCTCACAATTTTTCATATGCTTGAACCCATTGTTTCAGCTACTACATTGTTTCAATCTATTTCATCTTTTTTTTATTCTGACCATTTTTCTTTAACATGGCACAATATCCTTCTCAAGGAACTGGTCTCTTCTGATAACATATCCAAAGTCTTGCCATCTTGCTTCTAAAGAGGAATTTTAGCTGTTCTAAGACAGATTTCTTCATTCCTTTAACTGCCCATAGTATATTCAATATTCTTCACCAACACTACCATCCAAACGCACCAGTTCTTATTTTGTTATCCTTACTAATTGTCCAGCTTTCTTCACATGCATGCCTGGTGACAAAAATACCATAGCTTGACTCAGGCATCATCTAGTCTTCAAAGTGACATTTTTATTCTTTATCCGTTTAAAAACGTCCTTGGGAGGAGATTTTCCTATTGTAATACATTGTTTGATTTTTTCACTGGGGCTTCCAAGGATGTTGATTGTGGATCCAAACATGTAATCCTCACAACCTTTTCTCCTTTTATCAGAATGTTGCTTATGTTTCTTAGTTGTGTTTGTATTGAGATATAATCCATACTGAAGGCTATACTCTAAACTTTATCAGTGAGTGCTTCAAATTTTCTTCACTTCCAGCAAGCATGGTTGGTGTCACCTGCGTATCACAGGTTATTTATAAGTATCCCTCCAGTCCTAAAACTGTGTTCTTCATGTAGTCCAAATTCTCAGGTTCTTTTCTCAGCACACAGATTAAACATGTATTGGAGGAATATACAACACTTATCCAGGATATTATCTCAAACTGCCAGTCACTGACCGCAGCTGGAAGGTTCCAGCACCCATTTGGGTTCTTGTCCTGCCATGATGGCGCAAGCCTCAGCTGGACCCTGCACCATAACAGCCAAACAGTATGGATGTTTTGGCATTAGCGCTACTTTTCCATTTGTTGTATTGGTGTAATTATTTGCATGTTGATAATTACTTTATGTTGTTGTTGTTGTTATGTGACGTTGAGTCGTTTGCGACCCATAGCGACCCTATGCACAACAGCCCTAAACCCTGCCTATCCTGTGCCAACTGCACTGCCTCTGACACGCCCATCCCAATTACCCCAGTCACCGAATCAATCCATCTCATAGAGGGTCTTCCCCTCCTGCACTGTCCCTCCAC
>NW_006399977.1:3300554-3324004 GCF_000299155.1 Elephantulus edwardii
CCTTTGTATTTCCATACTTGATAGTTCTGCCTAGGTTGCCCTTTCTGTTAGTCTTTGTGTGTTCTGTTGTGCATAGAGTTTTCAGAGGCCTGCTATTTCAGAAGTGGGTGGCCAATCCTTCTTCCTAGTCTGTCTTGATTACTTTATAGCTTATGTATATGTATGTTTGCTTGCTTATATATTGCAAAATATCATTTGCTCTTATTAGTATATCACCTGTACTAGAGTAACTCGTGGGTTGCTGTGATGCTGGAACTTCTGCCACCAGTGTCTTAAATGTCAGAAAGGTCACCCATGGTGGACTGGTTTCAGCAGAGCTCCCAGATTAAGACAGACTAGGAAGTAAGACAGGCCATCTACTTCTGAAATACCAGAACTCTGAAAATCCTATGAATAATAGAGAAACATGGGTAGCTATAGTATTAGAGGTAAAGCCCAGATTGGAAGTCATTAAAAGTGAGGAGAAACAGCAGCAAACATCCTTTAAAAATTGGAACGTGGTATATAAGAAAACTAGAAGTTGTCAAAATGAAATGGAGTAAATGAACATCATCATCCTAGTCATTACTAAGATGAGCTAGACTGGCATTAGCCACTTTGAATCACATAATCACATGATCTATTATGCCAGAGCGAAAGACAGAGGAAGTATGGTGATACATACATAGTTAAAAAGACAATTTCATCTTTATTCCTGAAGTACAATGTTGTGGGTGATAGGATTCTGTCCATACATATACATACAAGGGAAACCTGTTAATATGACTATTATTCAACTATACTTACAAAGTCAAAGAGGAAGAAATTGAGGATTTTTACCAAATTTTTTATTATGCAAGGAAGATGCACTAATTATAACTGGTGAATGGAATAAAAAGAAACAATGAAGAAGGAATGGTAATCAGAAAGTATGGAGCTGGTGACAGAAACTAGAAAGGATATTTAATGATCAAATTTTGTACATTCAATGATTTATTTACCATTTTAAAAAAACATATAGACTTCTCTTGATGGACTGCACAAAAATCAGATTGATCTGATCACAAAATATATCTGTGAAAGGAATCATTGGAGAAACTGAGTATCAGCAGTCAAAGCCAAAGCAGTTGCTGACTGTGTAACAGACCATCAATAACGTTTGTGGAAGTTCAAACTGAGGCTGAAGAAAATTTAAGTAAGTCCACAAAAATCAAAATACAACCTTGATTCTTCCCACTTGAATTAAAAAATCATCTTAAAAATGGTTTTGAGGTATTAAACATCAATAATCAAAGGCCATAAGTTGTAAGATTACCAAGGATATAATTCATGAAGAGAGCAAAAGGTCATTACAGAGTAACATGAAAATATCAATATGTGTCATAAGATACTCTGAAAATTGCACAAGATCTTCAAGAAGCCAAATCAACCACAACAAGATAAAAGTAAATAACCCAATTGAAAAATGAGCACAGTATATGAACAGACACTTCACTGAAGAAGACATTCAGAAGGCAAGCAAACACATGAAGAAATGTTCAAAATCCCTAGCTCTAAGAGAGATGTAAATCAAAACAACTATGAGATATCATCTCACCCCAGTAAGACTAGCAAAATAGTAAACATCAAATGTGGGCCAGGTTGTGGAGAAAATGGAACCCTTATTCACTGCTGGTCGGAGTGTAAAATGGTACAACCACTATGGAAGGCTGTATGACACTTTCTCAAAAAGTTGCAAATAGAAATACCATTTGATCCAGCAATTCTACTACTGGGAATTTACCCTGAAGAAATCATAACTGTCACCCAAGCAGATATATATGCACACCCATGATTATTGTGGCTTTGTTCACAATAGCGAAGAGTTGGAAACAACCTCAGTGCCCATCAACAAACGAATGGGAAGAGAAGCTGTGGTATATTCACACAATAGAATACTATGCAGCATTGAAAAATAAGGAACTCATGCAATATTATGCAAAATGGATGACCCTGGAGGACATTATACTGAGTAAAACATTTCAGTCACAAAAGGACAAATATTGGATAGTGCCACTGTTGTAAAATGGGACTGCCATCAGGGTTGAGGGAAGACAGAAAAGGAGGGGAGGAATAATATATATTGCATTGAAACAGATGAGGGAGAGAAATGTTTAAAAGGGACATATGAATGGGTATTGTTGTCATTACAGAATTCCAGAGTGAAGGCTGCATAGTGGAGTGGACTTGGGGGGGGGAGGGATTGAATAAAAATGAAAGAGTTTTTCTTTTTCTTTTCAAGGAGAAGAGCGAATTGGGTGTGGGGAGGGAGGGAGAAAAGTGCAACAATGAATGGCTGGAAACCCTAACTCTCTGTAAATTTTCATTAAAATTAATTTAAAAATTTTTAAAAAAGAAGCCAAATCAAAGGGAAGAGATACTGAAGTAAAAGAGCTGAACAGAAGATTTCAAAGGACAGCTCGAGAAGATAAAGTATGCAGAGTTGCAACTGGATAACAAAAAGAGACGAACTCTATTAACATTTCTCAAACTGAAAGAACTGGAAAACAAAGTCAAGCCTTGATTTACAATACTGATGGTTGCTATGGGCAAAACACTGAATGATCCAGGAAGCACCAAAAGATGTGAGAATACACAGAGTCAATTTACCAAAAAGAATTGACTGACACTGAAATATTTAAGGAAGTGTCTCATAATGAAGAGTCAATGGTAATAAAAGAAAAAGTTCAAACTGTACTGAACACATTGGCAAAAAGTAAGGCCCCAGAAATCTACGGAATATCAATAGGCATGCTTCAACTGACATGTAGCCTTGGACATGCTCACCAGTCTATGTTAGGAAATTTGGAGAACAGCTGTCTAACCAACTCATTGGAAGAGATTCCTATTCTTTCCAATTCCAAAGAAATTATGTTTACTTCATTGAAGCTGATGAGGGAGAGAATAGTTTAAAAGGAATATATTTTATGGCATTATGATTATCATTAGAGTCTAGAATGAGGGTTGCAGAGTGGAGTATACTCGGGCTGGGGGTGGGGGTGGGGGTGTGCAGAGGGATTGTATACCAATGAAGGAGTTTTCTTTTGCTTTTCAAGGAAAAGAGCGAACTGGGTGTGGGGGTGGGGTGAGCGGGGAGAAAAGTGCAACAATGAATGAATGGAAATCCAAAATCTCTATAGATGTTCATTGGAATCAATTAAAAAAAAAAAAAGAAAGAAAGGGTATTCAACAGAATGTGAGCATTATTGAACAATAGCATTAATATCACACTCAAGCAAAAAATTGCTGAAGATCATCCCAAAATAGCTCAATACATGTTGCTTAGTGGTTCAGTTGATTCAGGCTTTGGTCTTCTCAGTTACTTGCTATACATCTGAGGGCTAGACCATGAATAAGAATGACAGAGAATAATTGATGCCTTCAAGTGGTGGTGTTGGAAAAGAATACAGAAGATCCCATAGACTGCCAAAAGAACAAGCAGATAAATCTTGGAGAAAGTAAAGCCAGAGTGATCTTTGAAGAAAAAGAAGACAAAGCTTCATCGCACATACCTTGGGCATGATGCTATTCTAAGGAAAGGGTATTCCTTGGAAAGGGACCCCATGCTTGGAAGGGGTTACTGAAAGAGAGGAAGAGCCTACAACCAGATGGATTGGCACAGTGACTGAAGCAAGGATTCAAGTATGTCAGAAATTATGATGATGGCACAGGATAGGACAGGGTTCAGATATGTTGTTCATAGGATTGCTATGAGTCATACTTGACTTGATGGCAACTAACAAACAAAATAACCCTGACACATAGTTTTCATGATTTTAAGCTACACAGTATCCCCTTATTCTTTTCAAATAACTGCCCCATGGTCTGTGTACATGTTCCAAGTGGACACAAGCGTTTTTTGGAGCCCTGGTGGCCTAGTGGCAAGAAACTACACTGTAATCCTGAAGGCATGCAATTTGAGGCCACCAGCTGCTCTGCGGGAGAAAGATCCCGTGCAATTAACTGCCTCTGAAAATTCACCAAAGGGTCAGCTATGGGTTGATTTCGACTCTACGGAACACAACAACATAGTGTTATCTGTAATTTGTTAGAGTACACAAAGCCAAATGGTTTTGCATAGACAATAAAACAAAGTTAACTTTCTGGTTTCTCTGCTTTCCAGAATGATTTGGCTGGCATCTACAAAGATAGCCCATACGAGAGATAAAGAGGTAATTTTATAATTAAGGGTCAGTTTTTCAAAAGGCTATAATAATCCTAAATACTTATATACCTGGTAACAAATGTACAAAATTCATCAAGTAAAAACTGATGGAACAAAAACAATAAGCAGACAACGCCACAGTTACAGCTGGAGAGTTTAACACTTCTCCCTCAATTATAGAAAGAACAAGTAAACAATAAAAGTTTTATGGGTATAGGTGAGCTCTGGTGTCCTAGAGGCAAGAAGCTGCATTGCAATCCCAGAGGTGCATGGTTCAAATCCACCAGGTGCTCTGCTGGAGAAGGAGGAACAATCTCCTCCTGTACCAGTCAGATCTGATTTGGCGGTACACACAAAAAATAATAAAATAAAAGAATTTTTAAAAAAAGGTTTACAGGTATTGAAGAATTAAACAATATAAAATAATCTAACTGAAATTTGTAGAACGCACTCCTCTCACACTATCAGAGTAGACATTATTTTCATGATAAACTACATTCTTGGCCATAAAACATATCTCAATTAATTTAGAAGACTTGAAGTCAGTCTTGACCACAGTGAAATTAAACTAGGAATAAGTTGGAAAATGATACCTTAAAAATATCCATATATTTAGAATCTAAATAATAACATTCCTAAATAAATAAGCATTAAAGTAGATATCAAATGAGAAATTAAAAAGTTTTTTAAATTTAATAAAAATGCATAACTATCAAAATTTGTAGGATGTAGCTGACATTGGGCTTAAAGGAAAGTTTATAGCACTAAATGCTTGTATTATAAAGAAGAAAGATCTTAAATCAATTACCTTATCTCCCACACTAGAAAATTGTGGGGGAGAAAAGTTAACCCAAAGAGAGTAGAAGAAAGGAAATAAAGGCAAATAGCCCCCCAAAACAATCAGAGTAAAATGAAATAATACTCTAAACTGTCACCATATGAAAGTAGAGTCCTCTCCTTAGTATATTCTCTCCTCTTGTTCATTTTGACTGTGGCCCATTGTCTGGGAAAAGCCTTCGAACAACTAGGATTACCTTCAAAACTGTGATATGGAAAATCTTGAGACTCACCAAGGACCACTGATTTTAAGGTCATAAATATTAGTTACTCAAGCGCAAGCTATCTTTAGTTGGCAAGATATCTCACATACATTATCAGAAGAGACCAGTCCCTGGAGAAGGTTGTCATTCTTGGTAAAGTAGATCAGCACAAAAGAAGACCCTCAATGAGACTGAATGTCAAAGAGACTGCAATAAAGGGTTTAAACACAGCAAGAATTGTGAGGATATTAAAGAGCTAGGCACAATTTCATTCTGTTGTGCATAGGAAAACTATGAGACTGACTTCAAGGCACCTAACAAGATCCTTAGAACATCAGACTACGTATGATTACCCAAAAGGCTATAAATGTTGTTGTTGTTGTTGTTGTTGTTGTTGTTGCTGTGTGCCGTGAAGTTGGACCAGTTAAGGAGCTGAAAAGAAAATTTCAGAGGGCAGTATGGGAAGGCAAAGCAAAGTATTATAATTAAATGTACAAAGAACTAGAGTCAGTAAATCAAAAGGGACAAATTTGTTTGGCATTCTTAAAGGGAAGGAAATGAAGAACAAATTCAAGCCTTGAGTTGGAATACTTTAGAATGCTATGGGCAAAATGTTGAATGATCCAGGATGCATCAAAAGAAAATGGAAGGTGTACACAGAGCCACTGTACTAGAAAGAATTGACTGACGCAGAAGAATTTCATGAAACAGCATACGATCAAGAGGCAATGATGATGAGGGAGAAAGTTCAAACTGCTCTGAAGGAATTGGTAAAAAACAAGGCCTTGAGAATTGGCAGAATAGCATTTTACATATTTCAACAAACAAATGCAGCCTTGGACAGCACACTAGTAAGTTATGCCAAGAAATCTGGAGGACAGCTACCTGACCAACTGGAAGGAAGAAATCCATATTTATTCCCATTAAAAAAAAATTGACAGAGTATGGAAATTATCAAACAATATCACTAATATCACATGCAAGCAAGACCCTACTGAAGATCATCTAAAAATGATTGCAACAGTACATCAACAGAGAACTACCAAAGTGGACAAGCAGGATTTAGAAGAGGTCATGGCACTAGGGACATTATAGTCAATGTTAGATGGATCTTAGCTCAAAGCAAGGAGTTCCAGAAGAATGTCTATCTGTGTTTCATCGACTATGAAAAGGCATCTGACTGTGTGGATCACAACAAATTGTGTTTAACTTTGAGAAGAATGGGAATCTCAGAATACATAATTGTGTTTATGAAAAACCTATACTTGGACACGCAAGCAGTTGTGATAATAGAAAAAAGAAAACACTGTATGGTTCAAAATCAGAAAAGGTGTACATGAGGGATGCATCCTATCTCCATTTCTTTTTCAATTTATGTATGGAACAGATTATTTGGGAGGCTGGACTTTATGAGGAGAAATACTAAATCAGGAGAAATATTACATCAGAAATATTACAAGACTCATCAACAACCTGTGTTATGCAGATAACACAACCTCGCTTGCTGAAACTGAGGAGGACCTGAGGCATTTGCTGGAGAAGATCAAGGTTTGCAGCCTTCAATATGGATTGAAGCTCACCATCAAGAAAACAAAGGTTCTCACCACTGGGTAAACTGGTAGCACCATGATAGATGGAAAAGAGATTGAGATTTTCAAAAGCTTCAGCTTGCTTTCAAACAATACTCTTGATACCAGCAGTCAGGAAATCAAAGACAAATTGCATTGGGAAAGTCTGCTGTCAGGGACCTCTCCAGATTGCTGAGGAGCAACAATATCAATCTAGAGACTAAGGTGTGCCTGATCAAAGCCATTGTTTTGCAATTTCTTGTAATGCATCAAAGAGCTAGACAATGACTAAGGATGATAGAAGAAGAATCAGTACCTTTAAGTTGTGATGCTGGATAAGACTATCAAAAAAATCAATCTGTCTTAGAGAGGGTAAAAACAGGTGGCTCCTTAGAGGAAAGGACTTTGAAGCACCATCTCACATATTTTGGGTACATGGTCAGGAAAGATAAGTCCTTGCAGAAGGATATACATTGTGCTTGGAAAACTGGAGGGATAGTGCAAGAGAGGAAGACTCCAGATGAGATGGATTGACACCATAACTGAGGTAATGAGAGTAGGTATGTCAGAGACAGTGAGATTGGCTCAGGAGAGGACAAGGTTCAGAACTATTGAACACAAGGTCACTATGAGTCACGAGCAACTTGACAGCACATAACATTAACAACAACAACTGCCAGTGGTCTGACTCTCCAGAGAATTTTCAGAGGATGTAGATCACATGACAGGAAGTTTCTCATCTTTCTTCTTCAGAGCTGCTGGTGGATTTGAACTACATGCCTTTGAGCTGGTAGTGAAGCTCCCTACCACTAGGCCACCACCTAAATTGTTTTCCAGGCATTCAAAACAAATCCAATCTGTTAATAAAAAATTGTTGGCAAATCCTCAAAGTTTTTGCTGATACCATAGTCACTGCATTTAACTTTCATAAAGGTTTGATTGCTATCAAGTCATAGTGATTCATAATGACCCTGTAGTGGGTTTCAGAGCCTGTACACAGCACTGAAAGAGACTACCTATTTTTCCCTAGTGGAACTGCTGTTGGATTTGAACTGAAGTAAGGCACTGCCATTAGCTTTATGAGCACCGTTCCCCATCCATTACTACTGAAAAACCGAAGGGTTCAGATAAGTTGTTTATAGGGTTGCTATGAATTGTACTTAACTCATTTATTTGTCTAACTATCTATTTATTAAAGGAAGCTCTGGTAGTAAGAAATTGTGCTTCCAACTTAAAGATGTGAGGTTCAAATCCACCAGCTGCTTGCAAATGAAAAATGTGCAATCTCCTCCTGTGCAATTCACTGCCTCTGAAAAACTGCTGGAGGGTCTGTTATGGATCATTCTGACTTCACAGTACACAAAAATAATATATAGAGTAATACATATATAGGTAAATAAACTATAGAAAGATACAGCTCTAGAAATAAGCATGTGACTGTGGAGAAATATAGATATTGTAAGGATAGTCAATTAAATTAATACAAAGGCACACATTGTTTATTCTTTCTAAACTTTCAGAGAAAGCACTAGATATTCCAAAAGAAACACAAGCTAATATGATGATAAGATGTCACTCAATATGGAGTCATGTTCTGGTAGGGCTCCTGAAGCAGCTGATGCACAATACACTCTTTTAAGAAACTTATACTGTAATGTTAATATATTGTTTTTGTTGCTAATTGCCATCGAGTCGTAGACGACTCATAGCAACCCTATGAATGAAAGACCTGAACATTTGTGTAATTTTCATCATTTCTCCAAGTTCATAGAATTTCTTAAAGCCAGCTATTTTGGAAGTGGATGCCACTCCTGCTTCCAAGCTTGTTTTAATTGGGGAGCTCCACCAAACACTGTCCACCATGGGTAATCATTATCGTATTTGACACATCAGTATCACAGTGTTTAGCATCACAGCAACCACAAGTTACCTCTGTACAGCAAATGGGCATACCAGTGCTACACCACTTAGAAGAATGTCTGACCAAAAACAATTAAAACCGGGCCTGAAGGC
Organism: Elephantulus edwardii; assembly: GCF_000299155.1. NCBI lineage: Eukaryota > Metazoa > Chordata > Mammalia > Macroscelidea > Macroscelididae > Elephantulus > Elephantulus edwardii. The sequence goes on from NW_006399977.1 coordinate 3,309,359, forward strand.
TGAAGATTAAAATCACCCACCTTTGGCTTGGTAACATCACTTTCTGTCCACTGGGTCAACAGAACTATATGTTGTTGCTGTAAACAACTCATAATGACCCTATAAATGAAAGACCTAAACACTTGTATAACCTTCATCATTTCTCCAAGTTCATAAAGTTTTCAGAGGCAAGCTTTTTTGGAAGTTTATGCCACTCCTGCTTCCAAGCTTGTTTTAATCAGGGAGCTCCACTAAACACTGTCCACCATGGGTAACCATTATTACAGTTTACACATCAGTGTCACAGTGTATAAGATTGCACTGTTCTCAGAGATGGACCACATCTTAGTCATCTTTCTATCTTCAGACTCTAGTATGGTGTAATCATTTAACAAATGTACTATAAATGGCACCTAATCTAAAGAGACACAGATCATGCCTGATCTGATAGTCTGGAGTCTTATAGAAAACAATACAGGCCTTCAGATTACAGTTGAAACCATGGAACAGAGCTTATTATCTCTTTTCTGAGCTCAGTTACACTTTTTAATCTTTCTTAAAAAATGGGTTTGTTCCCAGCATTTAGGTGGGTCCAGGTTTTATCTGACCCAGTGTGCCCATCCTTTCCCCCCAGTGTTCTGAAAGACTGCAGACAGCCGATGACTCACAACCTGGCACACCTCTTAGTTCCTGTGTACTGACACCAAATTGTTTTTCAAAAGAGAGGCAAAAGATCAAAACTTGGATGTTCCTGGCCCTAGGACAGTTTAGGTTATGAGTTTTCCAACATGGTGCTAAGTAATACTGAGTTCCAGATGGCTAATGACAGATAACTGCAGTGGTGATAGAAATTGTCTCAATTCTCACTTCTGTAAAGTCAGAAGTCTTGCCTGAATATGCTTCTCTCCCCATCTCAGTTCCTCCTACCTTTTGCCTTCAGGGCTTCATCATTTGAAAGGAAGGAGTTATTAGGCTGGTCTACTTAGTCTGGTTGCCTTTTCCTGGACTGTGACTCAAGGACTTCTCCTTCATTCAAAATAGCAGAACAAGTACCCAAAAGAGTGCCAAAAACCTTAAAAAAAGTTTGTGTGGGGGGGCAGGGGGAGAATGAAGCCTGCATTAACTCTAATAATAAGATAATGAATCCGTGGAATTTCATAATTGATATTGCTCTTCTTGGTTTCTCAAGATGTCAAGACCTAGCTTGCCTACTCTGTGTACTCACCATTGACCAAGCCACTTGCCCACAGAAGCTCTACAGGGACTTCGGATTTGAACATGAATCCCAAGTTGACACTGATTTTATTTGTATAGTCCATTTCCATTTTGAAGTGCCAACTCTTAGCACTAGTTCATTCAATTCTCCCAATAATTATGTGAGCTATTATTGCTTCCACTTTACACTGAAGAGAATGAGGTTAAGCTGTTAACTGGAGGTTGATATACAGCATCTGTTTCCCTTGAGTCCTAATGCTCTTTTTTGGGGGGGGGGTGTGGCAGGTGATCAGGGTAGGTAAAGTAATTTTATTATAAATTTCCTTTACCTTGGGGTCTCAAAACTTCTAAGAAAGACCTACTGTTATAAAAAGTCCCAGTAGCCCTCAAACGGTTGGTCTCACCTGTGATCAATACATTTTTAAAGACTTAACATACATTCTCACCTTTAGGTGTGATAAGAAGCTGTGCTGCAATCCCAAACACACACAATTTGAATCCATCAGCTGCTCCACAGGGGAAGGATAGGAAATCTCCTCCCGTGTGACTTACTGCCTCTGAAAACTCGCTGGAGGGTCACTATGGGTAGATTATGACTTGAATGCACCGAAGAACAAACAACAGCAGTCTTTAATGAAGATGCATACATTCACTAGAATCACCAGTTTTAAAGGGAACATCTGATTAGGGAATGATTGTGTCCAGTACTTCCTATCCATCAAAATTTATGAACCAAAACAGGACATTGCATCTTTCGTGGTGAGGCTTTGCCTACGCTCCCAAAGCAATTAGGCTTTGCTGCTTCTAGAGAATTGCCTTGAGAGCATTAGTCCACTGTATTGTGATGATCTGTTCAAGTGTCTGCATCCCTGCTAAAATATTACTTGTCACTACGGCAAAATTCACGTATTATTTCTCCATATTATATGTACGGATGCTTAGCATGAAATGTGTCATAGATATGTTTACTAGATTGAACTAAATTGCCTGTCTTCTATGCCTGCAGTACTCAATGTGTGTTCTACATTTGATAGTTTCCCAAAAGAATTTCTACAGCCTCAGAAATCTAAAGCACTGAATACATATTGTATCTTTCCTCTAAGACTTATTTAAAAACAGAAGCTTTATCTTTTTTAAAAATGAGACAAATCTTACCAAAGGAAATAGAAGACTTAAAATCCATGTTACCAGGCCTGCAAGATTTTTCAAGACCTATTCATACTCATGTTTATTGTGGTGTTATTTACAATAGCAAAGAGATGGAAGCAACTGAAGTGCCCATTAATAAACAAAATTATATATATATATATATATATATATATACACACACATATATGCATATAATGGAATACTACACAGCACTGAAAAATAATGACCTTGTATAACATTACATAACATGGGGGACCCTGGAGGACATCATGCTGAATGAAAGACCTCAGTCACTAAAGGACAAATACTTCATAGTACTACTGTTATAAAGCAGGTCTGACTTAGGGTGGTTGGGAGGAGAATCAAGTAAGAGTGGATAGATAATGACTTTTGCAGATAGATAATAACCTTTGCCTTGGAACAGCTGAAGGCAAGAACTGTTTAAAAGGAATATATGATTAGGCATTATACGTGTGACAACAGCGTAGAATAGGAGTTACATCATTGCAAAGATGACTACAGTGTGGGGAGGGAGGGAGAGAGGTAATTGTGCAACAGTGAATGAATAAACAAAAATGTGAACTGGGGAGGGGGAATGGTGGGAGATGGGGTAAAATGTGCAACAATGAATAAATGAAAATCTAACTTCTCTGTAAATGTTTGTTAAAATCACAACTAAAATAAGATTTTAGAAAAAAATGTATTTTCCAGACCATAAATCTGGGAGGCTGGACCCTATGAGGAGAAATGTGGCATCAGGATTGGTGGTAGACTCATCAACAATCTGCATTATGCAGATAACACAACCCCGCTTGCTGAAACTGAAGACCTGAAGCGCTTGCTGCAAAAGGTCAAGGACTGCAGCCTTGAATGCAGATTGAAGCTCAGCATCAAGAAAACAAAGCTTCTCACCACTGAGCTAATTGACAGCATCATGATAGATGGTAAAGAAATTGAGATTGTTCACAGCTTTAGTTTGCTTGGCTCCCCAATCAACACTCTTGGTACCAGCAGCCAGGATATCAAGAAACTAATTGCATTGGGAAAGTCTGCTGTCAGAAACGTCTCCAAAGTACTTGAAGAGCAACGATGTCAGGCTGGAGACTAAGGTGTACCTGATCCAGTCCATAGTCTTTGCCATTGCTTGCTATGCATCAGAGAGCTGGACGCATCAGAGAGCTGGACCATTACTAGGGATGATAGAAAGAGAATTGATGCCTTTGAGCTGTGATATTGGAGAAGAGTATTGAACATACCATGGCCTACTAGGAAAACAAACATGTTCGTACTGAAGAGGGTGAGACCAGGATGCTCTTTGGATGCAAGGATTCTGAAGCTTCATCTGGTGTACTTTGGACATGTTGCAAGGCAGGAACAGTCCTTGCAGAGGGACATCATGCTTGGGAGAGTGGAGGGACAGTGCAGGAGAGGAAGACTCTTGATGAGATGGATTGATTCAGTGACTGGGGTAATAGGGGTAGGTGTATCAGAGACAATAAGATTGGCACAGTACAGAGCAGGGTTTATGGCTGTTGGACACAGGGCCGCTATGAGTCTCAGGCAACTCAGGGTACATAGTAACAAAAACAACAATAACAAATCTTTACAGAAGCAGCTGCCACATCTTTCTCCCACAGAGCACTTAGTTGTTCAAACCACCCAACTTTACAGTTAGCATGTTTAACAATTGCGTCATCACAGATCCTTTCTAATTATTCTATACATTTTATTTACTGCCATCACCTTAGGCAGGACACGCTCCCTGCCATCCAAGACTCAGGGACACCTTGAATAAGGCTCAGGCAGTGTGTGCGCTTGGCTAGTGCCTGGAGGGTATTCAGTGACTGTTGTGAGAGTGACTGATCGTGGGAGGTGGCCTCTCCATCTGCCTCAGGTAACAAAATCAATGTGATGACTAAGTTACAGTAAAAGGATCTCTCAATCTCTGAGAAGTTCCTTCTCTCTTCTGACACATATCTTTTTTTCAGAGGAAATGGGAACAAGTTCAGGCAAAGGCTGGAAGGAGGGAACCCAGCTATGATTTAACTCATTCATCACCAGACAGTTAAGACACAACTGTAGCTGTTGTTATCATTCATTGAGTTGGAAACAACTCATAGCTGACCCTCCAGCAAATTTCCAGAGGAAGTAAATCACACAGGAAGAGATAGCCTATATTTCTCTCAAAGTAGATTGGAACCACTTAGCTTTAGATTAGCTACACAATTCCTTACTACTAAACCACCAGAGTTCCTTGTTAAGACAGTAGGGCTCACAATTACTGAAAACACAAATAAATTTGAGAAACACTCAGAAAAACTTTGAAGTGACAATTGCTAAGGGGAAATTAACAATTTGGGACGAGCTCCTAAACTTTTAGGTGAATTTCATGTAGTACAAAGACCATGTTGTCTCTCAAAAAAATGTCCCCTGGAAATTTGGAGAGGCATTCTCTGTGTCATTGTACCAGCAACTGCTGATTGGATCCCGGGTCTCCCATTTTATAAAATGAAAGTAATGTAATCTATAAAACTAATGATTAGATGAGACACTAAGCCATGCTAAAAAAGAAACCAAACTACTGCCATTGAGTTGCTTCCAACTTATGGTGAACCTTTATCAGGTTTCTGAGGTCATAAAACTTTACAGCAAAAACAGTCCATTTCCCCACACCACTCCCACTGACTCAAACCATTGGCTTTTTGGTCAGTAGCCCAACACATACAGCACTATGTTATTGTTGTTGTGTACCATCATCAAGTCAGAACTGACTCACAGTGGGTTTTTAGAGGTAGGGAGCTCTGGTGGCCTCATGGCAAGAAGCTATGCTGCAATCCCAAAGGGACGCAGTTCGAGGCCACCAGTGCTCTGAGGGAGACAGATGGGCAATCTCCTCCTGTGCGATTAACTGCCTTTGAAAATCCACCGGAGGGTCAGCTATGGGTCCGTTCCATCTCTACGGTACACAACAACAATCACACAAGCGGAGATTTCCCATCCTTCTCCTGCAGAGGAGTTGGTGAATTGGAATTTTTGGGATTACAGTGTCCCTTACCACTAGGTCAGAGCTCCTTAAAACATCAAATAAGCCAGGTCCTAAAGATGGCACTCATGTCCCTGTGACTCCCAGCACTGAAGCTGTCAGACAGCACTACTCTTCAGGTGTAGCATTTTGTCACCTGGTCTATCCTTGCAGGCACTTGAGTGTATGTTCCCTGATTTGAGGCAATCAATGGCACATACCAACAATAACATACTGTCACAGGTCTGGAAGCAGGAGTGGCATCCACTTCCTAAACAACATGCCTCTGGAACCTCTATGAACTTTGATAAATGTCGATAGTAATAGAGGGGCTTCAGGTCTTCTGTTCATAGGGTCGCTATGAGTCATGCTCAACTCAAAGGCAATCAACAACAAGAACACGTAGATAGGGAAATCAGGGGGGAACCTCACTACTACTTCTAAACAAATTTCAATACTGCAAAAGATAAGATATTTTAGTGTTTTCTTACGCAGTCACAGGCACCTTAAGGTTTTCCTGGACAGTCACTGACATGCAAAATATAATACTGGGCTGGGTGGGTCTTTTAAATGACATTTAAATACAATTTATCAACGAATTTTACTTAATAGAGTTCATCTGGTTTGAAGAATTGATAATATTCTCTAGAGAATAAGTCTAACTTATTCTGTGCTAATAGTAGAAATGTAAACACAATGACAGTAACTATAAGACTGTAATGCATTAGCCATTTATTAAAGGACCTCTGGTAGCCTCCTGAGCAAGGAGTTGTACTGCCAACCCAAAGACATGAAGCTTGAATTTACCAGCAGTGCTATGAGAGGAGGATGGCCAGCCTTCTCCTGTGAGATTTACAGTCTCTGAAAATCCATTGGAAGGTTAGCTATGAGTTGATTCTGACTTGATAGAAATTAGTTGAGTGGAGTGGAGTGGTGTGGCATTTGAAGGGAGATCTAGTGACCTAATCTGTAGGGAGTTGAGCTGCTACCCCATAGGTCATGCGTCTGTGACAGTTTGAATCCACCAATGACTCTGAGGGAGAATGATGAACATGATTCACAGTCTTGGAAACCTTCTGATTGCCAAGTTAGTTATGAATTGGTTCTGACTCAATAGCCATGAATTTTGGGTTTGGGTTTTGAATCATTTAGTATATGTCAAGTTAAGCCACTGGGTGGTGTAATCAGTTTGCTGCTAATCTAAAGATGTTCGAACCCACCCAGCAGCTTTGCAGAAGAAAGACATGGGGAACAGCCTCCATAGAGAATATAGCCAAGAAAATCCTCTGGAACAATTCTCCTTTAACACATGAGGTGGCCAGCTGTTTAAATTGAGTCAACGGTGACAAGAGTTTTTTTGTTTTGTTTTATGGTTCATGTATCAAGGATTAAGTTGAGCATTATACATATCTTATCTGAAATAATCAACACAATTTCCAGAATCCTCTCATGCATTTAATCTCGGGAAGCCACAAAAAGCTAGCACAAATAAATGGCTTAAAACTCTCTGTAAGATCTCCATTTACTGTGCCCAAAACAAAACATTTCCACATTCTGATTGTGGTATGTGTGGTTTTAAGTGGACAATTAAGAGACAGGTATATCTGGAAATGAAATACAAAAGGTAGAGGTTGATTCTTAATCCTTTGAATCTCAAGCCAACCCACTTGATAGTGACTTACGATTATTATATTTCACATTACTCAATCGTCACTAAATAATGGATTGCAAGGTACAATGGGAGAGTCTTCTAGTACTTTCCAGTGAAATGTTTCTGGGTTCTGGGTTATCACAAAGCAAGAAGTAAAGGAGTGAGATATGCCTAATTTCCTGTGGATAGACACCGGGTAGAGGAAATAACAGATAGTGTTCCCATTGGATACTAATGCCCTAAAAAAAAATGTTTCCTATCATGCTGCCAAGGCAATGTCAGCTACTTACAACATTAATTCAAGGAATGAGGAAAGAGGGAGACTAATGAAGGTTTAAGGCATGAATAAGGTAGGGAGGGGGAATAGACCACTTATTCTGATTCCGCTGAAAGGGTGTATATTTCTACAAACAAGGGTCAAGTGACAGCCCTGACTCTTAAGCAAATGACCATCTAGCCAGCCTTAAAATTAAGTGGGAACTGGGAAAGAGAAATGCCGCAAATGGTGGGGAGCGGGTTGCAAAATATTGATGTGGGACAGGCTCTCTTAGACACATCAAGTCCAGAGACCACCACTAGCATCCCACCGACATTGTCTTCTGCTTTCCCAGAACTAACCTGGACATCAGGCTAACTGCTTTTAAAATTAAATGTCAAGATTTTAAAAATTTGAAGTCCTCATATAAAAATCTAGATTTCTAGTATCTCTTTAAAAATTGAGGGGAGGGAGGAAGACAGCACTCAGTCTATAAATCTACCTAAAAGTCACCCAAGTCCCTATAAGTGGTTCCACTGACCACCCAATGCTGATGGCAAACGTCAGCTGGTACTAATTCTGAGATGTGACATGTTTTGATCTTTTGGGACACTGAATGCATGGCTCCTGAGTTGGAGCAATTCGAACCTTACAAAATCAATACCTTGACCAAGATGCTTATGTCCAAATGGAACAGGGGAACACTGCATGGTTTAAAATCGGGAGGTGTATGTGGCAGGGTTGTATCTTTTCTCCATTCCTATTCAATCTTTATGCTGAGCAAACCATTGCTGCACTTTATAAAGAAGAAAATGGCACCAAGAAAGGAAACCAACAATCTGTGTTATTCAGATGGCACAACCCTGCTTGCTGAAAGTGAGGAGGGCTTGAAAGGTTTGTTGCAGAAGATTGAAGACTACAGTCTTCAGTATGGATTATATCTCAATATCAAGAAAACAAAGGTCCTTATCACTGGGTCAATGGGCAACATCATGATAGATGGAGAAAGGATTAAAACTGTCAGTGATTTCGTCTTGCTTGGATCTACAATCAACACCCTTGGTACTAGCAGTCAGGAGACCAGAAGACTTGCTTTTATGATCTCTCTAAAATACTGAAGAGCAATGATGTCAGTATGAAGACTAAGGTGCTCCTAATTCAGGCCCTGATTTTATTCGATTGTTTGCTGTAGATCTGCGAACTGGGCAATGAGTAAGGATGAGAGAAGAAGAATTGATGTTTTTGAATTGTGATATTGGAGAGGACTATTGACTGTACCATGGACTGCCAAAAGAACAAAGAAATATGTCTTAGAAAGGATGCAGCCAGAGTGTTCTTGGTGGCAAGGGTGGTGAAGTTTCATCTCATACTTCAGACATGTTGCTAGGAGAGGCTATTCATTGGAAAAGGAATCATGCTTAGAAATGTGGAGGGTCAGCAAAAGAGAGGAAGACTCACAATGAGATGGATTGATAAGGTAACTGCAGCAATGGGTTCAAGCGCATCAGAGATAATCAGGATGGCACAGGATAGGACAATATTCAGATCTGTTGTTCAAAGGGTTGCTATGAGCTGTGTTTGACTTGACAACACTTAGCAACAACAACAACAACTACCACAGGATGAGGAAACCAAGACAGTGTCTTACCATTCTACCTATAGTTGAAGTCATAATCCAATGACAGACTACGTCATTCACAGAAGGTCCCAGCTAACTTCTCTTACTGCTTCCTCAAAGGAATTGTGTGGTTCAGCAAAGCCAGATCAACTCATGATCGACCCCCAAGTTTCTGTTTCATTTGTCTCAAATGTCTTCTCTACAATTAGGTAATTAGATTCTTGCTCATCCTGTCAGACTCAGTCTAGTTATATCACTCAAAGTCCTCAGATAGTGTACTGCCTACTTTGTACTTTGAATGCACTTTTACAACAGTAATTATCATGTTTGTAGTAATGATTTCCCATCCTTACCCTGTAAAGCCTACAGGGTCCTCCAGGGGAAAGTCAGTGTCAAATTCATCTTTTTAGTTTCTCCAGTGCCCTATTCTAAATAAATTTGGAGTTCTGAGAGGATACATAATTTGTCTTTTGAAACCCAGGTACTTGTGTTCATAACACATAGTGTGGGGGAAAAAAGTGGAAAACCTAATCCAGGAGGATCTCTCCAAGTGTTGAACCATCAGGTAAGAGATGCTGAAAATTTTCTCAGTAACAAATGAGCTTCTCTCTTACAACCTCCAAGCCAGTCTACTCTAGATGCAAAGACTAGCTGATAAATAAGGTTTTATGAGGTGTCAGAAGCCCCAGATATTATTTCTAACAGCTTGCCAAGGTGCCAGAAAACCCAGCATATAAATACTTGCCTTAAAGGTTTTTTTCTGTTAAAATCCTACCACTTGCTTCCCCTTCCCCAGGCAGTTCTTGGGGAAATTATCCTGGTTTGCATTTCTTAAGTTAATGTACTAATTATTTTTCCTAGATGATGTATTTATTCTGGAATATCTGAGTAAATTGTGATAGAGTTAAGTAAAAGTGGAGGTTGGGAATAAATAGAGCCCAGTAGTTAAATGCAAGTCTTATTGGAACCAAAATGCCTATGTCTGAATCCAATCCTTCTTTTAAATGATGGACCCTTGACCTAGTAATCATTTACCTTCTGTGTCTTCTTTTCTTTATCTAGATAGAAAAGAATGTTAACAAGAGGATCTATTTTAAGGAGCATTGGAGAATTAAATATAGCAACCATTCAAAACAATTACCTAGAATAGGTGAGCTCCATATGTATTCACTTCTCTCAGGGTTTCTCATTAGGAGCCCTGGTGGCTTAGTGATAAGGAGACAAACTGCCAATTCAAAAGCAAGCAGTTCAAATCTACCAGCTCCTTTTCATGAGAAATATGGGCAATCCCCTTCTCTGCAGTTCCCTGCCTCTGAAAACCTGCTGGATTATCAGCTATGAGTCACTTCCAACTCAACAGCACACAACAGTAATCTGCCATTACTAACAGGGTATCACATGAATTTTAGCTCTGAAAGGCACTACTTCCCTTATACTAGTTCCCTTATACCAGCGATCTCCTTCCTCAATTCATTGCTAAAGAATACAAAGTTCTCTGGGGATATTCTTTAATTGTCAATGATTGCATCTTGTTTGGACCTACAGTCAACATTCTTGGAACTAGCAGTCAAGAAATCAAAAGATTTTTAGCATTAGGGAAAAATTCACCTAGGTGCTAAGCAAAAATGGTGCTAGTTTAAAGACTAAGGTGTGCCTGCTTTTTCTGGTCTTTTCAACTGCTTTCTATGCATCTGAAAATAGGATAATCAATAAGGATGACAGAAGAAGAATGAGCATCTTTGAGTGGTGATGTTGGTGAAAAGAGTACTGATTTTCCATGGAGTGTCAAAACAAACAAATATATCTTGATAAAATGTAACCAGAGTGTTCCTTAGAGGCAAAGATGAAATTTCATCTCATAGTTTCAGCATGTTGTTAGGCAGAGCCAGGCCTTAGAAAAGAACATCATGGATACATTGGATAGATGGAGGGTCAGCGATAGAGAGGAAGACTCCTGGCTGGATGATTTGACCCAGTGACTGTAACAATGGGCTCGAATATACCATAGATGATAAGGATGGCCAGTTAGGGTAAGGCTTGAAGCCGACGTCCACAGGGTCAACTTGATGCCAACTAAAAACAGCAATGCAAGCTAGAAGATTGCACAGCTAACATGGCTTTCTCAACACGAAGGACTCCTTGATAATGAATACCACTATTACAGAAAGCCAGAGAAAAGTATACATACTGATAGACTCTTCTTGGATGGTTACTAGGGATGAGACGGGAGGGACAGGACAGTGAAAAGTATTAAATAGGTCACAGACACTTTACTAAGATGGATGTAAGGAAAGACAGTATATAATATGTGGATGGTCAGACATAATATAATAAGGTATATAGTAAGGGTGTTTGTAGTTTATGCTGTAAAACAAAATGCATGAATGATTGAATGAAAAACTAATATGCTTTATATACGTCCACTCAAATCACAATAAACCAATGTTTTAAGAAAGAGTTTGTGGGAGACCAAGAGAAAACTGAAGAGTAAGCTGTAATCTCTCTCCTTTCTGGGAATAATGGAGCTCAGGCCCTTTCGAGTTTTTCCCTAGAGCCAATTCTACGTCCTCTCTCTCCAGTGGGTTTGTCTGTCTGAGGACAGGCCACCCTACCCAGGCGCACGCGCGAGCATACACGTGCGCATGCTGACTTGCTTGCGATTGGGCGTACCCTCTAAGTTTGGCACAGCGCAGCAACTCGCTGTCCCACTGGGAGGACGAGTCAACAGTGAAATTGATGGGAAAAGTGACAGCATCGGGGCCGAGGCACCCTCCTCGCCAGCCTCCCACGCGGCGCTGGGTGGGCCGCAGCCCTCTGGGTGCCGCCCGGGACTGGGCCTCCCTGGCCGCGCGCCCCCAACGCCCAGGGCCCCGAGCCGCCCAAGACCTAAGCGCGGGCGGCCACGGCGCACTTTTCAGGAACGCGGCGGCCCCGCGATGGCCGGGCCGGCTCCCAGGGCCGTGGCTGCTGCGGCTGCTGCTGCTGCTTCTGCCCCTAGAGACTGGATGACGAAGTCTTGAACGACTTTCACCAAATATGGGCCGGGGCTGGACACGTCCTGCTCCTCGCACCGCCTAGAAAACTCTGTCCTAGCAACCGCAGCCACTGCGGAAACGCGGGCCGGGCGGCGGGCAGGGACAACGGGCCGCCAGGCGCTTCCTGGGAGCTCGGGCCCGCGCCCTCTCGCCACGTGGACCCCGCTCGGTCAGCACTTGGGCTCCGGGGACTCCCTAAACTTTCTCCTGTGCGTCTGCCACCCACTTCCCTCTGCCGCCGCTAGAGTCTCCGCCAGCCTCTGGCTTTCCCTGCAATCATGCTCTAAGGAGAGGAGAGGAGAGATGGTCTGGCCTGTGCAGTTAACATAAATTGTTCTATTCGTTGATCTGACTATTATAAAGAGATCTGTGAGATTTAGTACCACACGCACGTGCACTCTTTCACACATCCATCTAGGCACTTCTGTCATCAAAAGCAGTGTGATTACACGAAAAGCAGATTCCAACAAACAGATGCCGCATCACCTAGAAATTTGCTCGAAATGTTACTAACCAGAAAGTCAGGGGTGCAGTCTAGCACCTTGGCTTTTAACCCACACTCCGGGTAATTCTGATGCACACTCCAGTTTGAGAGCCATTAGTCTAGGGCCGGAAAACCGGAATTGAGAGGCTTAGGGATGTTATTTCCAGTTGTGGCCAGACAGTGGACCCTTCTTTTGGTGACCTGGCAGAGTGTGTGAGAGACGTTCCCACCTCTCAGCTCTCAGTCCAGACCTAAAGGAAGACAAGCAGTCCCTTACAGTCCAAGCAAACAAGGCGGCCCGTTATTCCCTCCAACAGTATGGAGAAGGAGGGGGAAGGGCAAAAGAACCATGCAGAATAAGCACCAGAAGCAACACTTACCCATAAACATTTGCACATTGCCTCTCCAATCTGTCAGCGTGAACTTATTGCAGCTCTCAGCAGAGGAGGCGAGAAGAGAGTCTTGGACGTCTGAGATTTCTAGACTGTCTCTAAGCAGGATGTGAGGAACCTCTGTTCTTTCTTGATTTGGTCGTTTACTCGCAGCGGACCAAGACAATGTATATGGAAAGCCTGTGCACATAGGTTCCTTCCGTTTCTCCGGCTTTCCCACCTCCTGGCCCTTTTGCTCCAGTTCTCCCTTACTCCTTTCCCCACCCCACCCCCTTTTCTTTGCAAGGGCAACTGAAGGTAAGATTCTCATAAATTTCTCTTCCGAGACAAACCCATCTTCCAAGATTCCGCAACTGGAGTCAGGAAATAAACCCACACACCCTTACTAGAAAACTTTAATCTTTTAAGGGAGTCTCTGTAATGGCGAGTGTTTGAATGCTGTGCAGCTGACTGAGTCCCTCTGCTGCTCCCCCTCAACCCCCAATAAAGAAATAAGCTATATACGGCCAGTTGGATCATCCACTATAATTTTATTTTAAATCAAGATAGACAGATTGCGTGAAAAACAAGGAATTCCAACGAATTTCCTGCTCTGGGAACAGAAGTTAAATCTATATTTAACAACATTTTAAGCTGTCAAGAATGTTTTGTGGTTGGATAACAGAGGCAGAAAAATGTTAAAAACGCAGGCTACTGCTATACCCAAATATGGAAATATTGTTACGTCTGGTGTCTGATTCACCATCTGGAAATACTTACAACCATGAAGTCAAATAGAAAAGACGCCACAACAGAAGCCAAGAACTCTCCTCTCCATTCTCTCTTCACCACCTCCTCCCACAGAATTGCTCCCACTCTCACTAACCCCTCCCTTTTCATTAAGAAGGAAATAGTGATGAAACTCTAAGGAGAGAGTGTTTGTCTAAATAATAATAACTGGAAAATTGACCAGGGTCTGATACAGGGCCCAGACTTTCCCTTCTTTATTTGCACAACACCTGACAGTCCACAGTCCTGAAAAGTCCTCTATCCAAACCCTGGGAACTGAGCCTTTCAGATCCTAGTCCTTCCTCTTGGAAGGAGGGTGCACTTTTGAATGGATGAAACTTAACCCTTCCCTAACTTCTCATCGTGTTTGTCAGTCACTCACAGAACAGTTAGCAAAAAAGGCCTTAATACTCAAGACCACTAAATTATGAAGACTGAGCAGATTTATACATTAAAGATACGTAATTCTCCTGAAGTATATGAAAAGGGTATCTGGAATAATTGTGTACTTTTTATTGAAATTATGCAAAACACTGTTTTTGGCATTTTAAAATACCTGTGCAAAGTATCACACTAATGACATGGATGATGTTCAAGAAAATTGACTGGGAGGAGTCTTCTGAATATGTTGGTGGTAGAATAAGACACTGAAATTCTGTCCCAGATCTCTTATCTTTCTGGGCTCAGAGAGAAGACTATTAAAATTCACTTGAAATAGGAGTCTTCCAAGTGGTCCAAATGAAAAGAGTAAAATCCAGCAATGTGTTTAAGCTTTGGACACAGTGGAGCTGAGATCTGATTTGGGCTTGCAGTGTATAGAGGTGGTTAACCTCCAAGTAACTCCATGGTGTGGTGCCCTCTTTTTCCGACTGGATGCTTAGTTAGCATTGCTTCTTGCCCAGGAGGCAGGGCGCAAGGGTTTACCCAGCCTCTAGCATCTGCGAGGAAGTACCAATCAGCCTCCCGGAGAGCTCCCAACATTCATTTCCTTTCCGACTTCCAACCCAGGCAGTGGGCTGGAACTAACGTGGAAACTTCCAAAAACAAACAAGTACAACCTACCGAAAAGAGGAAGGG
>NW_006399977.1:3324104-3347014 GCF_000299155.1 Elephantulus edwardii
GATCCCTGCCTGGGAAGTTGCCAGATGTTGGAGGAAGTGGATCCCCCTCCCCCTTTTCATTCATAAATACCAATCATGGTATTAATTTGCAATATACTTAACTTGGCTAATAAACACCATGCCAAAGCTTTGGGACTTGATCCGAATATGTCTCCCTGAAGTCCACAAATAGATTTCTGGCTCTGAGACACACTCTCCCTCCAAGTTCTCTCCCAATAGATAACTTGACTCTCACCTTCGTTGTAAACAAGCAATCAGTTCTCTGCCTTCCTGGATGAAGGTTTCCGTGGCTGCCCAGTCAACTTGGCATCACCGTACAAAAAGACTTTTGTTTCTCCCTCTCAGGTCCTCCCACCCTTCTAGTCCAGGCGAAGTGCTGAACTGTCTTCCCTCATACCCCAGACCCCCCTTCAACCACATCAACATCACCACTTAAAAACAAACAAACAAACAAAAAACGCCAAACACCTAAACCCTCCCCAATAGAAGTCGTTCTTTAAAGTGGAAAAAACGGACTGTTTTCTTGACGGGTCCAGGACCAAAAAAAAAAAAAAAAGGTGCAACGGAGCCAGGGAGGTGCTTGGCAGCAGCCCGCGCCAACCAGCATTCCTGAGATGTTTGAGAATTCTGGAACGGCAGACAGTGCCGACGTCACTGCAACACGCGGGCCCGCGCCGGCCCATATAAAAGGCGGGCTCCCGGCGCTTAGGCAGAACGCGAGCTAGAGCGCCCCCGAGTAACGCTCGCACTTTTCTCGCCTCCTCGAGCCGGACGCCAGCCCGCCAGCTCTCTGATCGACCCGCGCCGCTGACCGGTGCTTCGTCCTCCGTGCCGCACCGACCCTACCGCTCCGGGTCCCGCCGCTGCGCACCAGTGCGTTGGTGTCTTTGCTGCCTCGCTCTCCCCGGGCTCCTCCTGCGCGCCACAATGAATTCCCGCATGGCCAGGACGCTCGCCTTCACAGTCATCTTTCTTCACTTTACCGGGCTGGTGAGTTGGGATTCTTTTTGCCCACTGCCTTTCCCTCTGCTCTCCCACTTCTTCCCCTTTCTCCCGATTGCCTGCGGGAGGAAAAGCTAACCTCCAAGGTTTGGGGCATTTTGTTGTAGCTGTTGCTTTAAGCTCCCCCTTGAAGACGTGTCGAGGGGCCTCCTGATGGGCGCAGCTGCCGGAGGAGGTGACCCGGCTGGACAAGATCACAGACTGCCTGTCCTCAGGGTCAGAGACTCCGGGTTCTTTCCCTGAGCACCTCTCCAAGTCTCACGCGTTTCTTTTGCCCCCTCCAGGCTCTCGCCACCTGCCCCGCTGCCTGCCACTGCCCCCTGGAGGCGCCCAAGTGCGCCCCGGGCGTCGGGCTGGTCTGGGACGGCTGCGGCTGCTGTAAGGTCTGCGCCAAGCAACTCAACGAGGACTGCAGCAAAACGCAGCCTTGCGACCACACCAAGGGGCTGGAATGCAATTTCGGCGCCAGCTCTACCGCTCTGAAGGGGATCTGCAGAGGTAAGATGCTTGTGGTTTGGCCCCTTTAAAAAAATAATAGTCCCCGTAGTCCAGAAGTTTAGTAATTTTGAGACCATGTATGGTGATGCTTTGTTGTTGGTAGCTTGGCAGAAAGGCACATGATTTCAGCAGTCTGGAATGCAATTCAGTGTGTCTGGGCCCAAGGAAAAGCGCATACGGAAAAGTGATTCCTGACTAACTTATTGTTCTGGTCTGGAGTCTCCGGGGAATTATAGAGAACTTTACCATAAATTGAATCTAACAGAGCAGAAAATACGTGTGAGTTTTAGGCCTTGGTTCGGAATTGTGACTTCATCCACCTTTTCCTTTTCTTTTTTGATGATCTTTGCAGCTCAGTCAGAGGGCAGGCCCTGTGAATATAACTCCAGAATCTACCAAAACGGAGAGAGTTTCCAGCCCAACTGTAAACATCAGTGCACATGTATCGATGGCGCGGTGGGCTGCATTCCTTTGTGTCCCCAGGAGTTATCGCTCCCCAATTTGGGCTGCCCTAACCCCCGGCTGGTCAAAGTTACCGGGCAGTGCTGTGAGGAATGGGTCTGTGATGAGGATGGTGCCAAGGACCCCACAGAGGACAGGGACAGCCTTCTTAACAAGGAGCTGGAAGAATTGGATGCCTCAGAGGTGGAGTTAACTCGGAACAATGAATTAATTGCAGTTGGAAAAAGCGGCTTGCTGAAGCAGCTCCCTGGTAAGTAGAGCAACTGCTTGTAAGACCTTGAAGCTAGTTTAAAACTTCTTTGAAAAAGCATTTCCGAATGTTTCTGTGATGTGCCTCTAAGTGAATCTTCCTTCTTGTTTCTTGCTCTAGTTTTTGGACTGGAATCTCACATCCTGTACAATCCTACTTTGCATGGCCAGAAGTGTATCGTTCAGACAACTTCATGGTCCCAGTGCTCAAAGACCTGTGGGACTGGAATCTCCACACGAGTTACCAATGACAACCCTGAATGCCGCCTAGTTAAAGAAACTCGGATCTGTGAAGTGCGGCCTTGTGGACAGTCGGTGTACAGCAGCCTGAAAGTAAGTTCCTTTGGTGACTTGAGACTGTTTCTCAGCAGGTGGGTGGAGGATGTGAACTTCTCCTTCAAGAACAAGGAATATTCTTAACTTTTCTTCCTTTCTTACAGAAGGGCAAGAAATGCAGCAAGACCAGAAAATCCCCAGAACCAGTCAAGTTTACTTATGCAGGGTGTTCTAGTGTGAAGAAGTACCGGCCCAAGTACTGTGGTTCTTGTGTAGATGGCCGGTGCTGTACACCCCAGCAGACCAGGACTGTGAAGATGCGATTCCGCTGTGAAGATGGGGAGATGTTCTCCAAGAATGTCATGATGATTCAGTCTTGCAGATGCAACTATAACTGCCCACATGCCAATGAGGCGGCCTTTCCTTTCTACAGGCTGTTCAACGACATTCACAAATTTAGGGACTAAATGCTAGCTGGGCTTCCAGTGCAAGGGTGCACAACCAAGGGAGTATGCTGCCAGAATCACGGAGAGATGGGGTGGGGGCGGTTTGGGTGGAGGGACTCTGTTGTAGAGGGAATGCATTACTCATTCTTGAGTAAGTACTGAGGTGTTTTGAAATGGCCACATACGATGATGCCGAGGGACCCTGATGCAGCCGCGATTTGAGAATTCTTTGCTTCATAGTACTGGAGCACATGTTACTGCTTCATTTTGGAGCTTGTATTGATGATTTCTGTTTTCTGTTTGTAAATTATTTGGTCAATGTATTCCCCCCAAGACTTTTTATCCTTCAGTTCTTCAGTTGTAAAAGATAATAAGATTAGCTAGACCATTAAAGTCTTTGGCAGAATTGGAGAGTAATCCATCCCTTCCTGAGATGACACTCCGTGAGTGACTGAGAGGCAGCTGCGCTCTAAACTGCAAACAGAAATCAGGTGTTTTTAAGATTGAATGTTTTTATTTATCTAAATGTAGCTTCTTTTGGGGGGGAGAAATGTAATACTGGAATAATTTGTAAATGATTTTAATTTTATATTCAATGAAAAGAATTTATTTATGGAATTAATCATTTAATAAAGAAATATTTACCTAATACTACAGTGTTTGCCATTCAGTACTTCTTTTCAAAACAGTCCAAAGTCATTGGAACAATCTAGCTCATAGAGGTTCATCCGAAAACTGTTCAAATGCTTGGGACATAGCACTGAACTAATTACCTACAGAAAAATTGGCCAATGATATTTATTTCATCAGTAAAGAAAAACTTTCACATGTAATCTGTCTTAGAGCCATGTGTTAAGTAGGTACCAGATGTTATACTAAATACTGGAGATAGTAACAAAGAATCTGGAACAAATTTGTGATTTAAAATAAACTTTATTTTTCTAAGAATCTAAAGCCTAAGGCTCTTTGTCCACGATCACCTCACGAAGGAGATAGAAAAGATTCATTCATTATTTTAAGTTGGAGGGTTATTGCACAGATTATTTTGGTAGAAGAGAAAAACACTGATGAAAGGCTTATGGTGTAGGCTGTCTCTATTTAAATCTATGGCAAAACTGACAGACTGTATAATATGTGATGAAGAGACACTTGGTTATCATTTTATAGCTTCCAATATTCCCCAAAAATAACAAAGCCACTTAGAATTCACCCTTGTCCGGGATCAGAGAAATCTTCTTGGAAATCTATTGAAGTGAGTTTGTTTTCACTAAATGAGTTTGAAGCAATGATTTGTGTTAATCCTAATAAGCCAGTGATTAAGCAAACATGCTGTTAAATGCAAAGGAATGCAAAGAATTTCAAGTACTTTTTCAACAATGAAGCCCAGGCTATCCCATCCCCCTTTGCTTTTTATATCATACTTATTGTAATGGAAGGAGCCCTGATAAACCATAAAAGTTAAGCACTCCTGCTGCCAGCAGAAAAATTAGCAGTTCAGTAAAGATTAGGGTCAAAAAAATCCCTGTTGGGTAGTTCTGCTCTGTCACATGAGGTTGCTGAGTTGGAACTGACAGCACTAAACAACAAACAGCATATTTGATGGAGGAAGGGAAAAGCTGAAGTTGACTATGCAGAATGTCAAAGGCTAGTGGCAGGATGTTCCTAAAGAAAAGGACTTAAATCACAGGTCCAGAAGTCAAGACATTGTTCCTGTGAAAATACTGGTAACCTGTGTTAAAAGAATCTACGTCTATAGAGGTACTGGGGTTAAGGTTAACATTTTACAGAGAGACGTTTTCCTTTCATCGTCCCTATAGGTTCCTGGTCAAATCCACCGTGAAATATTTTAATAACGCACTTGGTTGAAAGTGTACTTGAAATATCAGGCAATAAATGAAAGGGTTTTAAAGAGGGAGACTGGAAGCTTTGGGGCCCTGTTAAGGTAATTGTTTTTTTTCAATAGAGTTTAGAATTGATACGCTAATGAAGAATTACCAGAAAAACCCGGTATAAGCACCTATTTTGAAGCCTTTTATAAATACATAAAGGTTAATAATATATGTACGTGATGGTAAGGGCTATGGCTGGAAGTCTTCACTCTTGATTTTGACAATGTCTTGTCTGAGATATTACAGCTTGTACTGTCTGAGTAGTCATTTTTTTTCTTGCCTGAGGCATACAGCATTGAAGGTATTTGGGAGTTTAACTACAACCTGGCCCAATCTCAGATGCAGTTATACTTGTCATTGTAATTATAACACATGAAATATAATGATAGTTATGTGCTAAAATCTTGTTAAACAGACATTTAAATCCACAGGCACGATTTACACACTCGCAGGCACCAGTCCTGAGGGGATTACCATTCAACCCCCTAGTCCAACAAATTGCTTTTTACACAGAGATCAAGGAGCAATTCTTTATGGATCTTTTAAGTGTGAGGGGAGGCAATATTTGTCCAAAAATGCTCAAATGTGAAACAAACTTTAACAGAAAACCCTGAACTTTGGGAACATTGACATTATTCCATTAATACAGAAGGTGAGGTGCAAGTGCTGATTCTAATCACAATAAATATTCAGTTATTAAGTAAAATCAAATTATATCTACTTAATGTGACTATAAAGTAGAACCTGGTGGAGCAAAGATTAAGCACTTGGCTATTAGCCAAAATGCTCAAACCCACCCCTTTGTTCCTTCCATGAGTGAGAGACCTGGTGTTCTGTGCCCATAAAAACTATAGCCTAAAAAATCTCTATAGGGCAGCTCTAGTCTGTTACATGGGGTCATTATGAGTTTTAAAAAAATAATAAATTAAATAGCACCTAATAATAACCTGTGACTCTAGAGAATAAAACACCAAAAAGGCCCAAAGTCATTAAGAATTAAATGATAAAAGAATTAAATGATGATATTTAGAACATATATATTATATCCAGATCTAAATGAACTCCACATCAAATGCTGTGAAAATAAAAACAAAACCATGACTTCTGTACACATAATGTTGATATGTCTTTTTTTTAATTACATACTGTTTGTTGTATACAATGACAATGTTGAGATGTCTTTCTTTTGTTATATATATGTTCATCATATGATCTATATGGGGTGATCTGGTGGCATAGTCTGTAGTGAGAATTTTTTTAATTTTATTTTAAATTTAGGTTGTTTATTTTTACTGCTAACCATCAGGCTTCCCATGACTGGTGGTTTGAATCCACTGGAGGCTCCTCAGGAGAAGGATGGGCTGTTTCTTTTCATTGCGATTGACAGTCTAGGAAATTCAATGGAGGGTTGCTAGGAGTTGGAAGCCACTGCACAGCAGTCAGTAATTTCTCTCTCTCTCTCTCTCTCACACACACACACACACACACACACACACACACACACACACACACGGAGAGAGAGAAAGCAAAGACTCTGCTACTCCTCATTTTTTCAGCCTAAATTAACCTGGTGATATTGAGCTTCTTTTTTTGGTCAAGAATTAACAACTGAGTGCTTTTGTGTTGACCTCAGAAACTTGGATATTTAGTTAATTTTATAAATAATCTTTGGGGTATTTAGCAGCACAGTCCATTACCTCAAAGAGAAGCGGCCGAGCCAAGCTTAACAAGGCATATTTAAGTTATCTTTCCAGTAGAGGGAGTAGATTGGATTTGTCCACCCTCGGTTCTCCCTGCCTCCTCACACTCTCTGAAAGTCAGATGGGCAGTGTCAAGGGACCACTGTGAATATCCTACCATACAAACTTATGCTGTGGAAAGAATGGCAGATGGTGCAGTGGAAAGGATCCCTGACTGGAATCAAGACACAAGCCTTTTATCACAGGCTCTGCCACTAATTTGCTGGGTAACTGAATAAGTTTCTGGATTGTTCTCTCCTATGTTAAAATAAGATGTTAACTCCCAACCTTTTTTCTCATTAAAAACCTCTCCCTCCCTTTTTTTAAAAAAAAATTATTTTCATTTTTTTAGTAATTCTAATGAACATTTACAGAGATTTTGGATTTCCATTCATTCATTGCTGCACTTTGGTGTGTGGACTCCTATATCTCAAAAGTTTTGTTTTCTCAAGTAACTGAATGTATAAAGTGAAAACTGCTCAGGTCTTTTCACGGGTAAATTCAGTTATTTGCATGTAGCCTTAGAAATGTGATGTTGTTAAACTACTATACTCTTTTAAGTGCGTCTGGTTACAAGACCTAGTGATTCTTGAAGCTCTCTCAGCATCTGGAGATCCACACTGTCATCTCACTGTATGCCCTGATACCTGGGCTTTATTGAACTATAATTCATGCTTTAAAAGAAAGCACATTTGAAGCACGATAGTACTGATGTATGTGTCTTTTTTAATAGCACAGATTTATTTGGGACTCTCTCCCACCCCCTTTCCCCAGCTGACTTTACACTGCATTTTACAATGACCAATAAGGACTGCTACTCCTCAAGAGAATTCTTTCCCTTCCTCTAAAATTTCAAGTGCAATTTTCAAAGTCTTTTCATATATATTTTTTGTCTTTGTATTTTTCACTACCTTTGACTCTCTTTGTGGGTAATATATTTTTTAAAGCTTTAAAAAATTTTTTATTTAGTATTGGTTTGCTTACAAAGTGTATATACATAGTGTTTCACAGTATCATTTATGTTTCATGGTATCATTCCCATTTATTATATTTTATAAAATTAACTGCCTTTCACCTATGCCCACCATTAGTCCTTCCAGATCCCCTGCCAGATTGTTCCCATTTCCTTTTTCTGCCCCTTCTTTCTACCCACCAAATTGTGTGACCCTATGATTTCCCACCTGCCCATCCTCCCATCTCTGTTCCCACCCTCTCCCCTTGGATCCTCGTACACATTTTGCTGGTTATCTTTCTACTTCTACAATAACGGTCTTACACAGTATTTGTCCTTAGGACACTGAGTTAGTTGTGACTCACTTTATATATTCATGTACTCCTATAAAGTGATTCAGTTCTATGGTGATCAGACACATCAGTTACTGTTCTTATATATCCTGCTCAACTGTTTTTCTGAATCCACCTCTTTCTCATTTAAATCTAAGTCACAATCAACTATTGCCTAAATTACTGGCATGGTCTCCTCACTTCTGCCACATCTTATTTTCAAAAGTGATGAAATAATATCACCCATCTCACATGACCTTCTTTTGCCTTTGCTCCTATTTATTTATTAAAGGAAACTCTAGTGGCTTAGTGGTAAGAAACTAAGCTGCCATCTTAAAGGTGTGAGGTTCAAATCCACCAGCTGCTTGAAAAGGAAAGACGTACAGTCTCCTCCTGTGTGTAATACATTGTTGAGTCAAATCCAAAGTGATCCTGTGTAATGGAGTAGAACTGCCTTATTTCCTAAACTGCCAAAAGAACAAATAAATGTCTTGGAAGAAGAGTAGTTGAGGTGTTCCTTCAAAGCCAGGAGGATAAGACTTCATTTCACATACTTGGGGGCCAGTCCCTGAAGGATATCATGCTTGGGGAAACAGGCTGTGAGAAACCTAAGCCACATGGAGTAGCCTTAGAGGGGGAAATGCTGTGTGGAGAAAGAGATAGGTCAGAACGGATAAATCATAAAGAAACTGTATTGAAAGTGAATCCTCCCTCCAGCCACATTTGTCCCAGCAGGCACCTTATGATCAGGAGAGAAACTTCCCAGATTCCTCACCCACCAAATAGTGGACAAAACAATTTGTGCTGAATATCCCATGGACTAGGAAAAGAGCAGATTTGTCTTACAGGAAGTGCAACCAGCATGCTTCTTAGAGGCAAGGATGATGAACTTTGACTCACATACTTTGGGCATGTCATCTGGAGGGACTAGCCCTTGAGAAAAGACATCATTCTGGGAAAGTTAGAGCATCATAGAAAGAGAGGAAGACCTTCAACCAGGGGGACTGATACCGTAACTGTTATACCAGTCTTCAGGATGGGGCAGAGAGTATGAGGATGTAGGATAAGGCAAAATCCCAGTCTGTTTTTCATAGAGTTGCTGTGAGTCATAGTTGACTTGATGGGACATAACAATAATACCAAAGGCAATAAAGTTTTGGGAGTTGCTTGTTATGCAAGAATAGATAACCCAAATGGCATGGGTTGCTATTCTTGCCCTCTAATCACCCATTCTCACAGGATCCAGAGTGAAAAATGTAGTTCAAACATGTCAATTATTTGGTTAAAAGACCCCAACAGATTACTGGGCTCCTTATCTCTAAGACAAAGTTCTCGATCCTGTCTCCATATTATTCTCTCCCTCACTTGTGTAATTTCCATATACTCTCCCTTTTCCTTGAAAAAGCCATGCAGGTTTCCCCTCAGTGCCTGGGTTCCTCTACTTCAGACACACCTAGGCCAGACTGAGAAGTTTTGTTTTCATGTGGTTCCTTGCTTACAGGCTACCTTCTTCAAGAAACCCTCCCTGATCACCCAGTCTAAAGTAAAGTAGTTCCTTGTATCAAGCAGTTTTACTTTCAGCACAGTATGTAGCACTGCTTGATATTTTCTTGCTTATTTATTATGTCTCTCTTTTCTAGAACCTCTATGGGAGCAGACACTTTTGTTTGTTTGTTTGTTTTTAACCACTTTAAAAATGCTACTTGACACTGTGCCTGGCATAAAGTAGGCGTCCATTAAGAATTTATAGGGTAGATGTTGTCTTAAGCTGAAGCTAATTTAGAAGGCACCCATTCCCTCACTGGGACATCGTCTTCCTTCTACGTCACCTTGGGTTTTCCCCGGCCTGTTAGTCATTCTTTATTTCGTTCATACAACTAGTCCATAAACACCTGTCTGGCATTGCTGTATGCCAGGCACAGTGCTAGCAAGTTAAAGTTCCTTAACTTTGTGATAGCAGATACATACATGCATATGCAAAAATGAGTTAAGATTAGTTCAACTACAAGTCACAGAAAAGCCAAATAGCAATGGCTTGAGAGACATAAACATTTTCTTCTTGTCCGTATGAGAACTCAGATAGGCAGGACAGGGCTGACACGGCTTCTGCAGGTTTCAGGGTATTTGTCTTCTGATACTGTATAGCTTGACCATGTATGGCCTCATTCCCTATTTCACTTTATGGCTAATTACTCCACCTGTCTGTAGGAGAAGCTAGGAAATGTCATTCTTATTTTGATCTGCCATGTACTTATCTGAAAAATCAGAGATCCTTCTACCATAGAAAGGAAAACAGATATTGGTGGATGATGCTGTGTCTTGCAGTCTGTACCACAAGGTCAATAACACACTGAAATGAGAATAATAAGGAACAGAGGAGAATTGAGAAGAAAGGCACCTGGGGTTAGGATCAAAGAGGGCTTCCTGGAGAAGCTGCCTTCTTTGCTGGGTTCTGAAGGACAAATAGGTAGGAAAGTCTTTGTGATTGAGTGAAACATTTCTGAAACAATAAGTGATACTGTTCCTATCACAGCAATAAAAAGTAATCAAAGGCATCTATACCATCTGTGTTTGGGGTCTCGAAGGCCATCTTAGGGAGGAAATTTATGCAGTATGGATTCTTTGGAGGAATAAATGTTTCTCCTTTCTCAAAAGTCCATTCTCTAAAGTCAGCAAAAGCAGAAAGAGTAAAAGTTCTGTTATTCATGCCTAAGATTTCCTCTAGGCCTGCTTCATGCTCATGTAGGTATGAGTAGGGGCTCCAGATCTTATTTTGAATTTTTCAGAATCAGGATTACCTGAAGCAGGCTCTTTTTTTTCCATAATTATATTTTATTAATTTTCATAAACATTTACAGAGATTTTGGGCTTCCACTCATTCATTGTTGCACTATTCTCTCTACCCTCCTCCCAGTTTGTTCTTGTCCAAATGCCACAGTGCTTGTCAAAGCCAGTTCTGATTAATCTTCTTTGTCAGTGTGTCCTTTGCCATTCCCTATCACTCCTCCCTGAGAGAGACTTCACCCTGAGTCATAAGGAAAAGGGGACGGCGCATTCTCTTAGCTACTTCCTGCTGCAAAGGGACGCTGTGGGTTTCAGGGTGAAGATCTTCTCTCACTACTCTAAAGGGCCCCTTTGGCAGTAGGAAACACATAGACTATTATGGAGATTGATTTTGGAATTCAGATGCATTCTTATTGATTATGCTTGGCTGTACATGTACATATCCTTGAAGATGTATCATGGGGGTGTTGCAACCTAGAAGACACAAATTTGACTAATAAGTTATAAGTACATGAGTCCAAAAATTATGGAAAAGTAAAAGAAAAGATTATTTCATTGTTTTACAAACCCTCCCCCAGGTCCCCTCCACCATGCAGCCCTCGCTCTAGTCTCCTGTGATGACAGAAATACCCAGTTACATCTCTCTTTTAGACGGTTCTCTCCCTCCTCTGTTTCAGTGCAGTATACATTATTGAACCCATCTTACTCAGTCTCTCCCCAACCCCAAGGACAGTCCCATTCTACAACAGTGGCATCATGTAATATTTGTCCTTTTGTGACTGGGATATTTCACTCAGCATAATGTTCTCCAGAGTCAACCATTTTGAATAATATTGCATGAGTTCCTTGTTTTTTAATGCAGCATAGTATTCCATTGTGTGAATATACCACAGCTTCTCTAGCCATTCGTTTGTTGATAGGCACTTAGGTTGTTTCCAACTCCTTGCTATTGTGAACAAAGCTGCAATAAACATGGGTGTGCATATATCTGCTTGGATGTCAGCTATGGTCTCTTCAGGGTATATTCCCAGTAGTGGAATTGCTGGGTCAAATGGTATCTCTATTTGCAACTTTTTGAGAAAGCGCCATACTGCTTTCCACAGGGGTTGCACCATTTTACACTCCCACCAACAGTGAATCAGGGTTCCAGTTTCTCCACAACCTCGCCAGCATTTGTTGCTTCTGAAGCAGGCTCTTAAGTCACTGACTGCTGTTCATCAGAAGGATGAACCCACACCTAAGTTAGGATGTCTGTGAGATAAGAGAATGAATGGACGTTCTCCTAAGAGCTCTAGAGAAGGACTTTTTCCAAATCTTCATGGCTGTGGTAGGACATGGTGCTTGGCTCAGTTGCCCTAGAATAATGAGGATAGAAGAAGAATCGGTGCCTTTGAGTAGTGGTGCTGGAGAAGAATATCCCATGAATTATCAAAAAAGCAAATAGATATGTCTTGGAAAAAGTGGAGAAGCTCCATCTCCTATGGTCACGTTGCTAGGAGAGGCAATTCCTTGGAATGGGCCATCATGCTTGGAAAGGCGGAGGGTCGGTGAAAGAGGAAGACACCCAGTGAGATGGATTGACACAGTGACTGCAGCAATGAACTCAAGTGTGTGAGAGATGGTGAGGATGGCACAGGACAGGACAGGGTTCAGGTTTGTCTCGATGGCATCATCAGTAGTAGTAAAGCCTTTGACTGCTAACAGAAACTACAGTTTAAACCTATCAACCATTCCACTGGAAAAATATGTAGCAGTCTACCCCCAAAAAAATATTACAGCCATGGAAAGGCTATGGAGTAGTTATAGTCACCATATATATGCAGGATTACAATGAGTCAGAAACAACTTGATAGTAGTGGATTAAGTTTAGATTGGTCATTGCTGGGATACAACCCCAAAGCAGACAAATAGTGCTGTTTCTTCTACTTCCTCATGTAAATCCTCCTGTTTGCAATGAAAACACCAAATTCTGATTGTCTGTGTGTTTCCCCACAGAATTGCAAACTCCTTGAAATGCTTTGTCAATCCATGAGTGAACGTTAACCAAGAGTAGATTTAAAGGAGCTTGGGTTCTATGCACAACATCTCCAGCTCTTCATAGAGAAATGAGAGGAAGTGTGTTCTATATTGTTCCAGGGCAGAGGTTACAAACTGGAGGCGTGGGTGGGATTTGGGCAACAGATATGTTTTGTTCACCTTGTGGTGTTGTTGTTGTTGTTAGGTGTCACTGAGCCAAAACAACTCATAACTGACCCTCTAGTGGGTTTTCAGAGGCTGTAAATTTCATGAGAGGAGATTATCCATCTTTCTGCCTCAGAGAAGCTGGTGAATTGGAGCAGCCTGCCTTTGAGTCAGCAACACAAATCCTTACCCACTAGGTATCCAACTTGCATACTGTTTGGGAAAACTGGAACTTGTTGGCAATATTTAAAAACATTGGAGACTTAAGAGAATAAATGGTAGTTCATTTTGAAAAAATAGGTCTGGCAGGAGTGGATCGCTTCTGCATGGTAGCAACTGATGGGAGCCCAGTTGCAGCTTCTTTCTTTGGAGCCGAGTCTCTGCAGTTGGCGAGCATGGAGATTATTGGGGAACAGAAGTCATGTGATGGGTATTGAGGGGCAGCAAGGAACAATCTTTAAAACCTCAATTTCTTTTAGAGAACATCATGTTGAATAAAGTAAGTCAAGCACATAAGTAAAAATATTATATGATTTCATTAATATGAAATATCTAGAATAAGCAAATATACAGAGAGCAGAGTTCAATAGTGATTATCAAGGGTAAGAGAGAGGAAAGAACCACATTTCTGTTTATGGTGATAAAAAATCATCAATGAATATTGACTACAGTTTAATAGCATGGTTGATATAATTGGTGTCACTGAATTATACCCATGAAAAAGGTTAGATTCTCTCAGCAAAACAGTAGACAAACCTGTAAAGTGAGTAATAACACTACGGAGGAGTGTAGTGTTCACAAATGAGACCAAAAAGACAGCATTTGCATAAAAATCAAGGCTCAAGGGAGCTCTGGTGGCCTAGTGGCAAGAAGCTGCACTGCAATCCCAGAGGTACAAGGTTCAAATTCACCAGATGCTCTGCTGAAGAAGGAGGGGCAATCTCCTGTACCAATCAGATCTGATTTGACAGTACACAGACACACACAAAAGTAATAATAATAAAAAAAAGTCAAGGCTCAAAAGGCAAAAAAGGGAAGAAAAGAAGGACAAGTGGGAGTGGAACAAGTGGAAAAGAGCTTCTGAGTGTGGAAGGGATTGCAACCAATGTCACACAGCAACATACCTATAGATTATTGAACACCAAATGCGCATTAATTGTGGAAAACTAACATGTATACATTATGAAAGAAATTGAATATGCTTTATAAACTGTCACATAAAGCAATATACAGTTAAAAGAGATGAGTAGAATTGATAAATGCTGTTATCAATAGTTTTACAATACTTTTTTTTTTAATCCAAATTTTCTTTCTGAAAAGGGAACAATCAAGAGCACCTTTATTACTAGAAAAGTGATTAGGAAAATGTCTTCCATATGGAAAAACTGTGTTAAAGAAGGAGAAAACACAGACTGCTTGACGAGTTTAAATTATTGTACTGCTTGCAAACGTGTCTCCACCTCCAGGTCTTGTGATTCCAGAGTGGGTGTTTTTGTGGAGATATGTGCTTATTCTATTTGTAATATCACGTCACCTTTTCCAGTGGGCATCAGATAAGTTTATCGAAGATACACACTCCTTCCTGAACCTTCTCTGAATTTAACAGTCTATTTTTAGAGCTATCAAAAACTTTCCTGGGAGAAGTGCTACAGATAGCAGAGGAGTTTGCTCTTGATTTTTAAAAAAGTTAAATCCCAATCTTTTCTTCTAGTGTTATTAAAAGAAAGAATACTTCTCTCTTTTTTTTTCATTTTAGCGATGCTTATGAATTTCAGAAAAATTTGGAACTTTACCTAAGTAGGTAAGTTACTTACCCACTAGCAAAATGGAAGGTAAGTACTCCGATGATTTCTTCTCCAAGTTTATCACTGAGAGAGACATTTGGGGCACAGGAAGGCACTTAAGGTTACAGGGACAGGTTTATGGCTTTGAGACAGGTTCATGGTGTCAGTGTGGTTTCTGGGGAGACTTTTGCCAACAATATTTCTCACGATTGAGTCAGCAGGACATACCAAGGATGCCATCTTTCCAATTCAACATGATAAAAAAGTGGATCTGTGTTAAGGAGATTTTTGACTCAAGTATTTATATCTTTTTTAAATCTTTGCAATAGTTTCATAGAATTTCAATTTATGACTGAAGTCCTGGAAACCATTTAAGTAGTTGGTGTGGCCAATGTTGTTGCATGCTCCTTCAAGAGCCATGCTCCTACTCCCTTGATCCCCTGCCAGCAGAATCCCAGTTTTGTTCAGGAGAACGCTCACTTAGCTCCTCAGGGAAAGCAATACTCCGTCTTACTCTGTCTCCAGGATTGTATGGCTGGCAATTGGCTGAGGCCAGAGTGATAATCACATTTCCTTTTCAATGATTGCTCCAGGTATGTGGATTATCTCTGATCCATGATAAAGAGAAATCTTCTTGACTTGGAGAGGTGGTGAAAGTCTGATAGTACTTCAAGGAAAGGCTTTTTTTGATACTAAAAAGAGATCATTAGCAAACAAAATATAGTAAATATTATATCACCTCACTTATGTGGAATAGCTATAATAAGCAACCATATAGAGACCTAAGTTGATTCGTGGGTGGGAGGGAGGAAGAAAAGGAAACCTGTTGCTTGTTGTTATTAGGTGCATAGTTAACTGCATCTTACAGCAACCCTATGAACGACAGAAGATAAACTAGTAGAAAGTTAAAAAAACAAAACAACCAACCAACAACCCATTGATTACTTTAACATCATCACTTCATTGCCGTAGAGTGAGAACTGACTCATAGCTGACCCTCCAGAGGGTTTGGGGAGATTGTAAATCCCACGGGAGGAGATTGCCCATACTTCTCTTGGTGGATTCGAGCCACCAGAGATGCCACTTTTGCTCCCTTGTAGTGTTGATGGTGATATACTGTGAAGCCCAAACTAACCCATAGGTGACCTGCCAGTGCATTTTCAGAGGCAACTAATCTCACGAGAGGAGATTGCCCATCTTTCTCGTATGGAGCAGCTGGTGGATTCAAACTGCATACCTTTTGGATTGCAGCACAGCCTCTTGCTACTAGGCTGTCAGAGCTTCCCTGAGAGCTTCTTTTGTTGTTGTTGGGTGCTGTCAAATCGAGTGCTACTCAGAGCAACCCTGTGAGCAACAGATCAGAATCTTGTCCTATCCTGTGTCATCTTTATAATCTCTGACACACTTGAGCCCTTTGCTGCAGTCACTGTGTCAACTCACCTGGCTGAAGGTCTTCCTCTTTGACCATCTCTCCACTTTTCCAAGCATGATGCCCCTCTCCAAGGAATGATCTCTCCTGGAAATGTGCCCAAAATACATGATACAAAGTGTCATCATCTTTGCCTGCAAAGAGCACTCTGACTGCACATTCTCAAAGTTCTGCAGGGAACACTAATCTGTTAAGGGTGACACAAAATGATTACAGATAGTGACGATGATCACACACCTGAGAGACACAGCGGTGTGGAATTATACATGTAAAAAATAAAATGACAAATATTTTGCTTTATGTTTATATATATATAAAAGTCTTTCTTTAATAGACATCATCCCTCTAAAGCTCAAACATCACTGACATTCTGTTGAGAATATTGTTGTGGTGGTGGTGTACCTTAGAGTGGATCCGACCCAAAGCTGACCCTCTGGTGAGTTTTTAGGGGCAATTAATCACATGCTTGGGAGGGTGGAGGGACAGCACAGGAGGGGAAGGCCCTCTAGGAGATGGATTGATTCGGTGACTGGGGTAATCAGGATGAGTGTGTCGGTGACAATAAGATTGGCACAGGACAGAGCAGGGTTTAGGGCTATTGTACATAGGGTTGCTATGAGGCGCAAGCGACTCGACGCACATAACAACAACAATCACATAGGAGGAGATTGCCTATCCTTCTTCCCCGGAGCAGCTGGTTGCCTTGAACCACATGCCTTTGAGATTGCAATGCAGCTTCTTATCACCAGGACACTAGAGCTACCTCCTCTTCAGAATAACAGAATGTTATGTTGTTAGGTGCTGTTGACCCATAGCAACCCTGTAAACAACAGATCTGAACCTGTTCTATCCTGTGCCTGCCATCCTGACACATTAGAGCCCATTGCAGCAGTCACCATGCCAATCTAGCCAGTTGAGGGTCTTCCTCTCCTTTGCTGACCATCTGCCTTTCCAAGCATTATGTCCGTCTCCAAGGAATAGCCTTTTTTAAACATCATGTGTAAAGTATGTGAGGTAAACCCTCATCATCTTTGTCTCCAAAGGGCACTCTGGCTACACCCTCTATCTATTTGTTCTTTTGGCCATCTGTGGGATGCTCAGCACTTATCTCCAATACCACAGCTTAAAGGCATCAATTCTTCTGTCATCCTTATTCATTGTCCAGCCCTCAGATGCATAGCAAGTGATTAGAAAGACCATGGGTTGAATCAGACGTACCTTAGTCCTCAAACTGCCATCATCACTCCTCAGTAATTTGGAGAATGTCCTAACTTCATAAAGAGATTACTAAACTGCTATATTATCCAACTTTGGATCTGCTTGAAATCTAGGCATTTGATTTGGTATGATAATTAGCTGATTTTTGTTTCAACAATTTTTAATCACATTTGTTGCTATCTACAGCTAAAATAATCTAAACTTATGTATTGAGCCCTAAATGACACCTGTAGACTTTGTAGATAGTGCAGTGCAGGCCATTTCCACAAAAGAAGAAAGTATTTCTACATGTGAATGAGTAAATTCTCTCTCTCTCTCTCTCTCTCACACACACACACACACACACACACACACACACAAATTTGGCAAGAATATAGTTCTTTTCATTCATTTACTAACATTTACCTGGCATGTACTTACTACATGGTAGGTCAAAGGCCAGCAGGACATGGGTGAAAAAGCACGAGATAATGAGACATGTCCTTTGCCTCAAGACATCACATTTAGCAGAAAGAGTCATGTAAATAAATGAATCTAGTGTACTGTGACAGTTCCAGAGAACTAGCAATTGGGGAACACAAATAATGAAACATTTGAATTGTGTCTTGAAGGATTAGCAGGAGTGTGCTCTTTGGAGTCACCACCCAGAGCGGAAAAACACTGAGATGTTTGAAATCTGGGAATACTCTCAAGGTTAACAAGTTAACTTTTCCTCAGGCAAGGCCTAAGCAGTAGAAGCCATTTTGCATCTTGGCTTTTATGGCAATAGAAGAACCAGCAGCCCTCAGCCAGGGCCAGAGAAAAACATGTCCTGCTGATGGGGCCTGGTTTGTCCCTTCCACACCTTGGAAACTCCCCATCACATCACGGTAATAAGAGCTGCAGAGGGTGAATTGGCATAAGCTCCAGTGGATATGAGCTGTCAGTTGTCAGCTACTGTGTTAACATCATCAGCTACAAGTGGCTATCACAAAAGCAGCCTGCTGCTCGGGTAGCCTAGTGGTAAGAATCTGTGCTGCAATCTCAAAGGCATGTGATTCAAATCCACCAGCTTCTGTGCAGAAAAAGGATGAATAATCTCTTCCCATGCAATTAACAGCCTCTGAAAATCTGCCAGAGGGTCGGCTATGAGTTGGTTCCCACTCAACGGCCCACAACAACAACAACAACAACAACACTCCCATATAACAACCACGATTTGACATTTTGGTGTCAGGCTGACAGGACACAGCCCAAACCTGGGCTACTGTGGGTCACTTGAGGCAGCCATAGTGACTACTTGGACACAGTGACAAAGGCAAAAAGCCCAGAGAGTGATAGCCTGACTGGCTTGGTTTCCTACCAGCTGATATTCTTGTGCTTATGCCCACAAATTAGATTCCATAGGAGGCCTGTCCCTTAGCGACTTCCGGTTTCTTCAGAAGTGATGCTAATACTTACCACTCCTGCTGGGTGCAGCTTTCCCGTCCAACACTATAAAGCCTGCAGTAATGTAGCACACAAACAAAAAGCAACTCCGTGCTCACTTCTTAAGAAGCACCTATTCTTCCCAAGGAGTCTTGAAAACTCTAGGGAGCACAATTCTACACTGATACAAAAAAACCCCTATATAGTCACTATATTCACAACCAAAGTGAACATCCAGAAAGGCATAACTAAACAGCCAATTTGTTCTGCATTCCCTACAAGCAAGAAATATAAAGTAATTCATCTTCTTTATGTGCGACATCAATGATAAGTGAATTAGAGGAGTTGGATACTTTTATATCCATACACTTATTCTACACCATTTCACATTTGCATTGTGATTCCAAATGCCCCCTCAGCGTCATCAGCCTAGAAGCTGGACATTCTCTTTAGAAAGTCAGGTCACTTGGAAACATAGTCATTTAAATAAGGAAGATGTGGCAATGATTCAGCACCAGCGGCTACTGCTTTTTCAGGTGAGGAGTGGTGAAGCCAAAAAAAGGGAAGAAATCCCCTGTAACATTAGACAGAGTGTAAGAAATTAGTCTAAATTTTGGCCAAGAATCCAAGATTAGCAGTCATATTGCAGGGATTTTTTAAAATAAACATTTAGCATTAATAGTAGAAAATCATTCGTTTAGCAAATATCAGTGTATACAATGAGTCTGACAGTACACACACAGGCACCCCGCACCACATGTAATTATTTATATTTCATAGGGCAGGCAGTATGCTGGAGTCTGGGAAGTATAGTTGATCAAGGATTTGCCATCTCAGAGCCAGCGCGTCAATGCAATTGCATCATGTCACAGCCCTGAACGACTGCTCCAAGCTCTGGTCCTGTTGTTTTATTCTTCTAGTGTTCTCATAGCCACTGTGGAAAAGAATTCAGGCTTGGTCACCATTGTTACCTGCTCCCAGTATGAGGAGAAGGAGAGGAAGGGTGAAGTCACTTCACCTAGCTGAAAAAGGACAATGTGTCCAGCTTATACCACGGATTCTCCACAAAAGCAGGGAGGGAAGGCAGGGGATAAATACATTTTTTACAAAGGGGGACAAAATAGGGAGCTCTGGTACATAAGCAGTTGCACTGATAAACCAAGGTGACAGCTCTCTGGCAGTTCAAATTTACCACCTGCTCTGTGGAAGATGGGCAATCACCTCCTGTTCCGCTGAGAGCTCCCTGGAGGATTAGCTATGAAGTGGTTCCAACTCAACAGCCATGAGTTGAGTTTAAGACAAAGGGGAACAGCAAGGTGTGTTCAGAGAGACATCCTTCAAACATCAACCCCACTTTGGCTCCTGTGACATTTAACCACTACTTAACATTTCTCTGTGCATCCAAAGTGAGATAGACTAGGAAGAAGGATTGGCCGTCCACTTCCAATGTACCCTAACTAATTTGTCCAAAACATTGATAGGTGAAAGACACATCACATTTCACATATCACATTAAGAAAAACCCATGATATCTGGTGTGTAGTCCACTGGGAGTTGCCCTGCCAACCCAAAAGCCTCTCTAGTGATTCAAACCCACTAGTGGCTACAGGAGAAAGATGGGCAATCTCTTCTTCTATGATTTACGGCTATTAAAGTATCACCTGTATGTTGGTTCAGTCCAACTGGAAAACAGTGAGGGGGAGAGAGAGAGAAGAAAAATCCTGCCAATTTAACTACATACATTGGTCTATAGTAAGATACATTCCAAATACAAACTTGTTAAAGGGTAAAATGACATATTTCCTAAACTTAGTGTATTTGTCTCCCCAAATAGATTAAGAGTTTCAAGAGAGCAGGAAAGATATCTTAAAATCTTATATACTTTAAAAAATGTGTTACAATAATAATGTTGCACAATAATCACTTATATTGTCACATTTTCCATCCTCACTAAAAAATATTTATGCATCCTAAAGATTCTTCTAGCCTGGAAGCAGGAGCGGTATCTACTTTCGAAATGGCTTGCCCTCCGGAAACTCTATGTTCAGTGCTCAGGCCGTTCATTCAGAGGGTCGCTATGAGTCGTCTACGACTCAACGGCATCAAACAACAACAACAAAGATTCTTCTACAATTTTCTATGCCTAATATAATGTTGTACATATAGAAAGAACATGATAAATAGTCTTGAATGAATGAATAGCAAATAAAAATTACACAGTCTCCCTATAGGGAAGTTCTTACCACATCAATAATCATTATTAAGGGACAGATTATCAGTTATCCATGTGCAAGTTCAAACTGAGGCCAAAGAAAATTAAAACAAGTACATGAGAATGGAAATATTATCTTGCTTCAATTTAATCTGAATTTCAAAGTCATCTTAAGAATAGATATGAACCAGTGAACATCAATAATTGAAGACCAGATGAGTTGTGGGATGATATCAAGGATATCTTCTATGAAGAAAGCAAAAGGTCATTATGGACAGAGGAGAAAGAAAAAACCAAAATCGATATCTGAGGAGACTCTGAACTTTCAATAGAGCATCGAGAAGCCAAAACAAAGGGAAAACATGACAAAGTCAAAGAACTGAAGATTTTAAGGGGCAACTCAAGAAGACAAAACAAAGTATTATAATGGAATGTGCGGAGAGCTGGAACTAGAGAATAAAAGGGGAAGAACTCACTCTACATTTCTTGAGCAGAGAATGGAAAAACAAATTTAAGCCTCAAGTCACAATATTAAAATATGCTAAAGACAATATATTGACTGACCCAAGGTGGAGAGAATACACAGAGTCACTGTACCAAAAAGAACTGACTGACACGGAAAAATTTGAGTAGGAGCCAATGGTGATGAAGGAGGAAGTGGATGCTGCATTGAAGGCATCGAAAAAAATAAGGCCCCAGGAATTGATGCGACACCAATTGACTTGTTTCAATTAACAGATGCAGCCCTAGATGCGCTCACCAGACAATGCCAGGAAATTTGAAGGACAGCTGTCTGGCCAATGGATTGGAAGAGGTCTTCACTTGTTTCCACTCCCAAGAAAGGTGATCTAACAGAATGTGGAAACTATCAAACAATATAATTAATATTAAATGCAAGCAAAATACTGCTGAAGATCATTAAAAAATGGCTAGAACAGAACATAGATAGGGAATTGCCAGAAATTCAAGCAGGATTTAAAAGATGCCACGGCACAGGGGCTATCATTGCTGATGTCAAATAGATCCCAACTGAAAGTAAAGAATACCAGAAGAATGTCTACATGTGCTTTATTGACTGTGCAAAGACATTTGACTGCATGGATCTTAACAAGTTATGGCTGAAATTGAGAAGAATGGGAATCCCAGAGCACATAATTGTGCTCATGTGAAACCTATACCTAGACCA
Source organism: Elephantulus edwardii (assembly GCF_000299155.1). Taxonomy (NCBI): domain Eukaryota; kingdom Metazoa; phylum Chordata; class Mammalia; order Macroscelidea; family Macroscelididae; genus Elephantulus; species Elephantulus edwardii. The sequence goes on from NW_006399977.1 coordinate 3,346,151, forward strand.
GAAATCTGATGTGTGAATAGAGGAAGGAAATAGTAAATGGTTTAAATTAATAAGGGAGTGCATCAGGGTTGTATTCTCTCTACCTATTCAATCTGTATGTTGAGCAAATTATTCAAGAAGCTGGACTCTATGAAGAAAAATGTGGCATCAAGACCAGAAGAAGACTCATAAATATGCTACATTACAGACTGCCATGTGGATTACATTTCAACATCAAGAAAATAAAGATTCTTGTCAATGGACCAAAAAATAGGCAAGATCAGGATAGGAGGAGAAAAGGTTCAAGCTGTCAACAACTTCATCTCCTTGGATCCACAATCAACAGCCTTGGTACCAGCAGTCAGGAAATCAGGAGACTTATTAAACTAGGAAAGTCTATAGTTAGGAACCACTCCAAGTTACTGAGGAGAAATGATGTCAGTTTGAGGACTAAGGTACTTCTGATTCAGGCCACGGATTGGAAGAATTCATGGATTCTTGTTTCAGTTGCTATACATCTAAGAGCTGGACAACGAATAAGGACAAGTGTTGAATATCCCATGGACTGCCAAAAGAACGAATAGATATGTCTTAAAGAACGTGAAGCCACAGTGCTACTTTGAAGCAAAGATAATGAAGCTTCATCTCACATACTTTGGACATGTTGCTGTTGTTGTTATGTTCCATCGAGTTGTTTGCAACTCATAGCGACCCTATGTACAAGAGCTCTAAACGCTGTTCTATCCTGTGCCTTTGAGCTGTGGTGCTGGAGAAGAGTGTTGAATATATCATGGACTGCTAGGAGAACAAACAGGTTTGTCCTGGAGAAGGTGAAGCCAGAATGCTCCTTGGAGTCAAGGATTCTGAAGCTTCGTCTGACATACT
>NW_006399977.1:3358014-3359811 GCF_000299155.1 Elephantulus edwardii
GGGAACAAATATAGATCTCTTCCAGTCAGTGGTTGTTCTCCAGATTTCTTGGCACAACTTGGTGAGCACATCCAGGGCAGCATCTGTTAGCTGAAATACATCCATTGGTATACCATCTATTCCTGGGGCCTTATTTTTTGCTATTTCCTTCAAAGCAGCTTCAACTTCTTCCTTCATCACCATAGGCCCTTGCTTTTATGTTATTTCATTAAATTATTCTGTATCTGCCAATTCCTTTTGATATAATGACTCGGTATATTCCTTCCATCTTCTTTTAATACTTCCTGGATCATTTAATATTCTGCATAAAGCATCCTTGATTATAGCAACTCTAGGTTTTAATTTGTTCTTCAGTTCCTTGAGCTTAAGAAATGCTGAACGAGTTAGGCCCTTTTGATTTTCCAACTCTATCTAGCTCCTCACACATTTCATTGTAATATTTTGCTTTGTCATTCCAAGCTGCCTTTTGGAATCTTCTGTTCAGCTCTTTACTATCTTTAATTCTTCCTTGTGCTTTGGCTTCTCTACACTCCAGTGCAATCTTCAGAGTTTCCTCTGACATCCATTTTGCTCTTTTCTTCCTCTCCTGTCTTTGTAATGACCGTTTGCACTCTTCCTGGATGATACCTTTGACATCCTCCCACAACTCATCTGTTCTTCGCTCATTAGTGTTCAAGGCCTCAAACCTGTTGCTGAGATGATTCTGAAATTCAGGTGGTATGAAATCAAAGTCATATTTTGGCTCTTGTGGATTTGGTTCAATTTTCCTCAGTTTCAGCTTGAACTTGCATATGAGTAGTTGGTCTGTTCCACAATCAGCTCCTGGCCTAGTTCTCACAGCTGATATTGAGCTTCTCCAGTGATCCTTTCCACAGATGTAATCAATCTGATTCCTATGCATACCATCAGGTGAAATTCATGTGTATAACCTGCATTTATGTTTCTTATAAAACGTATTTGCAATGAATAAGTCATTGATTGCACAAAATTCAATCATTCTCTCTCCAGCTTCATTTCTGTCACCAAGCCCATGTTTTCCAGCTACTGATTCTTCTTCTCTGTTCCCAACTTTTGCGTTCCAGTCACCCATTATTATAAATGCATCTTGAGTGCATGTTCGATCTATCTCCGATTGTAAGAGTTGGTAGAAATCATTTATTTCTTCTTCTTTGGCTCTGGTTGTTGGTGCATATGTCTGAATGATAATGGTATTCACTGGACTTCCTAGTCAGTGTATGGATATAATCCTATCACTCACAATGTTGTACTTCAAGATGGATCTATAAATTACTTTTTTAACTATGAAGGCAAGCCCACATATATAGATATATAATATTGGCATTGAGGAGCAGCAGGTGGATTTGAACCATCTGCCTCTGGGCTGGCAGCACAACTCCTCATCTACTAGGCCACTAGGGATATAAATATTATATTTACAATGAATATATATAATATGATAGATTACATGTATACTATGATAGATCTATGTGTAGTATTCCGGAAGTTTTCTTGGCATTTGCTTGTTCTGGATTCTGCCTCTGGCTTGACACTATCTGGCCTCTGGTTCTGTATACTTGAGCCAGTGGCCAGACATATAGCCAGCTGATCTTCAATATATCAGCTTCCTGTCTGACCTGTAGATCTTGGGTTTATCAGTCCTTCCTGCTACATGAGTCAGCAGCAGCCTCAGCCCTGACATCTGACCTATACACTTGGGGCTTTCCAATATCTACAACTACTTTCAGAGAAATCTCTCTCTCTCTGTGTGTATATATATACCCACACACATATACACTT
>NW_006399977.1:3359911-3370969 GCF_000299155.1 Elephantulus edwardii
CAAACAGGTTTGTCCTGGAGAAGGTGAAGCCAGAATGCTCCTTGGAGTCAAGGATTCTGAAGCTTCGTCTGACATACTTTGAGCATGTTGCAAGGAGGGACTGGCCCTTGGAGAGGGACATCATGTTTGTCAGAGTGGAGGGGCGGCGAAGGAGAGGATGACCTTTGATGAGATGGTTCAATTCTGTGACCAGAGCAGTGGGAATAAGTGTGTTTGAGATGGACATGTTGCTAAGAGAGGTTATTCCTTGAAGAGGGACATTATGTTTGGGAAGGTGAAGGCGTGGCTAAAGAGAGGAAGACACTCAACCAAGTAAGTTAACACGGTGACTGTGGGAATGGGCAAGAGTGTGTCAGAGATTGTGAACTTGGCACAAGATAGGGTAGTGCTCAGATCTGTTTTTCATAGGTCACTATGAATTGTATACAATTCAATGACAACAACAACAACATGATGCTGGGTAAGGCTTAGTGATCTATTTCCAAAAATTAGCCAGAAACTCTCTAGGTGGAAACTATCAAACAATAGAATTAATATTCAACTCTCAACTCATGGTAATAGCACAGAAAGTTTCACTCCGTTTTACCTGAGGTTGTCACAAGAGCGATCAATTCAACAGCACCTAGCAGCAGTTTTTATAGTGTTGTCCCAGAACCAACATCTTGAATGCTGGATTCTCCTCTTCTCTCACACTATAGACTGCAAAATAACTGGACAGGAAGCCTTTTCCCTTGGTTGGCCTACATTTCCTGTCAGTGTTTCCTGCGGCACAAAGTACCAAGACCAGCAGCGTCAGGACTACAGAGCATATTGGAAGTTCATAGGTTTATAAAAAAATAGGAGATCTGGAAAATGAAGTTTAAGATTCCTTGAAGAATGCAGTTATGGGTTCAATTGAATGAAGCCACTCTGCCACAAAGGTCAGCAGATTCTTAGACACCTGCTGTCTTCACTCTTGAACTTCTCTTTCCTTTATGTTTTTCCACCAAAGTTTCAACTTCCAGATTCCATTCAACGTATAATCCTCCCCAGTTGTCTCCAGATGAGGCAGCCACAGACTATGCTGTGTTTTACAGCATACATAGCTTACTGTAGACAGACTAGAATTAATAGTGTTCACCTCCTCACCCCCCAGAAAGATCGTACAGAAACCAGAAGGCCATAAATGCTCAATACACATGGGCTGAGTGTCTGAAGCATCTATCCTGTCCCTACACACGCATGTGACATACCTACTTATGCTCTTTCTGTATGCAGGTATCTACCTGCATTATCATGATGATACATCCGTCTAAATTTGGAAGCTAATCAGGTAAGACATAACAGTATTCTAAAATAGTTGAAACAAAGCACAAGCACACAAAAAAATGTGCTTTCTATTTACTCCCTTTTAGACAGGGAAGCCCTGGCACCTGGGGGAAGGAGTTTGGTCTAACTGGGGCCTGGGTGACCCAGGAACCCTCCTGGGAGAAGCCAGTCATGGTGAAAACCCTTCAAGCCACTGACCCAGCACAAAGACTCTACTGTGGGGAAACTCAATATAAGGGTGTGCCTTGCTCCAAGGGAACACAATACGTAAAAATTCGAAGTCATAAAACAGATAAATCTGGGGGTGGTTATAGACCTTGCATGAGAACTTGCCAGCAGGCTCTTCTAAATAGCCGGCTCCCACAGTTTCATTTAGACTGTGATTTTGTTTTCAGGAGTTTGATATTACACACCGGTTTTCAGTAGAAACATAAATAGGTCCCCAGGGAGCCTGGCGTCTCAGCATGTTTGACCAGCAGCTTGTTGACCAGGCCTTAAAGTAATCAGGTCTTAAGCTGCTCAAAGTGCTGGGGAACTATGGTTTGAGGTGCTCCCTACCCACTTTCAAGACTCAGCTAGGATTCCATAAATCTGACTTTGCAATTTGGGTACAACAGAAAGGGTCTGGTGCACTCTGAACCTTTCCTCTCTGACTGAACGGGATTGCACTCATACCCTTGGGAACTCTTGTCTGGTTTATTGATGAGAGTGCTTACCTATGTTTTCATTGTTGTTAGGTGGCATCAAGTTGAGTATGACCCATATCAACCCAATGAACAACATACCCGAACTTTGTCCTATCCTGTGCCATCCTCACACTTCCTGACACATTAGAGCTCATTGCGGCAGTGACCATGTCAATCTACCTAGTCGAGGGTCTTCCTTTTTTTCACTGACCCTCTGCCTTTCTGAGGATCATGTCCCTCTCCAAGGAATAGCCTCTCTTAGCAACATGCTTGAAGTATGTGAGGTGAAGTCTTATCTTTTTCTCCAAGGTATATCCTGGCTGCACTTTCTCCAAGATGTATTTGCTTTTGTTTTGTTGTGAGTTGTTGTTTTGTTTTTGGTTGTGTTTGGTTTTTTTTTAATAGTCAATGGGGTGTTCAATACTTTTCTCCAACACCTCAGCTCAAAGGCATTAACTCTTCTTCTGTAATCCTTAGTCACTGTCCAGCTCTCAGATATATAGCAAGTGACTATAAAGACCATTGCCTAAATCAGGCACATAATTTGGAGAGGTCTGCAATAATTTGGAGATGGCCCTGACTACGTATTTTCCCAGTGCAATAAGACTCCTGATCTCTTGACTGCTAGTACCAAGTGATTGATTATGGATCTATGTAAGACAAAGTCATTTGCAATCTCAATCCTTTCTCCATCCATCATGATGTTGCCTATCAGTCCAGTAGTGAGAGTTTTTGTTTTCTTGATGTCGAGGTGCAGCTTAGGTTGAAGGCTGCATTGTTTAGCCTTCTTCAACAAGTGTTTCAAGTACTCACTTTGAACAAGCAAAGTTGTGTCATCTACCCAAGTGCCCATTAACAAATGAATGGATAGAAAAGCTATAGTATAATCACACAGTGGAATATTATGCTGCATTGAAAAACAAAAAAAATCATGAAATATTACACAAAATGGCTGACCCTGGAGGACATCACGCTAAGTGAAATATCTCAGTCACAAAAGGACAAATATTGCAAAGTACCACTGTTGTAAAATGGGACTGACATTTGGGGTTGGGGGGAACCTAAGATAAGAGGGGATAAATAATATGTACTGCATTGAAACAGATGAAGGAGAAAATTGTTTAAAAGGAATACAGGATTAGTTATTATTTTCATGACAAGATTAAAGAAAAAGAAATGCATACTAAAGTGGACTGTGGACTTGGGGGGAGGATTGTATAACAATCAAAGAATTTTTTTTCTAGTCAAAGAGAAAAATGAACTGGGGGTGGGGTGGGCAGGGAGGGAAATGTGCAACAATGAATGAATGGGGAAAAATTAAATGGAAAGAATATGCTGTAAAAAATACATGTTGCCATTGCAACAGTAGCATACCAACTAAAACACCAAATACACCATGAACAGTGAAAAAAATATGTATGTTGCATTAAAAAATTATTAATAAAAAAAAGTTGTGTCGTCTGCATAATGCAGGTTATTGATAGGTTTTCCTCTAGTTCTGATGACACATTTTCTTCATAAGAGTCCAACTTCTCAAATAATTTGTTCAGCATATAGATTATACAGTTACGGAGAAAGGATACAACCCTGACACACACCTTTCCTAATTTTAGACCATGCTGTATTTCCTTGCTTTGCTCACACAACAGCCTCTTGGTCTAGGTATAGGTTGGGATACCAATTGAAATGTTTCATATGACAAATGCAACTTTGGATGTGATGGAAATATGGCAGAAAATTGGGAGGACAGCTACCTAGTCAACTAATTGGAAGAGATCAATGTTTGTTCCCATTCCTAGGATAAGTGATCCAACACAATGGGGAAATATCAAACAACATCATTAATATCCTATGTATCCAAAGTACTGTGGGGGATCATGAAAAAAACTGCTAAAACAGTACGTAGAGAACTGCCAGACATTCAAGTCAGATTTAAAAGACGCCTTGGTATCAGAGATATTATTGCTGATGTCAGATGCATTCTGGCTGAAAGTAAAGAATACCAGAATGCCTATTTGTGCTTTATTGATTATGCAAAGTCATTTGACAGTGTAAATCATAACACATTATGGCAAATATTGAGAAAAATTGAAATCTGAGAGCATTTAATTATGCTTCTGCCCAGCATCAGAGTACCTTGCAAGTCTCTATTGACATGTGAGTGCTTAAGGTGCATTGGCCAGCAATTCAACCCAAGTGTGAAAGGTGAGAATTCTCCCACTGAACCAGTAGTCTCAGAAATTCCAACTGCTTACTGCTGTCTCTGGTCTTTCCTAAATTGTCACATGTTGACAAAGTCTGCATGCGTGCTTACATTTGCCTGATCTCTTGGCAGGCCCTCATAGGCAATCTCTGGAAAACACAAGTTCTTGTGACCCCTTAGCAGAGGTAAAAGATGGCAGAAAATGCTGTTAATCTATCTCTTTGAAGCTTGACTCCTCATATACCTAATCTTTGGGTTCAGTCTCCTTAACTGATTGCTTAAGGCCAGAGCTAGGTCTTATCCTTGGGGGATAATTCTCATTAAATTGAGAATCAAGGTAGTCAAGTTCTTCTGTTTTCACTTTCTATACTATTAGTCAGTATGAGGTTGTGAGAAATTGGGATGAATCATGAGACCTTACACATGAGGACAACCTAGACATTTCCTACTACTGAGACCTTTTTTCTCACATGCTTTGCAAGAGATGATTCACATCTTCCTCTTGCACAGAGACAGTACCTGCTCAGCCTATATTTTTCAGTTACTGCTATGGTTCTCCTCCACACATTCCTCAGAATGAATTTAATCATCTTCTACATGTCATATCTCAGTCATCTAAATGATGTGCCCACCTGCAACCTCAATCTTTCTCCCCCAGCATTCCCAGTGGAATGCTGGATAAACATTCCCGATGGCTTATATCACTCTTTGTATAACCTGGTTTTCACACCTTTCATTTCCTTGGTCTCTTGCTCCCAGATAGTCTTCAGTTTGTCAAAATTATTCTAAAAATGGGGTATTGCTGGATTAATAGGCCCTTTGGATGTTCTCTGAATGCCAACTCCAGTAAGTCTATCAGCTCTGTGAGGAATTCAAAAACGTACTTTTATTTATACATGTGCTTTCTCTATTGAGACACATGCACTTACTATCTTGGACTTTTCAGACTAACAAATACACACTAAACTTTCAGAACTAAAGCACAGCATAGCACAGAGTAACTGAGTCTTAACCATTTTAGTAGCCCATGCCCCTAGCCCAAAGTCTGGGAATCAGGAGGCTCTTAATAACTTTGATAAAGTTACCAACTTATTTAATAAAGGAAGGTCAATAACATATTGCTTTTTATTATCTTAGCACTCTATCACTGTTCATGGTTAACTGAATTCTCATGGACTAATTAATACATATTTTCAGTGTTGCCAATTCTTTTTGGAACAGTTGCTCTATGTATTCCCTCATCTTTTTTAAATTTTATTAATTTTAATAGACATTTACAGAGGTTTTGGATTTCCATTCATTCATTGCCGCACTTTTCTCCCTGCCCACCTCTCCCCACCAGTTCGCTCCCCTCCCCGAAAAGAAAAAGAAAAAAAAATTCCTTCACTAGTATACAATTCCCCATCTCTTCCCCCCACCCCCCACACCAAGTACACTTCTCTATGCAATCTTAATTCTGGATTCCTGTGCTAACCATAATACTCAAGCATATATCACCTCTAATCTGTTCTTTCCCTCATCTGTTTCAATATAATATACATAATTTATCCAGTTTTGTATTCCCTTATCTTTTATTGTTTCCTGGATCATTCAAGATTTTCCCCATAAGCTCTCAACTTTAAATTCTTTCAACCTGAGAAATGCTGAGTGAGTCCTTCCCTTTTTATTCTCCAACACTTTTCTCATTCCATTATAGTATTTTGCTTTGTCTTCTCAAGTTGTCCTTTGAAAAGTTCTACTCATTTCTTTTACTTCAGCATCCCTCCCCTTTGTTTTGGTTTCTCTATACACTCTAGAGCAATTTTCAGAGCTTCTTCTGACATCCATTTTGGTCTGTTCTTCCTCTGTCTCTGTTCTCACCTTTTGCTAACTTCATGGATGAGAAGATATCTATATCTATCTATTTATCTATCCAGCTATGTGAAAAGTTAATACTAGAATCAGAAAGAATATTAAAAAAGAAGAAATGCTATAAACTTTTACACAACAAAAAAATCCTTAAGAAGATGTTATTAAATCAGACTCAACATACATACAAAGAAAAACATACCATCACCAAATTATCTTATGCCTGACTTACTAGGTTGTTTTAACATTCAAATATTATTAATCACATTAGTAAATATATGAGAAAAACAATATAACCATTTTATTAAATGCCATAAGCATTGATTTAAAAGAACAAAAAAATTTAACAAATTGGAAGTTGAATGGAACACTCTCAATTCAATGAAGGAAATTTATTAAAAACACATTCTAACCATGGACTGCTAGGAAAACAAACAGATTCATCCTGGAGAGGGTTAAATCAGGTGGCTCCTTGGAGGCAAGGATTCTGAGGCTCCATACTTTGGACATGTTGTAAGGAAGGACTAGTCCTTGGAGAGGGACATCATGCTTCGTAGAGTGGAGGGACAAGAGGGGAAGGCCCTCTATGAGGTGGATTAATTCAGTGACTGGGGTAATCGGGATTGGTGCGACTGGCACAAGAAAGAGCAGAGTTTAGGGCTGTTATACATAGGGTTGCTATGAGTCACAAGCAACTCAATGGCACATAACAACAACAACAACAACAACCTGTTATTAGTAACAAGTGAGAAACTGTGGCAATGGGCTGATATGTGTCAAGGATGATAAGGATAATGAAAGATAAGACAGACAGGGTCATAAAATATTATACAAAATAAGTAACTCTAGATAACATTATGCTGAGTGAAATATCTCAGTCACAAAAGCACAAATACTGTATAATGCCATTGTTATAAAACAAGACTGATATGGAGGGAGGGAGCTAAGAAAAGCGGGGATAAATAATGTACACTGCATTTAAACAGATGAGGAAAAGAACTGTTTTAAAGGAATATATGATTAAATATTATTTGCATGACAAGAGTACAGAATAAGAACTGCATAGCAAAGTGGACTGGGTGGGGCAGGGGCAGGTGTGAAGAAGGAAATTGTGCAACAGTGAAAGAATATGTTTTTTTTCAAAGTGAAAAGCAAACTGGTCCTGGTGGGTAGTGAGGAAAATGTGCAACAATGAATGAATGGAAATCCAAATTCTCTATAAATTTTTGTTAAAAATCTCAACTAAAATTAAAAATATTAAAAAGAAAAGGTAAGACATGGTTCAGATCTGTTTTTTATAGGGTCACTATCGTGGTAATGGGCACCCACGTGGACAGTGTTGGCTGGAGCTTCCCGACTAAATCAAGCCTGGAAGCAGGAGCGGCATCCACTTCCAAAATGGCTTGCCTCCGGAAACTCTATGTACGAACAGTGCTCAGGCTGTTCGTTCATGGGGTCGCTATGAGTCGTCTACGACTCGACAGCATTAAGCAACAACAACAACAACAACAGGGAGCCCTGTTAGCCTAGTGGTAAGAATCTGCATTGCAATCTCAAAGGCACACAGTTCAAATCTCCCAACTGCTCCTAGGAGAAGGATGTACAATCTCCTCCCGTGCAATTAACTGACTCTGAAAACCTGCCTGAGGGTCAGCGGGTCGGTTCTGACTCTATGATACGAGTCCGTCAACTTAACAGCATCCAACAACAATAGTATTATACAACTTTGTGTAAGGAAAAACTTCTACTTACAACTTGACTTTTCTAAACATGAATTTTAGATTTTGTATTTATATAACAAATTGTGATAGGTTAGACTGTGTGTCAATTTAGGTGTCCATGATTCTCTGGTTGGGCAAGTACGATGTAGTCCTCTGTTGAACAGATCGTAGACTGAAATCACCTCCCTATTTAGACCTACTATGAGCAGCCAGTCAGTTGAAGGGAGTGATTCCTCAGAGATGCAATGTGTTGTTGTTGTTATGTGCCATTGAGTTGTTTGCAACTCATAGCGATCCTATGTACAAGAACCCTAAATACTGCTCTATCCTGTGCCAACCTAGTGTCTCCAACATACCTCCTCCCATTACCCCAGTCACTGAATCAATTCATCTCATTGAGGGTCTTCCTCTTTTGTGCTGTCCCTTCACCCTCCCAAACATGATGTCCCTCTACAAGGACTGGTCCCTCCTTGCAACATGTCCAAAGTATGTCAGATGAAGCTTCAGAATCCTTGCCTCCAAGGAGCAGTCCAGTTTCACCCTCTCCAGGACAAAACTGTTTGTTCTCCTACAGTCCATGGTATATTCAACACTTGAATATATATGCTTTGTTGGTGTGTGCCATTGGGTCAAATGTGACTTATAGAGACCCTATGAACAGTAGCTCTGAACCTTGCACTATCCTACTCCTTCACCATCTCCAACATACTTGAGACTATTGTTACCGTCATCGTGTAAATTTATATTGTTGTAGGCCTTACTCTCTTAGGCTGACTCTTCACCTTTCCAAGCACGATGTCCTTCAAGGACAGACTCTGCCTAAGAACAGGCTGAAAGTATGTGAGATGAAGTTTCACTATCCTTGTCTCCCAAAAGCATCCAACTTCACTTTCTCTATGACTGGCCTATTGGTTCTCTTGGTGGTCCGTGAGATACTTAGTGCTCTTTTCAACATCATAATTCAAAAACAGAGATTATTCTTCTGTCATCTTTAGTCATTATCAAACTTTGCAATGTATAACAGGCAATTGAGAAAATCATAGCTTGAATCAGGTGCACTTTAGTTTTTAAACTGACATCATTAATCCTTAGTACTTTGGAGAAGTCCCTGACAGCAGATTTTCCCAGTATAACTCATCTTTTGATTTCCTGACTGCTAGTATCAGAGGAGCATCTATCTGTGTTTCCTTGACTATGCAAAGGCATTTAATGACTATGTAAATCACAACAAATTCTGGTTAACTTTGAGAAGAATGAAAATCCCAGAACACTTGATTATCCTTACGTGAAACCTACACTTGAATCAGGAGGCAGTCATCAGAAGAGAGCAAGAAAACACTGAATGGTTCAAAACCAGGAAAGGTGTACACCAGCGATGCATCCTATTTCCATACTTTTTCAATCTATATGCGGAACAGATCATCCAGGAAGCTGGCTTTATGAGAACTAATGTGGCACCAGGATTGGAGGAAGACTCAACAACCTATGTTATGCAGATGACACAACTTCACTTGCTGAAACTGAGGAAGACCTGAAGCATTTGCATCAAGGACTTCAGCCTTCAATATGGATTGAAGCGCAACATCAAGAAAACAAAGATTCTCACCACTGGGCCAATTGGCAGTATCATGATAGACAGTGAAGAGACTGTTACCAGCTTTAGCTTGCTTGGCTCCACAATTGCAAACACTTGGTACCAGCAGCCAGGAAATCAAAAGACAAATTGCATTGGGAAAATCTGCTGTCAGGGACCTCTCCGGAGTATTGAGAAGTGACAATTTCAATCTAGGAACTAAGTTGTGCCTGATCCAGGCCATGGTCTTCACAATTACTTGCTATGCATCAGACTGCTATGTCTATGAAAGATAGAAGAATTGATGCCTTTGAGTTGTAGTGCTGGAGATGATTATTGAATATACTCCATGGACTGTTAAGAGAACAAACATGTTTGAGCTGGAGAGGGTGAAACCAGACTGCTCCTTGGAGGCAAAGATTTGGAAGCTTTATCTGATATGCTTTGGGCATGTTCCAAGGAGTGACCAATCCTTGGAGTGGGACATCATGCTTGGAAGGATGGAGGGAAAGCTCAAGAGTGGAAGATCTTGGATGAGATGGATTGATTCAGTGACTGGGGTAATGAGCGTAGGTGTGTCAGAGACAATAAAGTTGCCTCAAGATAGAGCAGGGTTCAGAGCTCTTGTACATAGTGTTGCTATGAGTAAAATTCAACTTAATGGCACATAACAACAACAGTAATAAAGGTGTTGATTGTAGATCCAAGCAAGATGAAATAATTGACAATTTCAGTCTCTTCTCCATCTATCATGAAGTTGCTTATTGGCCTAGAGAAGAGGATTTTTGTTTTCTTGATTTTGAGGTATAATACATATTGAAGGTTTTAGTCCTTGATTTTCTGCAATAAGCACGTCAAGTCCTCTTCATTTTCAGTAGGCCAAGCTGTATTATCTGCATAACATAGGTTGTTGATGGGTATTCTTCCAAAGCTGATGCAACATCCTTCTTTATAAAGTCTGGCTTCTCTAATTACTTGCTCAGTATACAGATTTAATAGGTATGGAGAAAGGATACAGTCCTGATACACACCTTTCTTGATTTTAAACTATGAAGTGTTCCCTTTCTCTTTTGAGACAATAGTCTCTTGGTCTAAGTACAGATTTTGCAAGAGCACAATTAAGTGTTCTAGGATTCCTATTATCCTCAGTGTTAGCCACTGAGAATATTTCTTGTGATCCACAGGCAAATAAATGTAATTGTATAGTCAATAAAACATAAACTTGGTATTCTTTAATTTCCACTAAGATCCATTTGACATCAGCAGTGATAACCCTGATGCCTCTAACCTGTTCTTGAGATGGTTTTTAAGTTCAGCTGGGATAGACTTAAGGTCATATTTTGGCTTTTGTGGATTTGTTTTAACTTGTTAAGCTTCAATTTGAACTTTCACAGGAGTGTTGATAGTCTGTTCCACATTCAAAATTTGACTGATTTTGATGGCTGAGTTTGGGTGTCTTCAATGATTATTTCCACAGATGCACTCAGTCTGATTCCTCTGTAGTCCATCAGGTGAGGTCTATGTGTATAGTCACCAGTTGTGTGTTTTGTTTTGTTTCTTAAAAAGGTATTTGCAAAAAATAAATAACTGATTATATAAAATTAAATTCTTTAAATCCACCAGCTTCTCCTCAGTAGAAAGATGAGCAGTATCTAGTGCAATTTAAAGCCTGTGAAAACTTGCTAGAGGGTCAGCTATGAGTAGTTTCCAACTCAATGC
>NW_006399977.1:3374155-3434729 GCF_000299155.1 Elephantulus edwardii
ACACACACACACACACACATATATATTTTTTTTAGAAGTTTTATTTCTATAAAGAATTGAGCTTAACTCTTCCAAAACTAGTGCCTTAAATTACCAACCCTTTCTAATTTGTCCCAGTTTTGTTGGCTGCCTAAGTTCACCTGAGTGGTTTTGTACCATGTCTGAGTTTACTTACTCAGCCAGACATCTGGAATGTCCAAGACAACCTCTCATTTTCTAGGACTCTCTTATTATGGTTTCTCACCATTCTGTATCCTATCCTACATTTCTTTTCAGCCAGCGAGGTGGCATATAAAAAGGAGTGTTCCAAGAGAACAAGCCTCATTATGAAAGCATTTACTAAGCCTCTGATTTAATCACCTTTATAAATATTTCATTAGGAAAAACTAGTCATCTGGTAAAAACTAGAATCAATGCAGGAAGGAACTATACGTGGGCGTATATACCAGAATGTGTAGGTTCAGTGGGGCCACTAATCTTCCATTCTACCTCAACATTTATACTTATTAAATTTTATTGCTATGTCTTTGAAAGAGTACCTTTTTTCTAACAATGCATTTTTTTGTGTGTATAGGCAAGCTTGATGATGATAATGATGATGTATCATTTATTGTCTACTGTGTGCCTAGTTATTTTTTTAGTTTTTACAATTCATGTAAAAATTCCAAGGACAGAATTAGAGATAAGTGATGCTCAGAAACTCCCACAATTAGGTAAAGGAAGGATTTCAGCCTGGGTCTGTTTGACTTTTAATCATGTCGTTTGTCTGCTACATCATGTTGTCTCTTAGATTCTGAAAAATCAAGTCTATACTTTGGTTTAAAAACTCATAGCGTCCTGAATAACAATTCTTTTCAAGTCCTAATAGGACAGATCAAGGTATAATAAATTTAATACATAGTAATTTTCTTTCTTTGAAATTCTTTAAATGTTTAAATCACATGTTGTCCACAGATATTTTGGTTTTTCAGACTTTTATAGCTAATTTCCTTAAGCAGTGAAGGAGTCCTAAACTGCTGATCATAGAGTAAGGCTGAGATGTTTAAATATCTGGAAGATGGTTCTGATAAGTATTTCTACACATAAGTCAGATTCCCATTTAAAAATAAAAAGCCAGTTTTGAGCTTGAAGCCAATCTTAACTCTATACATACTGTCTGAATTACCAGGCTAATTGGTCGCCAAGTAGAGAACTATGCATTTTTCTTTATCTACTCAGGTAAATTATTAAATGGCTCTTCTGCCCAGTAGGGGAGATCATTAACCACCTGGGAGGTTATAGAGGCATCTGGAAGGGGCATAACCATGAGCTAGGGCAGCTCTGGTACAGATGACAGGATGAGCTTCTAATGGTCAGAGTGAAAGAAAGACCATCATCTAACAGAGATCAGTGGACAAGAATGGAGGCATAGTTAGAATGTGGAGTGAAAGGATTATCAAGTGCAGCCTGCAAATAAATTTCAAACTCACTGGGTAATTAAAAAAAACATTTGTTGTGCAAATATGTGTCATATGCGTCCCAACCACATACACTTCTTTCTCTCCACAGCATGTAAGTTCTAGATTACAGCCTTGATGTCTGTATAAACAGATACTGGGACAAGCCTCAGATTGATTAGATGATGTAGGAGAGCAGAACTTGGCAAGAGACATAGAATCTTGAGATCATAGACCCTGGAGGTGTCCTCTCCAGCAGCCATACTTATCTCACAGAGGAAAATATGAGGTCTGAAGTGTTATGTGACATGGTCAAAAGCATTAACTTTATTAGTTTTAGAGAAAGAATGAGAACCCACATTTTCAGCCTATAGGTCAAGACTTTTCCTTCCATGTTGGGGCTGTTGTCCATGACTTAGTGGTAAGAAGCTGCACTGCAATCCTTGAAGGCACGCTGTTCGAGGCCACTAACTACTCCACAGCTACGGGTTGGTTCCGACTCGACAGTACACAAAACAACAACATAACAATTCAATAAGGTTCTTCAATACTTTCTATGAGTGCAATGGGAAGAAAGTTGAATACATTTTTTTCTAGAAGAACAAAATTGTTGCTGTAGAGTTAATTTAGACACAGAGCAATCCTATAGGACAGAGTAGAGCAGAGCCAAAAGACTTTCAATGCCGTATATCTTTGTGGAAACAATAGACCGCCACATCTGTTTTCTGTGGAGCAGCTGGTGTTGGTTTCAAACCACTGACTTTCCAATTAGCATCCACCAATTAACCATTGCACCACCAAGTCTTCTTTTTTGCTTGTCTGCCTGCCTTCCTCTCTCTCTCTCTCTCTCTCTTGATTAAAGGCAAATTCAGCAGTAGGAGGTACCACCAGGTCTTCTGTCAGAAGAAAAGAGGTCCTAAAGCTTTGCCTTTAGGTGAATAACACATACCATGGTTAGATTCTCTTTCTCATTATTCCTGTGGTGTTAAAGATTTGTTATTAAAAATGGCTTCCCTATCTACTGACTGACTTTGCCATGTGGATGAGCAGAAATATATGAATAGGACGTATTAGTCTATCCACAAGGTGATTAGTTAGTCTTGCCACTAAATAGAATAAATTCTTCAGCAGATTTTGAGAATATTACTACCAGCAAAGATGCAGGCAGCAGTGTAAACTCTTCAAGGTCAGAGATTTCTGTGTTAGCAAGACCTATAGCAGCGGCAGCTGGCCAAAGCAGAGGACCAGCAACTTGACTTGACATGAGACAGAGTTGACCTTGGGATTGCTTCCCCATGCAGGAATCAGAACTAAAAGCCTTTACCTTCTTGGAAGACTGGGGCAAGTGCCATAATTGTCAGGACTGAGAGCTTTGTAATACTTCTTAAAACTATGAGGCTCAAGGCTGAAGTGCCTGAGAGCACATTTTAAAGCTATCCTGAATGAGGGATTATATTCTGCTACTAACTTGAGTTATAGTCTTTTGACTTCCATAATTTGGTTCTGTGTGGCATGTGATCTATTGTAATGGATTATAGACCTTGTAGAGTAGTGAGATTAGTGTTGACAAGAGCAGAAAGCAGTATCCGAGTGTCTGACCTCAAGGGAATTGGTTTTGTGTTGCTGATGTTGTTGATGGGGACAGTTCTCCTTTGTGGAGTTCATAAAGATCAGATATGGTTGAACTCCTGTGGTTCTTGCTCTTATTACATTCCCTCTAGTCTTTATTGTCTTTGGAAAGTGCTGCTGCTACTGGAGAATTCAAGGACCTGAGAACATTCTTGTGAATCTTATTTTTTCCATCTAAAAAAATCAGCTAAAAGTCTTTCACTCCTTCACTACTTGGAGGAGAACTCCTGAAGTAACATGTGGCTCATCTTGAGTGGCAGTCATTATCCACAGCTCCACCCATGTGGTACCAGAACTTAGTGGTTATAACCTGTGGTTTGCTTTATTCCCACATCAAAGACACATGAAAAATCATATTGTTTTTACTTAGTAAATGGAACATTGTGCATAGTTATATGTAGATCGAACGTGGTGAGGATAAAAATGACAATGAAATAATTTGATTTTGTAGTTCATTTCATGATACAAAGTAAGAAGACTTGAACTAAAAAAAATCAGAGAAATATGTTTGCCTATGATTTATTTTAAATTTAAATTTATTTCTTTAATACACTCATTAAGGCCATGTATGTGATTGGATTACAGATCTGATGATTCCTTTACTTCAGACGGTTGCCATATGTGGGAAAGGAAAATAAAATATTTTAATACACGATGACTCTGAGGTGGGAGATTACATAGGTTAGCCAAGACCAGAGAGGCCAGCCCACATCTTGACTCCCAAAAGCATAAATTTTTCCTTAACTTTGGCATTGTTTCTTGTCTCAGTAGAATTTGGGACACATTTTTAAATATGGGCAGGAGTTAAAAAGAGAGGTAAGGATGAAGCCCAAAGCTTGAGAGAGCCCAGATCATGGAGCCTCTGCTTCTGTCTGGAGCAGCAGAGGACAGTATGCATCAGATGAGCATGGGTATAGTAAACTGACAAGGGTTTAGGTTAAGGCAGAGGGCACAGGCTGGGTAAAAAGTGATGTCGCACTCCCAGCACTTGCGGACCCACTCTGGCTGGTGATTTCCTTCAGCACCACACACAAAGAATGCCTGTCCTCACTTTCTTCCTGATGTGGGGCCTCCCAAGGACATTCTGAGAGTGCTGCCTTAGGTTCTTTTTGTCTGAGGTCACTGAGCCTCCTGAAAGTATTTCAGGAATGTGGAGGCCTGACTCACTCTCTTCCTTGAGTTCACAGTCTGAAGTTCATAAAACCGCTTTCCCCCCTTTAGTCATTCTTATTCAAACATCAGCCCACATGCTTCACAGATGGAGCTGGCACAAGGAATCTGGCGGCACTTTTTTTTTTTTGCTTAGGGTGTGAAAACAGATGAGGAGTTAAGGAGATCAAGGGAGATCACTCACCAGGATCTGCGCCCCTTTGGCAGGAGCCTTCTCACTACACAGAGAAAGGCTAACATGTCCAGAGAAGGAAAACTACTGACAGAGAGGAAGAGCCAAGGAAACCATTCTCTTCCTGCGTCAGTTTTCCACACCTGATATGGAGAAACAATCACGCCTACTTCAGAGAGTTGTGATGAAGATTAGGTGAACTAGCATCTTGCAAAGGATCCCTTGTGGCATAATGCCTTAAGAGTTGGGCTGCTAACCCAAAGGTTGGTGGTTCAACTCTATCAGTCAGTCACTCCTTGAAAGAAAGATGGACAATCTCCTCTTACAAACATTTACAGTCTCAGAAACTCAGTGGAGGGGCACCATGAGTTGGAATCACTGAAGGACAGTTTTATGAGCAGTTAGTGCACAGAGAGTACTTACAATTCTGTTTCACACATAAGAAGCACAAAACCAAAAATAAAATGACCAAAAAAAGAAAACAAGAAGTATACAGTAGATATCAGTTGATGATGATGATGATTACTATGGCTCAGAGATGGCAAAAGTGAATTTTATAAGCACGAAAGGGTGCTGAAAGAAAGGAATTCTTCATGGAATTGGATTGCCTGGGAGAAACCTGAAAGGAAGATATCCACTACAATGATTGGAATTATCTGGATGAGGAGGATTTAGGATATGGCTGCCACGTGGGGAAAGGGAATGTCAATGCTCGGAAGGGAAGAAACACAACTGTCACATCTGGCCAAGAGCCAGAAACATAATTTCAACTAGAGTACTCTTTCAGGATGGAGTTATCGAAATGTCCAGGGAACAAACTAAAGGAGGTGTGAGGGACATTCGGAGTGTGAACTGGGTGTACAGACAAGGTTTCAAATTAGTGTTAATCACTTCATTTCTCTTGCTGCCAAATAAGCAATGGGATTACCAGTAATGTCGTCCAAGAACTGACCAGATGTTCTGTTTTCCTTCTAACTCCAGTACATCTTAGCAGATTAGAACCAGGTTTCCAGATCATCTCTACATTCACGCACTACACCTTTTCTTGAGTTATGAGATCTGTCCTAGAAAACACCATCAGTTGTCTTGATTCAAAGGTTAGAAAAATATGATAGAATATATGTAAAAAGTTTCCAATAAGCCTTGGAAAAAGAAGTCTCTAGAAAATGTTACATTAATGACAGCAGCAACCATCACTCCACTGGGGGAGTTCTACGTAGGTGGACAGGGCAGACTTTCCTCCCTGTCTTGCAGACAGAGGTACTGAGGACTTTAATATTGAGATAGAGACGAGAAAAGCTTCAGGGATTTGTTCTAGCAGCACAGTGTTTCACCTTGCTCCATACTTAACTGCACTTCTCTCACTCCTCAACTCTGCCCCATCACCACTTCTACTCTCCTGCAGTGGAAAAGGTTGCGCACCACTCTGCCTCTCTGTGCATCTCCTTTTACAGTGATCTCAAAATAGGAATTCTGTATTAATTTGAAGAGCCTTTAAAAAGAAAAGAAGACATAAAATTGTTATTGTCATTAGATGCTATCAAGTGGACTGTGACTCAGAGCAACATTATGAACAACAGAAGCCCACTGTTGCCCTCACTCTGCCAAGCCATCTTATCTAGGGTCTTCCTCTCTTGTGGACCCTCTGGCTTTTCCAGCGTGATGTCTTTTTCTAAGGGCTTCTAACAACACGTCCAAAGGTTGCGAGGGAGCTTTACTATTCTTGCCTCTAAGGAGCACCATGGTTGCACTTCCTCTTAGATAGATTGTTTGCTTGTTTGTTCTTTTGGCAGCTGGTGGGATACTCAATACTTTTTGCAAACATGGTAATTCAAAGACATCGGTCTTTCTTCTGCTGTTCTTACTCATTGCCCAAATTTCAGATGCAAACAAAGCTATTGAAAATGTCATGAGAGGATCAGGTGTAAAACCAGTTATAGTAGAAAAGACGATTCCAGGCTGCATGGAAGGGGATTGGAGGAAACATTCACCAACTGAAACAAAGAGATAGTCATAGAGATGAGAAAAGATGACTTGTCCCACTTTCAAATCAGCAAGCAAACCTATGTTACATTTCTGTCTTGCTTCTTGAAAGGTAACTGCAGTTAGATTCCTTACCATTAATTATTACAATATTTCCATTTTTTATTAAACAATTTTTTATCTAATAATAAAATATGTGCTTCTTGTTGTTGTTGTTGTTATGTGCCGTCGAGTCACTTGTGACTCATAGCGACCCCTATGTACAACAGCCCTAAACTCTGCTCTGTTCTGTGCCAATCACACTGTCTCTGACACTTTCATCCCTATTACTCCAGTCACTGAATCAATCCACCTCATAGAGGGCCTTCCCTTCCTGTGCTGTCCCTCCACCCTACCAAGCATGATGTCCCTCTCCAAGGACCTGTCCCTCCTTACAACATGTCCAAAGTATGTTAGACGAAGCCCCAGAATCCTTGCCTCCAAGGAGCCGCACGGTTTAACCCTCTCCAGGATGAATCTGTTTGTTTTTATAGCAGTCCATGGTACTCTCAATATGCTACTCCAGCACCACAGCTCAAAGGCATCAATTCTTCTTCTATCCTCCTTAGTCATTGTCCAACTCTCTGATGCATAACAAGTGATAGCAAAGACCATGACCTGTATCAGACGCACCTTAGTTTCCAGAGAGACACCATTGCTCTTCAGTACTTTGGAGAGATCCCTAACAGCAGACTTTCCCATGGCAATACGTCTTTTAATTTCCTGGCTACTAGTGCCAAGAATGTTGATTGTGGGGCCAAGCAAACTAAAGCTGTGAACAATCTCAATCTCTTCACCATCTGTCCTGACGCTGCCAATTGGTCCAGTGGTGTCTTCTTGACACTGGGCCTCAATCCATATTGGAGACTGCAGTCCTTGACCCTCTGCAGCAATCACTTTAGGTCCTCCTCAGTTTCAGCAAGCAGGGTTGTGTCATCTGCATAATGCAGATTGTTGATAGATTTTCCACCAATCTTGACCCCACGTTTCTCCTCATAGAGCCCAGCCTCCTGGATAATCTGTTCTGCATACAGGTTGAAAAGGTATGGAGACAGGATGCATCCCTGGCATACGCCCTTCCTAATTCTGAACTATGCAGTGTCTCCTTTCTCTGTTCTGACAACTTTCTTTTGGTCCAAGTATAGGTTTTGCATTAGCACGATCAAATGTTCTGGGATTCCCATTCTTCTCAGAGTCAGCCACAGTTTGTTATGATCCACACAGTCAAGCGTCTTTGCATGGTCAATGAAACACAGATAGACATTCCTCTGGTGTTCCCTGCTTTCAGCTAAGATCCATCTAACATCAGCTACAATATCCCTAGTACCACGACCCTTTCTAAACCCAGCCTGGACTTCTGGCTTGTAGTGATTAATTAAAATGGCATATGCAGGAATGGAGTAAAGGGGAAATCTCTCGCTGTATACCTTCTTCTCTGGCCTTTCCTAAGTTCCACTCCCCAGAGGAAGTCAATACTGACAGTTTTTTCTGCATCTCTCTAGAATTTTTTATGTATATGGACCGCCTATCACACTATTCTTCCTGTCACTTACCCACAAGAGGCTTTCCAAAGTGGGATCTCAGAAAATACTACTCTATTTGCTTCGGTAGTTGGATCCTTCTTCCCCAGAATGCCACCTCCTCATGAAAAACACTTTTTAGACTTTTTTGAGACTTCACTGTACAACCTCAACATCTCACACTCACCTCTGTGTACTCAAACTTTAGCACAATGTCCGTTACATAATTTGGGCATGTTCCCAGGAGAGACCAGTCCTTGAAGAAGGGCCTCATACTTAGAGGGGTGGAGTGACAGTGCAGGAGAGGAAGATCCTGGATGAGATGGACTGACACAGTGACTGTAGCAATGGAGGCAAACATGTCAAGAGACTATGAGATTGGCTCAAGATGGGCCAAGTTTCAAAGTTATTCTTCATAGGGTCACTATGAGTCCTAGTCAACACGATGGCACATAATAACAATAATTCCAAGAATTGTTCTAAGCTTTGAAATGCATTTTCTCCCTTAATTCTCCCACCTACCCTATGAGGGGGATTCTAATATTACCCCACTTTGTAGATGAGGGTGATTTGAGAGTTGTGCTGCTAACCCAGAGGCTGCTCCTCTCGGGCAGTTCAATTCACCAATGACATCTCAGGAGAGAGATGTGTGATCGTCTCCCGTGCAGCTTACAGTCTCAGAAACCCACGTCAGTGCTGATTTGACAGCAGTGTGTTTGAGTTTACAGGCAGGGAAACCAAGAAACAGAGATGCAAGGAACTGACGTAATTTCCTAGAGTCCCAGAGCTCACAAATAGTAGGTCCAGCACACTAGCTCAATGTAAAAACCTACCTCAATCTAAAAATCTTCCCATAAAGCGTAAGTTAAGTGGAAAGGCGGAGGGTCGGTGAAAGAGAGGAAGACCTTCAGCCAGATGGATTGACATAATGACAGCCGTCAAATATGTCAGAAATGATGACGATGGCCCAGGATAGAATAGGGTTCAGATCTGTTGCTCACCGGGTCACTCTGATGACTATTTAAGCTATAATTAACATTTTAATGAACAATTGTATGAAATAAAATAAAAGTGCATACTACATATAAGTGTGTATATAACATAAATCTACAGCTGAATGTGAGCTCTGGTGGCCTAGTGGCAAGAAACTGTGCTATAATCCTTAAGGTACACGGTTTGAGGCCACCAGCTGCTCCACAGGAGACGTCTGGGAAATCTCCTCCTGTGCGATTAACTGCCTCTGAAAACCCAATAGAAGGTCAGCAATGGATCGGTTCTGACTCTATGACACAAAACAACAACAACAACAGCAACAACGCAGCTAAATAAATTTTACAAACTGAACACAAACATGTAGCCATCTCTTAGATAAAAAAGAGAGCACTACCAACATTACCAGGTGGTTACCCGGCCAACACAAAAGCAGCACACCTCTCAGGCAGTTAGAATCCAGCCGCAGCTCTGAAGGAGGATTGGCAATCTCTTCCAACATAATTAGAAACCTTTTGAAAACCTACTGAAGGGTCAGCAATGAGCTGGTTCTGACATAGAGAAAGATCAGCTTCTGCTTCTCTGCTTCTGGAAAGCCACAGCCATGAAACTCCCGGGGAGTACACATATTAGATCACAGCGAGTCTGAATCACTTTGATAGTAAATGGATTCTTTCCACTCATCTTTTCACCAAGTATAACCATTCGCCTGGTGTCTTAATAGCTTCATTTAATTTTGCCCGTTTATGGAGGGGTCAGTCTTTGGAGGAGGACATGCTTGAAAGGGTAGAGAGGTACAGTGCAGGAGAGGAAGACCCTGCAGGAGATAGACTGACACAGTAACTGAGGTAATGGGACTAAGTGTATTGGAGTCAGTGATATTGGCAGAGGATAGACAAGAGTTCACAACTATTGTACCTAGAGTCGCTGGTGACTCGACAGCATATATAGCAACGACGACAACAACAACATGTAGCTTTTATGAAAAGAATCACACTGCCTATAATCTTCTGTGTCTGGTTCCTTTTATTTACCATTATGTGTGTCAAATTCAACCATGTTACAGAATTTCAGCTGATACTGAAAAATATCTCCCAGTAAGTTAAGGTCTTGCACTAATAGTTTGAGGTCTTGCGTGTCATACACACTTGTAATCTCTCTCTCTCCCTCACAACCCTTGAATTTCTTTAAATGTCATTGTAAATGCCTTAAAGAGTTCTCATATCCTCAAAATTCACCTCCAGATGTGTCTAATGATGAAAACCAGCAGGCCTGTGTTGAAATTTGTGAAGAAAGTTACATTGGAGGGGTTGGGGGGGCAGGAGGGAGGAGCTGCAGCCTTCCTTTCTGATCAGCGTCTTTACAGCCACAACTCAATAAGGCATGTTTTTTGAGGCCTCATTCACTCAGCCAAGAAGTCAAATCTCCAATTCCCTGAACACAAGGAGTCATGACAAAGCACTCATTCGCATTCCCCTTGCAAATGTTACTTTTAAAGTGGAGTCAATAGGACTTCCAAGTAAAGACCAAAGCAGCTTTAACTAATATCAGCAAAGGGCCTAAGAAAATAGATGCAGCTAATGTATTCCATCTGTCCATGTGTTCTTGTGCCATAAGGCTCAGGACAAAAATACCAGTTTAGAAAAGGAGTCATAATACACAGGTCAGAACAACGTGCCAACAAAGCAAAGATGAGCACACTGTCCAACATGTGCTGTCCTCTTATGAATTTTAAATCACAAACTGTCAAATTAGTCCCTAACCTCACTCCCTTCCCAAGCCTGGCAACAACACGAGTGTCTATTTCCAGATATGAGCTGTTAAGCGGCAAAACCAATCTGCACATTGATGTGGGGGCCCATCACCATTGCCCTGACCGGCTCAACAGGCAATACACAGGGCTGCATTCTTGTGGTTTGTCCTTCCAGAAAGGCCTTTCCCAAGCACCACATGCTGCCTGTACTGGGCCCAGCAGAAGAGGGCGGGGAGGTGAGGGCTGTGCCCTGTGGCACCTCGGACTCCGTTTTATGTAACACCGCTTCTCTCTTTGGCCCATTGCATTCCTGCTTGCTACTGCCTTCTGGATCGCCTCACTGTATGAGGCTCCAAAGTAGTCTCCTCTTTTTATTTGCCAACCTGTAACCGATAATTACAGTCGCTGTCAGACATCCTTTCAAACTGGTCCTGATTTCACTCAGTTATTCTGGCTGCAATAAAAGTTACAGAGAACCCACGAAACCTAACCATCATCCCTTGACATTCATGTAAAGTGGGGAAAGAGAAAAATGTTGAAAGGATAAGCATAGGAAAAGAAAAGTAAAGAATTTATGGGGTAAGTTGAAAATAAATTTTATCTTAGTCTAGGAAGAATATTCTTTTAAAGGATTTATAAGTTTTCTTTGATGAGCAGTGCAAAACTGGAGAAAACACACTGCTTTCCAGTGACTTTCCAATCTGGCATCTATGAAAAGGTGTTTTGTATCTACTGCAGAGAACAGGGAAGGGTACAAGAGAGAGACAGCAAGTCAGAATGAGGGCAGCCTACAAAGACAGATTCAGCCTTCAGTCTGTCCTCATGGGGGGCTGCTGTTTTTCTGGCCTTGAAGGCTGTGGAGGATACTCCTGGCTAACTAACTATTCCAGTGTTCAGTTGGATTCCACAAGATTATATCACATTCCTTCCTGGAAACGTCTCTAAAAAGAGAGCAGAGATGAGAACTGCCCATAGGGAAGGCTTTGATAGGGGCCCACGAGCTCAAATGGCTGGAATCTGAAGAGGGCAAAGAAATGGAATTTTAGCCCTGAATGATTGAATAGAAGATAAGTAAACACTGGGTGACAGAGCAAACACACAGGAAACATGACCTACCTACCACAGAAAGGGCGGACATTCTTGAATTAATCTTGAAGGAGAGGAGGTCCTTACTGACTCTGCAATTTTGAATCCAAGTGTGAGGAAAATCTCAAGTCTTGATCCCAAGTAGAACTGTCCAGAGCACAAGGGCTGAGGATTTTTTTAATTTTTTTTTTTTTAAGTTTTTGAGGGTGGTAGAGTCTGAGCATGAGTTTGGAATAGAAGTTCCAAGAGTCAACAGTAGCTGGCAGCAGATAACATATTTCAGGCTCCACGATGTCAGAATCCTTGGCTGTGAGTGCCAGCCAAGGCCACGTCTTTTCACTTTTTAGATGGGAAAGCCTAGGTCCAGAGGAGTGAAAGGCTTGCTCAAGGTCACCCAACTGCTAAATGTCAGAACCTAAGGCAGAGCCAGGATGAGTTAACTTCCATTCTCATAGCTCAGCCACTCAACTGAAAAACAATAGGGAGGAGGGAATAGTAAAAAGGGCAGAAAAAGAAAAGGGACGAGAGGTAAAGGATAAGTGTTTTCAAAGTCATCACTGAATCACTGATCCTAAAGAAAGTTCTGTTTGTGGTGCTATCCACCAGCAGGTCTACAGAAGACAGATGGCAATTTCCTCTCCACAATTCATAGCCTCAGAAAACTTGATGGAGGGTCAATTCCAACTTAACAGCAATGAATTGAAAAGGAGCTGAAGAATTCCAAGGGTGTCTTGGAAAGAAAAAGCAAAGTATTATAATGAAATGTGCAAACAGCTGGAGTGAGAAAATCAAAAGGGACGAACTCGCTCAGCACTTCTTAAGCTAAAGGAACTGAAGAATAAATTCAAGCCCCAAATGCCTATACTTAAGGATGTTATGGGCAGAATATTGAATGATCCAGGATGTATCAAAAGAAAATGGAGGGATTACAAAAAGACCCTGTACCAAAAAGAATTGGCTGACACGGAAGAATTTCGTGAAACAACATATGATCAAAAGGCAATGGTGATGATGGAGGAAGTTTAAGCTGGTCTAGAGGAGTTGGCAAAAAAATCAAGGCCCAGGAATTGATTAAATATCCATTAACATATTTCAACAAACAGATGCTGCCCTGGATGTGCTCACCAGGCTGCGCTGAGAAATCTGAAGGACAAATAACTACCTGGCCATTCTTCCAGTCCACATTTATACCAATTCTAAAAAAAAAAAAAAAAAAGGTGATCCAACAGAGTGTGAAAATTATT
The DNA here is from genome assembly GCF_000299155.1 of Elephantulus edwardii. Lineage (NCBI taxonomy): Eukaryota > Metazoa > Chordata > Mammalia > Macroscelidea > Macroscelididae > Elephantulus > Elephantulus edwardii. The sequence continues at coordinate 3,387,178 of NW_006399977.1, forward strand.
GAACAATATCACTGATATGGCAGGCAAGCAAAATCCTGCTGAAAATTATCCAAAAATGACTGGAACATTACATTTACAAATAATGGCAGAAGTACAATCTGAGTTTAGAAGAGGCTGTGGCACTAGGGGTGACATCATGGCCAAAGTCAGATAGATGTTGGCTTAAAGCAGATTACCAGAGGAATGTCTGTCTGTGCAACAAATTGTGGCTAACCTTGAGAAGAAAGGGAACTGCAGAACATTTATTGTGTGCATGTAAAAGCTATGCTTGGATGAGCAAGTAGTAGTCAGAACTGAGAAAGGAAACACTGCATGATTTAAAATCAGGGATGCATCCTTCCATACCATTTCAATATACATGTGGAACAAATCATTCAGGGAGCTGAACTCTATGAAGAGGAATGTGGCATCAGAATTGGAGGAAGACTCATCAACCACTTTCATTTTGCAGCTGACAAAACATTGCTCTCCAAAACTGAAGAGGAAAGTCCCTGTGTGAAAAACCAATGTATTCTAGCTTTGTAAATAAACAAGTATAATATTTTTTTAAAAAAGTAAACTGGGGGAGGAGGGGGAAAGGAATGAAAAGCAGTAAAAATGTGCAACAAAAAATGAATAAAAATCTAATTTTTCTGTAAACTTTCATTAAAATCACAATTAAAATAAATTTCTTTTTAAAAAGAAAAGAGAGGACCTGAAGTGTTTGCTGCAGCTCAACATCAAGAAGACAAAGATTCTCACCACTGAGCCAACTGGCAGCACCATGATAGATGGAGAAGAGATTGAGAATGTTAACAATATCAGCTTTCTTGGGTCTACAATCAATACTCTTGGCACCAGTAGCCAAGAAATAAAAAGACAAATTGCATTGGGAAATCCGCTGTCAGGGACTTCTCCAGAGTGCTAATGAGCAATGATGTCATTTAGAGACTAAGGTGTGCCTGATTCAGGCCATAGTCTTCTCAATTACTTGCTATATATCAGCTGAACAATGTGTAAGGGTGACAGAAGAAGAATTGGTCACTTTGAGTTGTTGTTCTGGAGAAGAGTCGTGAACATACCAGGGACTGACAAGAGAACAAAAAGATCTGTCCTGGACAGAGTGAAATCAAATTGCTCTTTGGAGGCAAGGATTTTTAACCTCCATCTCACATACTTTGGGCATGTTTACAGGAGGAAGTAGTCCTTAAAGACATCATGCTTAGAAGGGTGTAGGGAAAGAACAGAAGAGGGAGACCCTGGATGAGATGGATTGACACAGTAACTGGTATAATGAGGGTAGTTGTGTCAGAAGCAGTGAGATTAGCTCAGAATAGAGCAAGGTTCAAAGCTATTGTGCATAGGGTCACTGTGAGTCACAGGAGACCCAATGGCACATAAAAACCACAATATTAGATATGTGTCATTAATCAGACAAATCTGTTGATGTTAATACCTTAATGTATACATTGCATAAACCAGGGAACTGGGACTGTTAGATATTTATTACAGACTTTTGCAAGCTTAAGGAGTTTTAGTGATATAGAAGAAATGCTGTCACATTCATCATTAAAAAAGAACATTTCAAAATCTATCTTGAAGTACAATGCTTTGAGTGACAGGATCCATATGCATACAAGAAAGCCTGTTAATACAACTATTATTCATATATAAGACACAAACTCTAAAGCCACAGATGAAGAAACTGAGGACTTCTATCAATTTCTCCAGTATGAAATTAATCAAATATGTAACCAAGATGCATTAATAATAATTGATAACTGGAATGCAAAAGAGTAGAAAAAATAATTCCTCATCATTCAAAAATATGAACTTGGTGTCAGAAACTAGTTTAGAGCTCAACAATAGAATTTTGTACAACAAATGATTTATTCAATACAAATTCCTTATTTAAAAAACATATATTATGCCTATATAAATGAACCTCACCCGATGGATTACACAGGAGACAAATTGACTATCTATGGAAAGTGCATGGAGAAGCTTGATGTTAGCAGTCAAAACAAGTCCAGGAGCTGATTGTGGAATATATCATTGTTTACACATGTGCAATTTCAAATTGAAGCTGAAGAAAATGAAAATAAATCCATGGGAATCAAAATACAATTTTAAGCCTATCTCAATTAAATTTAAAAACCATCTCACTGATGCACTGAACAAAAATAACTAAAGATCAGATGAGTTGTTGGATGCCATCAAGGACATCATTCGTGAAGAAAGCAAAAGGTAATTTTAAAGATGTTGTTGTTGTACTGTACAGTCGAAATCAACCCATAGCTGAACCTCAGGAGGGTTTTCAGAGGCAGTTAGGTGTATGGGAAGAGATTGCCTGAACTCCCATTTTAAAGATAAGAAAGAAAAACAAAACAAAACAGTGAATGTCAGAAAAGACTCTGAAACTTGCCTTAGAATGTAGAGAGGTAGGAAGGAAAATGTGCAACAACGAATGAATGGAAATCCAAGTTTTCTGTAAACTTTTGTTAAAAGCATCGTTAAAAATGTTTGTTTTAAAAAAAAGATATAGAGAGGCCAAAACAAAGGAAGAAATGCTGAAGTAAGTAAATGGAACAGAATTATTTCAAAAGGAAGCTTGAGAATAAAAAGCAAGTTTTATAATGAAATACAAAGAACTGAAGTTAGGAAACAAAAAGGGAAAACCATGTTGGCACTTCTGAAGCTGAAAGAACAAATTCAAGTCTCAAATTGTAACACTAGAGACATGAAAGATTCCATGGGCAAAATTCTGAATGATACAGGAAGCATATAAAAAAAAAGAGGAAGGCATACACTGTCTTTGTTCTTAAATGAATTATCTACCCCAAATAATTTCAGCAAACCCTTCACCCTTCTCAACATCATGTCCCTTTCCAAGAAATAGAACCTCTTAGTACCGCCTAGAAATATGTACAAGTATATGAGGAGAAGCCTCATGATTCTTGCCTCCAAAGAGCACTCCCGCTGCACCATTCCCAAACTTACCTGTTTGTTTGTTCTCTTGGCCGTCCATGAGGTGTTCAGTGCTCCTCTCCAACACCACAGCTCAAAGGTATCAATTATTTTTCTGTCATCTTTATTCATTGTCCAGGTCTCCAATGCATAGCTAGTAATTGGAAAAACTATGGCCTGAATCAGACGCACCTTAGTTCTCAAACTGTTATCACTAGTCCTCAATAATTTGATAAGGTCCTTAAGTGCCTATTGTCCCTGTGCAATGCATTTCCTTATTTCCTGGCTGCTGGTACAAAGGGTGTTAATTGTGGAACCAAGCAAGAGGAAGCTGTCAACAGTTTCAATCTCCTCTCCATCCATCATGACACTGTCTATTGGTCCAGTAATAAGAATCTTTGTTTTCTTGATATTGAGATTCAATCCATACTGAAGGCTGCATTCCTTGATCCTTTGAAACAAGTGCTTCAAGTTCCCCTCACATTTCAGCAAATAACGTTGTGTCATTTGCTTAACACAGGCTACTGATAAGTCTCCTTCCAATACTGATGTTACATTCCTCTTCAGATAGCCCAGTTTCTTGGATAATTTGCTCAGAATATTGATTGAATACATGTGGAGATAGGATACATTGTTGACATACTCCCTTCCCAATTCCAAACCATGTAATGCTCCCCACTTCCCTACTCCATTCACACAACAGCCTCCTGCTCTAGGTATAGGTTCTGAATGAAGACAGTCAAGTGCTCTGGGATTTCATTTTTCTCAATGTCAGCCACAACTTATCATGATCCACACAGTCAAACACCTGTGCATAGTCAATAAAGCACAAAAAGACATTCTTCTGGTATTCTTTACTTTCAGTCAGGAGCCAACTGAGATAAGCAATGATATCCCTGGTGCTATGGCCTCTGGCAATTCTCTATGTACTGTTTCAGCTGTTTTAAATGATCGTCAGCAGTATTTTGCTTGCATGTGATATCAATGACATTGTTTGATAATTTCCACATTCAGTTGGATCACCCTTCTTGGCAATAGAAACAAATATGGACCTCTTTCAAACTGTTGGTCGGAGAGTCAGCCTCCAAATTTCCTGGCATGGACTGCTGAGAGTATCCAAGGCTGCATCTGTTAATTAAGACAGACTAGGAAGCAGGATGGACCATCTTCTTCCTAAAGAAAAGGCTTTTGAAAACCCTATGAACACTAAACAAAGAGGATAGTTCTAGTAGTGTAGTGGTAGAGCCCAGATTGGAAATCAGTTGAAATGAGGAAAATCACTAACAAACATCATTTAACAATTGGAACATGGAATGTATGTAGCTTGAATGTTACAAATCTGGAAATTGTTAAAAATGAAATTAAACGCATGAATATCTACATACTAGGCATTAGTGAGATGCAATGGACCAGTTATGGTTACTTTGAATCAGATAATCATATGATATACTATGTAGGGAATGAAAAACAAAAGAAAAATGGTGTTACATTTATAGTTAAGAAGTCAAATTTGGCGAGCTCTGATGGCCTAGTGGCAAGAAGCTGCACTGCAATCTCAGAGGTGCGCGGTTCAAATCCACCAGATGCTCTGCTGAAGAAGGAGGAACAATCTCCTCCTGTACCAGTCAGATCCAATTTGACACGCGCACACACACACACACACACACACACACACACGCGTGCGCAAATAAAAGAGAAAAAAGTCAAATTCAAGTTCTATCCTGAAATACAATGTTCAGAATGATAGAATAACATCCATATGCATACAAGGAAGACGCATGAACACGACTATTATTCAAGTATATTATTGAACAATATTACTAATATCAAATACAAATAAAATATTGCTGAAGATTATTTTTATAAATGACTGTAACAGTACATTTACAAAAAACTGCCAGAAATTCAGGCTGGACTCAGAAGAACTGTGTAAGGAAGGAGATCGTTGCTGATGCCAGATAGATCTTGGCTGAAAGCAGAGAATACCAGAAGGATATTTATTTGTATCTTATTAACTATGCAAAGGCATTTGACTGTGTGAACCATAACACATTATGGCTATTACTGAGAAGAATGGTAATCCCAGAACACTTACTTGTACTTATGTCAAGTCTATACATATACCAAGAAGCATTTGTCCAAATGGAACAAGGGAATGTTGCATGGCTTAAAATCAGGAAAGGTGTGTGTCAAGACCGTATCCTTTCTCAGCATACAGATGTGCAAATCATTCAAGAAGCTTGTCTATATGAAGAAGAATGTGGCATCAGGATTGAAGGAAGATGCTTCAGCAACCTCCAGTATGCAGAAAACACAACTTAACTTACAGAAAGCGAAGAAGACTTGAAACCCTTAACTGAAGAATATCAAAGACCACAATCTTCAATATGTATCACATCTCAACATCAAGAAAGTAAAAAATCAGTTGACCAATAAGTTGTAAATGATTTCATCTTACTTGGAACCACAGTCAACACCCTTGGTACTAACAGTCAAGAAATCAAAAGATGTGCTGCCTTAGGGAAATCTGCTATCAAGGACTTCTCAAAGTGCTCAGTAGTGGTGATGTTGAAGACTAATGTGTCCCTAATTCAAGACCTAAAATTTTCAGTTGTTTCTTTTGCATCTGAAAGTTAGACAATGTATAAGGATGACAAAAGAAAAATCAATGTCTTTGAATTGTGATACTGGAGAAGAATTCTGAGTATCCCATAGACTGCCAAAAGAAAGAACAAGTCTGTCTTGGAGGAAGTACAATCAAATGCTACCTAGAGGCAAGGATGTCTCATGTACTTCCGTCATGTTGTTAGGAGGGGTCAGTCATTAGAAAAGAGCATCACGCAGGGAACGATGGAGGGTTAGAGAAACAGAGGAAGACCTTAAATAAGGTAATTAATACAATGACCATGTAACAAAGGCTCAAGCATGTGGGAGATCACAAGGACAGTAAAGGATAAGGCGAAGTTCAGATCTATCTGTTCATAGAACCCCTGTGAGTTGTCATCAGTTCAAGGACATCTAACAACAACACCACCACCACTAGCAATAGTGATCTAGTGTCCTGTGTGTTGGTTGCTAACTGAGAGTCCTGCAGTTCTAATTCACCAGGCCTTAAGTGGGAAAAAGATAAGGCAGTCTTCTCACTAAGCTTTAGAACCTTCAATACCCAATAAATAGTTTGTTGCGATGAGATGGAAGTAACTTAAATAGGAGTATAGTTGGGTTGATTTTTTTTACAAGCTTTAGGATGTTAGCTATAACAGGTGTATAGAAAGACATTTAATCAATGTATTCCACATCTAACCATAGAGTTTACAAGCTATTGAATAAATTGACTTACTGAGTGAACATTTGTTCCTTAATTTAACAACAAAAAATCTCTCATTTTTTTTTCAATTGAATTATTCACAGAACAATGATAAAATTATGTGGCTTGCAGTTTAAACACAAAATTGCTTACATTCCCTTCCCCTCCTTTTTCACTGTTTATTAGTTTTCAAAGAATGACTTGCGTCACGATGAAGGTGGTGAAAAAACAGAAGCGAAGACAGAGGTCCTTTCAATCAGCCTACACACATCCTCGCAGGGTGAGAAAGAGTTCGGCCAATTTTGGAGTCTCCACGCTGGGGCACAGATGGGCATGGCCATGGAATACAGGCATCGTTTAATTGTTTACTGTCCAAGCTCTTCTAGGGGCTCAGAGGAGACCACCAGGTTGTGGGAGAATAGACGTTGGTTTTTTGCCCTCCCTCATTGTTTCCTATGTAGGCTGGAACATCAAGAGTCTAGAATTCTCATTGCAAGAGTCTTACATTTTGTTCACAATAGATGAATGACATACAGTCACAGCCACTTAGGCCTCAAAAGATAAAGATTAAAAAAAAGTCACCTAGTCCCATGTTTTCACTTTCCAGAATAATAAATGGAAGCCCAGGTAGATGAAGTAATTTGATTAAAGTTGTTGTTGGGCTTTTTGTTTGGTTTTTTTTTTCTTCTGCCACCAACTTGCTGTGTAACCTTGGCTTGGAAATTTGGCACTCTCACTCTACAAACTCTCTAAATGTACAGAAATGATGGTAGTTATAGAACAGAGTTCTGTACAGAAATGATGTTAGCTATAGAACAGTGTTTAGGTCTTTTGTGCAAAACTTACTCCCAGTCGTATTCGATTTGATGACACTTAACCACTGCTAAGTGAAACTAGTGCCATTATATTGGGAGGAACACTCTTCCACTTTGTACTTCACTCTCTGTCAATGTGAAGTATGAAGTAACCTGGGTTGCTGTGATGCTGAACCTTGTACCATTGGGGTTATCAAATAACAGAATGGTTTCCCTATGTCGACAATGTTTGGTGGAGCTCCCAGTTGTAACACAGGTTTGGAAGCAGGAGTGGCATCCACTTCCTAAGCCTCTTGCCTCTAGAAACTCTACGAACTTGTAGAAGTGACGACAGTTATGGAAAGGCATTAGGTCTTTTGTTCATGGAATTGCTAAGAGTCACGCCTGATTCGACAGCAATCAACAAGAACAACATTGGTTATAGTATGAAACTTTTCAGTTCCCCTGACAGCTGAGTCTATACTTGTTTTGTAGTTAATTTGTCCATAAGACCAAGTTTGGCCAGCACTGAAGATCCTTGACCTCCCTAACGTGCTCCAGGCCAGTCTGCCAAGGACCAGTCTACAGCAAATCTCTGGAGAATTTTCTTCTCATCAATACAGAACATGTGTCTATACATTTTTATAGTTTCATGAATACACTCTTTTCCTTGAAGCATAATTGGCAATGCTTTAGCACTCTGAAACAATGACTACTATTTATTGAGCTTCTACGGTGTGCAGGGCTTCAGCTCAACTCAGCTCAACTCAACTCAACTCCCTTCTGTTGAGTCAGAGGCAACTCATAAATGACCTTCCAGTAGGTTTTCAGAGGCTATAAAGCTCATTGGAGAAGATTCCCCATCTTTCTCTCCCCCCCACCTTCGAGCAGCTGGTAGATTTGAACAGAGGAGTGCTTCTTTTAGGTTATCAGTACAACACCCTAAGGACTGTGCTTCATCTTGATCACAATGTTGTAGGTGTTAATCATTCCTCATCCTAACTCACAGCCATGGCGTAGGAACCAACACAGAGTTAACCCCTCCAGAGGGTTTGCAAGGTTATCAATTGCCCATGAGGAGATTGCCCATCTTTTCCTGGAGAGTCACTGGTAGATCTGAACCAAAAAAAAAGAAATGTGTCCTTTGCATAATCAGTGCAACTCTCTATAGACTAGGTCACTAGAACAAAGGTCAGTCACGGCCCAGTAACTTGCTTAAGGTCACAGGATTAAGCCTGCAGAACAGGACTAAACCTTTAACCCTTGGATTCCAGTACCCCTGCTTCCTCGGGGTCCAGGCTCACCCAGCTAGGCTTGGAGGGACCAATGTACTTATGTCCCAGATTCTGCATCATTAAGGTCAGGAGTCTTTCTAGTTCGAAAATATGTTTAGAAGCTTGTTTTCTGAAAAGTCGTTTTTGTTTGTCAGGCACACATGCGAATTCCTCTGATTTCCCTGCAAACTTGCACCAAATAAAGCCATATACACTTCCATAGCAACACTGCAACACAAACATGGTGTAATCTTTGTCCACTGTAGTACACAGCTTAAGAGGGTTTGGGGGGGTTTTGTTTTGTTTTGTTTTTACTAAAAAGAAACTGCATCTGTATACAGTTGAATTGAATCCCATGGCAACAATTACAAACATAAACTTGTGTTTCCCTCCTCTCCCCCCGCTTTTCTCTTTCCTTTGGTAATAATTTTAGAACATCAGAAAGCAGGCTGCATTACTTGTGACCAAGAAGGGCCCCAATCAGTCACTGATGAGGTACCAGGACTTTGCAGGCCTCCCTTACGAATATGGCCACATTTGAGCACGAGGACCAGTCCTGCCTGTCCAGGAGCCCTCGCAGCTCTCTCGTGATACATATGGAGACCCTGATGGCCTGTCCCTGATCCTGTCTCAGGCCAGGTCAAGTCCTCACCAGACGTCTGCATGCTGAGATGTATCCTGGCCAGGTCTCTCCAGCACAGGCTCCGATTTATCATTCTTGTCATCACGGTGCACTCCCCTGAACCTCCTGGTGTGGTCCCCACAAAGCTCCATTTTATCTTCCCAATAGACCTCACAAGGTGATATTGATAATAACTACATTTTACAAATGAAAAACTGGAGCCCCGAGGGAAGCAGCAACGTGCCCAAGAAGAAACACTAGGAAAAGCCTAAGAGGGACCTGAATCCAGCCAGGCTTTGTTTTAAAACAAGCTTTCTATTCCGCTGGCCTCCCAGCTCAAGGGCACCATGGAATTGATCTATACTATTCGACTGTCTGTGTTATGATTCTTTCTCAAAGCAGAGCCTGTGATGGTACCAGGGTTGATGTCACCCGCTGTGGCAACTCATGGTGCCACATTCCCCTCCCCAATGGAAGTACTCTCTTAACAGACTACACAGAAATCTTCACAATGCTTATTATCAATTCCAAACACCAAACATAATGATATCATTATGCCTTTTTTTAAAAAAAAAAACCCAAACATTCTGTAGAGTCAGAATTGATCATAACTGACCCTCTAATGGTTTTCAGAGTCTGTGAATCACACATTTCTGTCAAGGAGCAGCTGGTGGATTCAACTAATTGCTTTTGGACTGGCAGTGCAACTCCTTACCAGGAATATTTTTACAAAAATTAAAATTTCTGCTGAAACACTACACAACATTTCTGTAGACAGTCATTTGAGTGTCATTCCCTCTTAGCCTGCAGTCTCTCTGCAGCCCACAGTCCACATACATCTGCTTCATATGCTCTCTGACAAAGATAGTACAGAAACAAATAAATTGCCAAAGAACTGGGTAACTCGGATTGTGCAGTGCGTGTGCAGTCTGATTGGTCTGGCCTATCTCAGCAAGACCAGCCGAAGGGGAGCCCTTTCACTAAGTCATTCTCTATTTCATGTTCAGGAGCTCAGCATAACTTGTTGCTCCTATCAGTTGCTACAGCCTACAGAACTCTTCCTCTTCTTACTCCTTCAATGGACTTTTGCTGGCATACCAAACACTACTACCAAATACTACTCTCCCCTGGGACAACGGATCCTCCCATTTCTGAAACTCTTTCTTGCCCGGCAAGCTCTTCATAGCATTTCATCCTCACAAATCCAAGAGGCAGTATTATTATCCTCCTTCAACACATGTTGGACTTAAAACATGTGTTAAAACATGTCCTTAAAACAAAGACTTAAAAAGGTCCCCTACTTACCGTAGGTCCTCCAGTAGCTGAGTTCTGTGGTTCTACCTTTTAACTCGAGAGCACATCAATGAGGGTAGTTTCCAGAAAAAAAGTGGGTGAGGGTTTCCCAGAAGAGACTCAAATCCGACTGTGCTACCAGAGACCACACAACTCTTGAGCCTCTCAGGCCCACTTCCTCATGCTTTTATAGGGTTTGGAGGAGGGGGAGAGTGGAAACACACCAAACCCCACTGTCTGAACTCAAAGAAGGAATCTAAGGTTCAGATAGGAAGATTCTTTATTTAATCAATTACTGGACTTCCCTCCCACTCTATTTGTATTTTCTCTTCAGAACCAAGATAGAAATAACCTAGTAAGGAACAAAAATGAACACTGCCTGCCCTGGTCACACAATTAAAACCTATACACTCACTCCTCCGTCTCACTCCTCAGGGAGAGAAGAGCCCTTTGACCCAGAAACCTATTAAAGTATTCCATCAGGGAAGACCCTGAGCCTACAAAAGCGACACTATAATAAGCCTTAGAACGCAGCCACGCAAAGGGTTTTATGCAAACACTAAATCACTATTCCATAAATGCAAAGAAACATCAGGGATGGTATGTGAACAAAAGCTGGACAGAGAGGACACACGCCCAGATGCTGTCTTGGCCAGGTTGCAATGTGAATGATCTAATGTTTTCTGGCTCCTTCTCACTTTGCTTTTCCAACTTGGTTTGAATATTTGCATTACTGTATTATTTTCCCTGTACAATTGCTGTCGTCTGTACACAATTATGTCATTTTCATAGTTGGGTGAGGAGGAACTTCAGACCTGCGATGAGCTACAGCTGGTAGCTGACTTCCACTCCCACTCCCACCACAGCCCTCCCCAGTCCCAGTGTGTGCGTTTAAATCCCTTTCCTGTTAGTCTGGAAAACTCTACCTGCACTCAGGCACTGGAGGTTTTAATCTAGGTTATCCATGCAAGTGGAAAGAACCACAACCTCCCTTTGTAATGGTGGGTAAGAACATCTTGTTCCTATAAGCTTCGACTTGAGCAGCTGATCTAATCATACTTTTCCTTGGGCCAAATCTAACTCTACATTGCTATGCTCCAGACAAAAGACAGGGCTGTTTCTCAGTGGCCTGTGTTTTCTTGGTCCATGGGAGGCTTGCTGAAGTAGATCTTGGACAAGGAAGAAGGAAAGAAAAGTAACAGGACAAGGAAGAAGGTAAGTCACCCTCAAACACAGAAATGTATGTCACTGGTTAGAAACTAAACTTTAAATGGGAACATATAGACTAACAGAAGAGGATTTAACAATCGAATGGACTGACAAATTATGGTACATTCACACAATGGAATACTACGCAGCACACAGGAGCAATGATTTTGTAAATTATTACCTAACTTGGGAGAGACTGGAGAGCATTATGCTGAGTGAACTCAATCCCACAAGGACAAATACTATAGAAAACCATTACTGTAGAATGAGTATAAGGATCCAAGGGTGGGGAGGGTGGAAGCAGAGGGATCAAGATGTGCAGGGTTGGGGGCAGGATTCATCAGGGGGTTGCACAATTTGATGGGGGGGGTGAGGGACATTGGAAGAATCTGGTGTGAAAAACAATATATTAGCATTTTGTCAATAAACTAGTATAAGTGTAAAAATAAAATTATGAATAAAAAGATACAAAACAAAATATGGGAGCTTCCCCCCCCCATATGAAAGACATTTAAGGCCATGGTCATAAAGTGCCTTCGCTGGTATGAAATCTCACTGATCTACATCCTACAATTTGTCTCTTATTATCTATTTGGATTATCATACTGGCAGAGAATTGAATGGACTACCAAAAGGACAAACGTATTGAAGTTCAACAGGGTAGCTTCTTAGTAGCAAGTATGGTCAAACTTCGGGCATGTTGTCAAGAGGGGCCGGTCCTTAGAAAAAAGACTTTATGCTAGGAGAAGGAGGGGGCCAGTGAAGGAGAGGAAGTCCTCCCCCAGGAAATGGATCACCACAGTGCATGTAACAATGGGCTCGAGCATGGGGTGGAGGTGATGAGGAATACAGCACAGGACAGAGAATGTCCAGATCTGTTGTTCACAGCGTCAGTATGAGTCATAGTCAACTCAGTGAAACAACAGTAACATCTATTTGAAATCTGTGACCTTTTGGCCAAGGCTACAACTAAAGTTTACTTTTGAGCGCTATCTGAAAATAAAATTGGACTAAATAAATGAGGGGGCGAAAGGCTGCAAAAGTCACGGTAAACCCCTTGACGCCAAGTACTTCATGATCTAATGCAATCATAGCCAACCCATTGAATGTTCCGTTACAGCAGGACCGTCTGTCCAGCTCAGCTTTCGTCTTGTTTCCTGTTTGCCTCCTCTCTCAATAACCTTAAGTCCGATTCAATGACATTGAACTCTTCTTTTCATCCAAATCACTCATCTATACTTATTCACAAAAAGTGAATAAAGAACTTAACCTTCATGGAACTTATAGTCTGAATGGAAATATTTAACACTCAGGTGTGACGATGGGCATCATATGAAGGGAAACCCAGCTCCAAGTGCTGGCTGATAGTAAGATGATGAGGCAGGGAAGATTCGGTGAGACTAAATACCTTATCTTGCCCTTACTGAGAACTGGCAACAGGGTTAGAACTGAAGAGATTAAGAACAAAAGCCAGCTCTCCTGGCCATCACTTCCTTTCTGAGGCTGCCCAGACCCTCATTGTCCAGAATATTTTCCTCTGCTTCCTTATCATCCAGTTGCACATGTTCTTGTTTGTTGTTATGTGTCATCGAGTCACCTGTGACTCATAGTGACCCTATGTACAACAGCCCTAAACTCTGCCCTATCCTGTGCCAATCTCCCTATCTTCAACACAACTACTCCCATTACCCCAGTCACTGAATCAATCCATCTCATCGAGGGTCTTCCTCTCCTGCACTGTCCCTCCACCCTCCCAAACATGATGTCCCTCTGCAAGGATTGATCCCTCCTTGCAATATGTCCAAAGTATGTCAGATGAATCCTTGCCTCCAAGGAGCAGCCCGGCTTCACCCTCTCCAGGACAAACCTATTTGTTTTCTTAACAGTTGATGGTATACTCAACACTCTTCTCCAACACCACAGCTCAAGGCATCAATTCTTCTATCCAACTCTCTGGTGCATAGCAAGTGATTGCAAAGACCATGGCATGAATCAGGTGCACCTTACTCTCCAGACTGACATCATTGCACTTTAGTACTTTAGAGAGGTCTCTAACCACAGACTTTCCTATCACAATATGTCTTTTAAATTTCTGGCTGCTGGTGCCAAGAGTGTTGACTGTGGAGCCAAGCAAACCAAAACTGTGAACAATCTCAATCTCTTCACCATCCATCCTGATGCTGCCAATTGGCCCAGTGGTGAGAATCTTTGTTTTCTTGATATTGAACCTCAATTCATAATGAAGGCTGCAGTCCCTGACTCTCAGCAGCAAGCCCTTCAGGTCCTCCTCAGTTTCAGCAAGCAGGGTTGTGTCATCTGCATAATGCAGATAGTTCCTCCTTAACCTTTCCCCAGCATGAAGCTATTCCTCAGGGACACCAGTGGCTTACTGTTCATCTAAAGGTCAAGCTGCTCCAAGGGAGAGAGGTGTGGCAGTGTGGTTCCATTAAAGGGTACAGCCTTGTCTCTATGGGATAGTTCTCAGAGCTACAGAGTTACTATGAGTCAAACTGACGGTTCCTACGGTGGTGAAATTCACATTTATCACTCATGCTAGGTATCTACCCTCCCTTTCTCTATGAATTACAGGGTAGATAAAAAGAACACAGGTAGACGTAAATGTTTTTTGAGCACTAAAGAGCAATCCAAAATCCAAGTACCACAGTTACTATCTACAAGTAACATATTCATTAATTTACCCATGAGTCAGTCTAGGGATCAATCATCACAAACTTTATGGGAGGGAGGCATGTCATCATGCCCGGCACAGTACCCTACCTAAATGAATTTATGGACAAAAATTTAAGAGGAAAAGAAACTAAATGGTTATTGAATGTCTGCCATGTAGAACGCTTTTCCTTAAATTATCTCAAAAAATATTGAAGCCAGCTAAGTATACATTCATTTTTCCAATCCTGAGTGGAATTCTCACCTCCAGTCCCTCTCTGTTTATGTAAAATGCAGAATATTAACTAAAACCCGTGAAGGAGTGGCCCACCTGCCTGAATTTGTATCCAGGTACTGACAAAGTGCTAGACAAATGATCCAAATTCCTTGTACCTCTATGGTAGAATGTTGTTGTTGCTGTGTATCGTGGAGTCGGAAAGTGACCCATAGCTGACCCTCCGGTGGGTTTTCAGAGGCAATTAATCACACAGGAGGAGATTGCCCATCCTTCTCCCACTGACTAGCTAGTGGCCTCGAACTGCGTGCCTTCGGGATTGCAGCACAGCTTCTTGCTACTAGGCCATCAGAGCTCCCTATGGTAAAAATGAGGTATCAAAATAATACTAATTTTATGATTTATTCTAAGAACAAAATTACAAGACATGTGGAAGAATATATATATATATACCTAAGAGTTTTATCCAACTTCAATTCTGTCATATTCACCAAACATTTCTAGATCTTCATCAGACTGGTCTCTGAAATTAGTCTCATTTACCTCTGCATCTCCCCATCACTTTGAGAATGTCTTGCATCTCTGCTTTTTCAGTCTGGCACACACACAAAAACACCCAATAAATGCCGCTGAGTGGATGAATGTATGTTTCTGTTTCCGAAGTGACATTACATGATTATAGAAGGGAGAGGATATGTTGTCTTCAGCTGTAAGTCAGACAAAACACTTAGATATTCAGGTTAAAATATAAGTCTTTGGAATGTCACCACGTTGGTAAGTGAGGAGTGAGTTTATGCATGTAATTTGTATTTAGTATATGGTAAATGTTATTTAAATTCTAATTCTCACCATTATGGTTTCTGTTGGCTCTCACACACAGTAGCTTGTTTTATAGTGTGGTTTGTAAGTTTAAGTTTTGATTTTATTATTTTCAGTGGGGTTTCCTTTGTAAGACTCCTGTAAAACATACATTTGAATGAATAGAAAAACCTCTCATGTAAATTAGGGAAATATTCATGGCAAGTGGTGGGGAAAGCAGATGAGATTCAGAGTGGTAAAATGTCACTGAAGGGCCTGCTACTTTGGGAAACCTATTTTTCTCAGTAACTAAGGCTTAGTTTTAGGTGCATGATGGAGGCCAGGAGACAAGGCTTAGTGGTCTCAGAGACTGCAAGGTTAGAACTGAAACCTCTGCATAAAAGACTGCATAACAAAGGAATACATACTTGGTAAAAGGTAGAGTAAATAATTATCTACAATGAAGAAATTGAGAAAAATATTATTTCTTGATCTGGTTTAGTAAGATGCTAAAATCACTGAACTTCCCTCATACAGATTTAGATTTTGGGTTTATGTCTGTGGTCCAGGAAACCCTAAGCTGGAAAATTAAATTAGATTGGCCCCAGGCTGGAAGCAAAAGTAGGTCTTCTCTGGTGAAACAGCCACCCAGGTCTTACAGGAGTCTAGCAAACAACACTGAAAATAAGATCAACTTTTAAAATTACAAACCACACTAGGAAACAGGCTTCCATGTCAGAGAGCCATCCCAAACCACAAAGAGAATTAGGCTTTAACTAGCATTTATCATGTACCAATACAAATTATACACATACACTCACTCTTCACTTACTGACATGGAGAGATTCCAAAGATCAAGTCATTATATGAAAATTGGCATTATGCAAAAACACAGGATGACCACATCAGATCAAAAAACAGAAGATGACTGTATTATTATATAACTATCCAATGACATCATCACATAACTGTAAAACTGAGAATCATGGCTCGGTCAAGTTGACATATAATCTTAACTATCACAGTCAACATTATTCTAACATTGCACCTTAGAGATCATTAATTCCAGACTTATATTATTAGTGCATAAAATATGCCTTTTAATATTGTCATGAATTAGAAACATTGAATAATGATCTAGCTGATAAGTGAAAAGTAGGTGTATAATTATTAACATTAGAAGATAGCGAAGAATTATATCAGAGCGGATAGAAGTAAACAGATAATTAAGGAACTGGAGAATAAATTTAAATCAGTTACACAAGGTACAGAAAAAAGTGGAGGAAAAGGAATTAAAATGGAAAGAAATAAAGGAGGCCATAAAGGGGAAAAAATGATAAAAACAACATTTAGATGAGATGGTTGGAAGTTTTTCCAAAAATCAAGGGCAGGAAGTAAGACTTGTTCAATTTTTTAATCTAAAATGCTGGGTAGCCTGGTACATAGTAGATGTCCAATAAATATTTGTTTAATTGAATTGACACAAGGTGCTCCACCATTCATTTTTTAATTTTTATTTTAAAATATTCATTGAAATAGAGTGTTGAGTAAAAAGACATGAATTTTGTCTGTATTGAGCTTGTGTTCTGGATAAAAATAATAAATAATAAGTTATAGTTTTTAAGTGCCATTGAGTCACTTGCAACTCATAGAGACCCTGTGTACTAAAGCCTAAACCCTGCTCTATCCTGTACTAATCTTACTGTCTCCGACACACTTACCTCCTCCAGTGATTGAATCAGTCCATCTCTTCGAGGGCTTCCTCTCCTGTGCTGTCCCTTCACCTTTCCAAGCATGATGTCCCTCTCCAAGGACCAGTCTCTCCTTGTACATAAGCTAATAATTTTAAATTTAATATACTTTAAAATTATCACAAGTATTATTAAGGAGATAAATATTATTTAATAGAGATATTAACAGTGGGATTTTTCTAGGCAGTGAGACTGCAATTATATTAAATTAGTTGAAGCATTCCAAGTGAAGGCCCCAGCAAGTGTAGCATTCCTGAGTGAGCATTTTCAAGTAAAAGAGGAGAAACCACTGTGTCTGGAGCTCAGTGAATGTCATGCTGTGTGCTGTAAGAAATAGTCTGAGAGTTAAGGAGGAACAGTGATACCTTTCCATCACTCCTATTGCTGTGTACAAGAAGACATTGAAGGGTTTGGGCTCAGGACAAACATAATCTGTTCCTCTGGATCCTGTGTGATAATTGTAGTGGGGACAGAAGTGGAAGCAGGAAGCTCAGTTAATGAACTCCCCCCCCCGCCCCTGACTACGTGTCCAAAGTATATGAAACAAAACTTCACCGTCCTTGCCTCTAAGGAGCATCTTGGCAGCATTTTCTCTAAGACATATCCATTTGTTCTTTTTGCAGCCCATGGAAAACTCTTCTCCAACACAAACCAAAGGCATCAATTTTTCTTCTGTAAACTGTATCTACAAGAACCACATTATGACCTTGAGTCTATTCCACTTGAATTTAAAAACCATCTGAAGAATAGGTTTGAGGCATTGAACACTAATGATTGAAGACCAAATGAGTTGTGGGAAGATGTTAAGGATATTATCCACGAACAAAGGTCTTTACAAAGACAGAAGAGAAAAAAAAAAGAACAAATTAGATGTCAGAAGAGACTCTGAAAATAGCATTAGAATATTGAGAGGCTGAAACAAGGGGAAGAAATGCTAAAATTAAGGAAACGAACAGAACATTTCGAGGGGTAGATTGAGGAGACCAAGCAAAGTATAAGGACATGTACAAAGATCTGGAGTTAGAAAATGAAAAGGAAAGAATTTACTCAGCATTTCTCAAGCTGAAAGAAAGCCTCACGTCTCAATACTGAAGGATTCTTGGGCAAAATCTTGAATGATCCAGGAAGCAGCAAAAGGAGATGGAAGGAATACACAGAATCACTGAACCAAAAAGAATTAGCTGACATAGAACCTTTTCAGGAAGTGAGTATATAGGGATGCTGATTTACTAGATGGCCAAAATTAGAGCAGTAACACTTGAGTGATGATTTGATCAAGACATGAAGCAGGGATTCCTGTTGGGACACGTTAATGAACATCTTATATTTAAGAATGGTCTTTCCATTCATGTGCTATGCATCTGAGATCTGGATAACAAATAAGAATCGATGCCTTTGAGTTGTGCTGTTGGAGAAGAATATTGAATATACCACGGATGGCCAAAAGAACAAACAAATATATTTTGGAGACAAAGATGATAAAGCTTCATCTCACATACTCTGAGCATGTTGCTAGAAGGGGCTATTCCTTGGAGGGGGACGTGATTCTTGGAAAGGCAGAGGATTGGTGAAGGAAAGGAAGACCCTCGACCAGGTAGATTGATATGGTGACCACTACAGTGTGCTCTAATGTGTTGGGTTATACTCGACTTGACAGCATCTAACAATGTAACAACATATATAAGAATTCATGGAATTAAACCCCAAGTCAAAGGATCTATATTTCCTTCAGGATCTTCCCGGAATGTAAAGACATACCCAAAGGGGACTGAACATTTCCAGGTGTTGAGTGTGTGGGGAAAAGTTTAGTATGAAGCCTGAGTTCAGGAGGCTGCCTGGCTGGCTCCCTGTTTAAACCCAGAAACTGAGGTGGGGTCTTCTGAGTCCACTTTACCCCCAGTGCTTTTGGTAGCTGCTGTGGTTGTAAGTCAATGTACTTTCTGAGGGATGCCAAAGGAGTGAGTTATCATTCAGAAAACTACTAGGTGACAAATCCAAGAGGCTCTTGTGTGGGGAAGGGTGGAGAAGCCGTCAAGCATTCTGGCTCTCACCCACTCCCGCCCACTAGCTCAGAGCTTGGTATCCAAGACATCTGAGGGAGTAGAGTAAAGATTATGACGCACCAGGCGGTACAAAGGAAAAGGAGATCCCAGCATGAGGTAATGACCGAAAAATGCCATAGCCCATTACATAAGCGAAAGTGAAACCTCTGTGGAACAAATAAACAAAGGGTATCATGTTGATATAAAAACACAAGAAGCTCACTCTGCGGTTGCTGACATACATCACTGTGGAAACAAAATGAGGCCCAATGTGACTATGGTTAGATTTGGAATGACTTGACAGGAGCTTTAGGAAGTTTCAAAAGAATCAAGAATAACTTGAACAAAGGACTGTTCTTCCCCAGGCTGATGGCCTTCAGAGAAGTGACAAACATCCCCTTGGAAAGGAAGGACAGTTATTCACAGGGGACCAAGCAACTCAAGTAGTTTATATTAAAGAAGGAAATTTGCTACCTTGGAAAAAACACAGCGAGTTGACCGACATTACTCAGGATTCAATTTCCAAAGCTTAGGATATATTTCTTCTCGGCACTGTACCTGCATGTTTCGGTCTTCTGTTATTATGTGCAATCAACTCAGTACTGATTCATAGCTTACTCTCCAATGGGTTTTCAGAGGCTATAAATATCACAGGAGGAGATTTCCCATATTTCTCCCTCAGAGTAGCTAGTGGATTCAAACTCCTTGTCTTTGGATTGGCAGCAGAACTCCTCACCCTTTAGATCACCAGAGCACCCTATCAGTCTTCTTAATGAGCTTAAATATGTATAAATCCACTAAGAAATTCCTGTCCTTTCGCTGTTCAAGAAAACTAAGACTGTCACTTTAATTCTATACGTAATCAGATATGCTGTTAGGGACCTCTTCAGGGTACTGAAGAGCAATGGTGTCACTCTGGAGACTAAGGTGCGTCAGATACAGGGTATGGTCTTTGCAATCACTTGTTATGTATCAGAGAGTTGGACAATGACTAGGGAGGACAGAAGGAGAATTGATGCCTTTGAGCTGTGGTGCTGGAGAAGAGTATTGAATGTACCATGGACTGCCAAGAAAATAAACAGATTCATCCTGGAAAGGGTTAAACCAGGCTGCTCTTTGGAGGCAAGGATTCTGGGGCTTCATCTGACATACTTTGGACATGTTGTAAGGAAGGACAGGTCCTTGGAGAGGCACATCATGCTTGGTAGGGGTGGAGGGACAGCGCAGGAGGGGAAGACCCTCTATGAGGTAGATTGATTCAGTGACTGGGGTAATTGGGATGGGTGTGTCAGAGGCAGTGCGATTGGCACAGGATAGAGCAGGGTTTAGGGCTGTTGTACATAGGGTCACTATGAGTCGCAAGTGACTCAACGGCGCATAACAACAACAACAACAACAACAGTCAGATATTCTGCTTTTGCATTAACCTCTCAATCAAATTGTTGGATTTTCCCTAACTTATCAAGTACATAAAATCTGAGGTGGTTTGTAGTTTGTGTATTAACCTCACTGTTGGCTTAATCTTATTTTCATAATCTTATTTTTCTTTCACTTTTAACTTTCTCATTTTAAAGAATTATTGTATCTGACACACCATGTGTTTTGGAGTGAGATAGAACACAAGTAAGTAAAGTTTCTGCGCAAACAAGGCTGCCCAAAATGCAGGGTCCTGGCAGGGTTCTGAGAGCTCAGTGAACTGGACAACTTCTAATTCTTGTGTGCAGATACATCAGAATCATTAAGCTCATTAGATAGACAGGGATTTTGCTTCAGTCCTGACAGGAGGGCAAATGAATTGCTTATGAAAAAAAGCAGGAGGTACTCAAGTGAGACAAGTAGAGCCAAAAAGAATCACATATACAATTCCAACTCCATAGGGTTTGATTTTCTCCAGGGCCAGGATTCCAGGGTTTGCTCTTTTGACTGAATGGGTGGTTGCCTCTTTCAGAAACTTGGCGTGTCCTGGACATAGCCAGCCTTCACTTCTGCCCACTGGGACCTGCCAGACACTCGTCAGAACAAGTGGCTCAGACCCACCTTGGACCTCTCAAAAGGTTACTAGACTTGCTTTCTGATTGTTTACTTACGTTTCAGTCAGTTTTATCCCTTTTCATAGTTTTTTTAGAATTGATTTTTTTCCTGAAAATAGTAATGTAAAAGGAATAAATAATTCAAATACTACTGAAGTGTATGGAATATAAAATCAAACTATCTTTCTTTCCCTGTCTTCTGTGTTATCAGCCCTCTTCTACTCCTTAAGGGTAACTACTGATAACAGTACCATATGGATCTCTCAGGCATATTTACATAGACGTATATACACAACCATACTTATAAAAGGTTTGTTCTGGAAGAAAAGAATCTTTCTACTCACTAGCCTGCAACTTGCTTTTGCAAGTAGATACATTTCTATCACATAATAATAAGCACATCCTTTCAAATTGCTGTGGACTGACCCATGAAGTTATAGTGAAAAGATAATACAAAGAGTTTGGCTTATTAGGGGACATTTTTATTATAGTACAAATACATTAATGCTGCATTGAGTATTATACCTACTACCTGTCTTTTTCTTCTTTTTTCTTGTGTTCCGTCGCATTAACTGCAGGCCTTTAGAAATTGCAGCACAGCTTCTTGCCTCTAGGCCACCAGAGCTCCTACCTACTACCTTTCTAAGAAGTGAAATTCTAGGTCAGAGGGTATGCACGTGTTGCATTTTTATAGGCACTGTCAAATTACCTTCCAGAGACTGACTAATTATGTTTTTACCAACTCTGAAAGAATGTCTTTTGTTCCACCCTCTGAACAACAATGGATATTCTCAGTCGGCTAAATTTTGGCAAACTTGGCTGGCAAGCACATGATCATTTTCATTTGTATTTCTTGGACAGATATTTTCAAGTACTGATTACTAAGAAAATCCAAGTTCTAACATAGTTCTGTGTTAGAAAAGTAATATTTTAAGTCTCAGTGTCCTATTGTGCCTGATACTTATTCTGGGATTTATAGAAGAAAATGTTATCTAAAATACCCAAAGATATCAGAACTATCTTCTTGTAAAATTCCCTTGTAAACTATTTCAAGTAATGGTATTAAAAGACTATTTGTGGTCTGAAGAATTGAAAGACAATTAGTTTTCAAGAACTACCACGATGGCAAGGATGCTATAGCAAGTCAAGTCACATAGCAATTGTTTAAAGGCTATGGCAAGGAAGTCACATAGCAATTGTTTAAAGGCTCTTTGTTGCTGTGCTCAGCGACCTAGACTCGAAGATTCTAAGGAAAAAGTATCTTGCTGGCTTACCTTGGAAAGCAAGAATCTGCCTCAAGGAAAGACATGGTTCTTCTTTTACTCAAGGTTCAGATCTATTGTTCAGAGGATTGCTATGAGTTGCAGTTGGCTTGATAGTATCTAACAATAACAACCGCCTACTCAAACTCAAGATCACTGCCATAAATTCAGTTCTGACTCATTTACCTACCACTGGGTTCCTAAGTCCGTAAATCTTAAAGGGAACAGCTGGTGAATACAAACCACAAGAGGTGGCAAACTTTTTGTTAGGAGCACACCACCATCCAGACAAGGCTACTAAAGCTCCTAGTCTTACCTACAAGGCTGCATAAAACACAGAGAGATTCCTTCTTCAGAAGAAAATTGAGCCACTCCTGCCCACTGACTCAGAACTTGGTAGCCAAGAGAGCCAGTGGATGCTGGTCAGCCAGAACCAAAGCAAACCAGATGAACAAACAATTCACTTTCCAATTACCTTTCCCTTTCTTCACCTCCTACTATCAACACAGTAAACCTGGTAGCCTGCATTCTGCTTGTACCCGGAATGGGAGCCCATGGGGAGGACTAATGAAGATTATTCCTTTCTTTGCAGTTTGTGCAATGCTTGTGCAAATATTTCCAGTGTTTCAGTCTCAGGATCAGAATTTTGAAGCCTCAGAATATGAAGAACTACCCTAGAGGTACTGGTCTTCACTTGCTTTCCATTCTTTTTAGTTACCTGCATAGAAATGTAATATATTTATTTATTCATTCCTTTCAACTAGTCCATTCAACTACTATTTACAGTGCTAGTAAATGCTCTAGAGACTCAGGGAAGAGCAGTGAGAAGGAAAGACAAGGTCTCTGCCCAAGTAACATGGGAAGCTGGAATGAGTAAGCAGGATCACATCACACAAAGGTGGAGTTTGTCTGCAGTCTGAAGACTAATAGGAAGCTATTTAAAGATTTTTGAATAGGAAAAATATGATAACATTATGCTTTGGATACACAATTACAACTGAGATAAGAAAACAGACTCTAAGAACTAAGACTCAATAAATTGGCCAAGAGACCACCGTAGGAATGTACATGAATGTCTTCATCCTATGATCAAAAAACATAACAAGAAGTGAGAAGAATAAATACTAAAGAGGTAAAAGGAATAGGAGTCAGTAATTAATTGTATCTGGAATGTAAAAGGAAGCAGACAAGGATAATTGATTAATCTGGCATGAGCAGTTGGACAATTGGTAACAAAATGGGAGACTCAGGAGGAACAAGTTAGGGATTGTGGAGAAAAGATTTGGGTTATACTGAGTTTGAAGCACGTGCATGATATCCATGTCTGGTATGCATTTGAGAGTTTAAGGCCTGAAGCTTAAGAGGAAAGAGAATCTGGATGTGGGGTCATCAGCAGTCATTAACTCAATGAGTTGGAAGAGACTGCCCAAGGAAAGAGTATAGATTAAATAGAATCATCAACATTTTGTTCAAGGCTTAAAACCTGTGCCTGAGCTGGTTTTTAAATTTAAGGGGGATATTGAAGATGAGACTTCAGTATGGATTGAAGCTCAGCGTCAAGAAGACAAAGATTCTCACCAGCATCAGGATGTATGGTGAAGAGAATGAGATTGTTAGCAATTGCACCTTGCTTGGATCCACAATCATCACTCTTAACACCAGCAGTCAAGATATCAAAAGACGAATTGCATTGGGAAAATCTGCTGTCATGGAAGTCTCCAGAGTGCTGAAGAGCAACAATGTCGTCTAGATACAAAGGTATGCCTAATCTAGGCCATTGTTGTTGTTGTTATGTGCCGTTGAGTCATTTGCGACTCATAGCGACCCTATGTACAACAGCCCTAAACCGTGCTCTATCCTGTGCCAATCTCATTGCCTCTGACACACCCATCCCGAATACCCCAGTCACTAAATCAATCCACCTCATAGAGGGTCTTCCCCTCCTGCGCTGTCCCTCTACTCTACCCAGCATGATGTCCCTCTCTAAAGACCTGCCTCTCCTTACAACATGTCCAAAGTATGTCAGACAAAGCCCCAGAATCCTTGCCTCCAAGGAGCAGCCTGGTTTAATCCTCTCTACGATGAATCTGTTTGTTTTCTTGGCAGTCCACGGTACATTCAATACTCTTCTCCAGCACCACAGCTCAAAGGCGTCAATTCTCCTTCTATCCTCCCTAGTCATTGTCCAACTCTCTGATGCATAACAAGTGATTGCAAAAACCATGGCCTGTATCAGGCAGACCTTAGTCTCCAGAGAGACACCGTTGCTCTTGAGTACTTTAGAGAGGTCCCTAACCACAGACTTTCCCATCGCAATACGTTTTTTTATTTCCTGGCTACCTTCTCAATTGCTTTTTATGCTTCAGAGAGCTGGCCAATGACTAAGAATGACAGACAAAGAATAGATGTCTTTGAGTTGTGGTGCTGGAAAAGTCTTCAACATACCATGGACAGCCAAGAAAACAAATCAGTCTGTCTTGGAGAGGGTGAGATCAAGTCTCTCCTTGGAGGCTAGGATTTTGAAGGTCCACCTCACTTACTTTGGGCATGTGGTCCTTGGAGAAGGACATCATCTTAGAAGGGTGGACGGACAGCTCAGGAGAGGGAGACACCGGATAAGATGGATTGATACAGTAACTGGGCAATGGGGGTTGGTTTGTATGATTTAGTGAGATTGGCTCAGGACAGAGAAGGGTTCAGAGCTGCTGTACATAGAGCTGCTCTAGATCTCTATAGATCGCAGGCACATAGACTCAATGGCACATAACAATAATGACATACTATGACAGGTTTGGAAACTGGAGCGGCATCCACTTCCTAAACAACATGCCTCCGAAAACTCTTCAATAAATATCAATAGTTGTAGAGGGACTTCAGGCCTTTTTGTTCGTAGTGTCGCTATGAGTTGCGCTTGACTTGAAGACAATCAACAACAATTCAAAATGAAATTTTTATTCCTGTGGATAGGATTTGACCTTCCTTAGCTTTAATTTTAACTTGCATATGAGTAATTGATGGTCTGTTCTAAAATCAGCACCTGGCCTAGTTTTTACTGCTGATACTGAACTTCTCTAATGATTCCTTTCACAAATGCAATCAGTCTGATTCTTGTGCATGCCATCAGGTAAAATCCATGTGTATATCCTGAATTTATGTTTCCTATATGACATATTTGCAATGAATAAGTCACTGTGCATAATTCTATCGTTCTATTCACAGCCTCATTTCTGTGACCAAGTCCATGTTTTCCTACTACTGATCCTTCTTCCTAGATCACAACTTTTGCATTCCAGTCACTCATTTTGGTTGCACGTTTAATGATTTCAAACTGCAAAAATTGGTAGAAATCATCTGTTTCCTCCTCTTTGGCTTTGGTTGTTGGTGCATACATTTGAATAATAATGGTATTAACAGGTCTTCCTGATATTTTATTTTAATATTGTATTTAATCTAGAAACAGACATTTTAACTATTAAATGACCCCATTTTTTTTTTCACCTTTTCATCTCTGGTGTAGTAGATCACTTAATTGTCTACTCAAAATGTCCTGTGCCAATCAATCTAATTTCACCAATACCTAAAAAGTCAATATTTATGCATTCCAAGGCGTGAAGCTTTAAATATGGACTGAAATTCAGCATCAAGGAAACAAAGATTCCCACCACTGGACCAACTGGCAGCATCATGATAGAAGGTGAAGAGATTGAGATTGTTAACAGCTTTAGTTTGCTTAGCTCCATAGTCAACACTCTTAGTAATAGCAGCCAGGAAATCAAAAGACAAATTGCATTGGGGAAGTCAGCTGTCAGGGACCTCTCCAGAGTACTAAAGAGGAATGATGTCAGTCTGGAGACTAAGGTGTGCACCTGATCCAGGGGATAGCTTTTGCAATTACTTGCTATGCACTGGAAAGCTGGACAATGACTAGGGATAATGGAAGGAGAACTGATGCCTTTGAGCTGTGGTGCTGGAGAAGAGAATTGAATATACCATGGACAGGAGAACAAGTTCATACTAGAGAGGGTGAAACCAGGATTTTCCTTGGAAGCAAGGATTCTGAAGCTTTGTCTGATCTACTTTGAACATGTTGCAAGGAGGGACCATGCTTGGAGAGGGACATCATGCTTTGGAGGGTGGAGGGACAGCACAAGAGAGGAAGATCTTCGATGAGATGGACTGATTCAGTCACTGGGGTAATTGGGGTAGGTGTGTCAGAGACAATAAGGTTGACACAAGATAGAGCAGGATTAAGGGCTGTTGGCTTAGGGTAGCTACGGGTCTCAAGCGACCTGATGGCACATAATAACAACAATTTCTTTCTTAATGGTGTCCAGTTTTCCTACATTCATGCTTCTCACTTTCCAATCATTAGTTTCTGCATACAACTGTCCCTCCTTTGAGTTTCCAAATTTGAGGCCTCAGCCTCAGTTGCCATATCTGTTAGTCTACTCTACGTGTTCTTTATTCTACATAGGGTTTTTGAAGGCCTGTTATATTTTGAAGCCCTGTTATATTTGAAACAGAAGAGGACCTGAAGCATTTGCTACAGAAGGTCAAGAATTGTAGTCTTCAATAGGAATGGGAAGCTCAGCACCAAGAAGACAAAGGCCAATGGGCAGCACCATGATGGATGGAGAGGAGATTGATGTTGTTAAAAATGATAGTTTGTTCGGCTCCACAATTAACACTCTTGGCATCAGCAGTCAGGAAATCAAAAGATGAATTGCACTGGGAAAATCTGCTGTCAGGGAATTCTCCAGAGTACTGAGAAGCAACAATGTCAGTCTAGAGACCAAAGTGCACCTGATTCAGACCATAGTCTTTGCAAGGAACCTTGAAGTAAAGCTGCAGAAACTGCAGTTTTTGTATTTTATGGACTCCTATATCAATTCCTCTTTTCTGTTGTAGTTTTCTATACTAAACAACAACCACCTCTGATGTTTGTTGTTGTTATGTGCTGTCGAGTTGCCTGAGACTCATAGTGCCCCTATGAACAACCCTAAACTCTGCTCTATCCTGCGCCAGTCTCTGGCACACTGTCTCTGACATACCTATACCCATTACCCTACTCACTGAATCAATCCATCTCAAGTCTTCCTCTCCTGCGCTGTCTCTCCACCCTCCCAAGCATGACATTCTTCTCAAGGATTGGTCCCTCCTTGCAACATGTCCAAAATATGCCAGATGAAGCTTAAGAATCCTTGCCTCCAAGGAGCAGCCTGGCTTAACCTTCTCTGGGAAGAACTTGTTAGTTTTCTAAGCAGTCCATGATATATTCAATACTCTTCTCCAGCATCACAGCTCAAAGGCATCAATTCTCCTTCTATTCTCCCTAGTCATTGTCCAGCTCTCTGACACACAGCAAGTGATTGCAAAGGCCATGGCCTGGATCAGGCACACCTTAGTCTCTAGAGTGACATCATTGCTCTTCCATACTTTGGAAAGGTCCTTAACAGCAGACTTTCTTTTAATTTCCTGGCATTGGTGTCAAGAGGGTTGATTATGGAGCCAAGCAAACTAGAGCTGTTAACAATCTCAATATCTTCACTTTCTGTCATGATATTGCCAATTGGCCCAGTGGTGAGAATCTTTATTTTCTTGTTATTGAGCCTCAATCCATATTAAAGGCTTCATTCCTTGACCTTCTGCAGCAGGTGCTTCAGGTCCTCCTCAGTTTCAGCCAGCAAGGTTGTGTCATCTGCATAACACAAATTGTTGAGGAATCTTCCTCCAAACCTGATGCCACATTTCTCCTACAGCCAAGCCTCCTGGATAATCTGTTTTGCGTGTATATTGAAAAGGTGTGGAGACAGGATGCAGCCCTGGAGTACGCCCTTCCCAATTTGGAACCAGTGTTTCCTTGCTCTGTTCTGACGACTGCCTCCTGGTCCAAGTATAGTTTTCACATTAGCATGATCAAGTGTTCTGGGATTCCCATTCTTCTCAGAGTCAGCCACAGTTTGTTGTGATCCACAGTCAAGAATAGTTAATTCCTTGGGCAACATCCTTGGTGGAATCTACAATTTGATCCATTTTGTTAAAAGATTCCACTCAGTTTTACTTTGCAGAAGTATTCTGTTTGTCCTTGTCCATTTGATCTTGTTTAGAGAGGTTTTTGTCATTCACATTCCTCCCACATATTGCCCAGCTAAGTCTTTCACCTTTGATTAGGGACTTTCTTACACATTTCCAGAGCTTCTGGATCCTGGGCTGCTTCCCGGTTATGAACTCCCAGTGGAGGTGGGTAGAAGGTCTAGGAGGCGCCCTGGAGGACAGCCAAGGCTGACTGAACCTCATCCACTCTATTTCATTGACCTTCAGACCTATTTGAGGATCTCACTTCATTCAGCCATGCATTCCTTTCGGGTTCCACTCCCTACTCTACAGATTCCCTTCATGCCCTCTAGCGCAGTATTTAGATATGCACAGACTTTGCACTTAGTGGATACTTCAGAGTCCTTGTTTCCGCTTCTGTCTCAGGTGTCCTTCCATACCTGTGAGAGAGAAAGAAGGAAATTACTAGGCCAAGACTCGAATTCTGTCACATCCGAAGGATAATAGGCCTAACACAGGCAAATGATTCAGGTATCAACCATGTTCTGGAGAGTTCTTACAATTACTGCCAGTAGTGCCTTTAGGAGGCTGTGAATATGCGGTGAAAATCAGACACCCAGGCACTTGTAAAATCTCACAGGACTGTGGTAAATATATGCACAATTTAAGAAATATACTTGAAAAATCTAGGCGTCTCTATTCCAACCCTCCTTATTAACCAAAGGAATTGCTCAGCCTCATGTCCTGGTTTCTGATCGCCACTCTGACCACTGCTGCCCACCAAAGCCTCAATGAATTCCTTTCTGAACCTCCAGACTTCCTTGGCCTGAAACTTGTTCATCCTGGGACAGCTTTTGCCTGAGCTGAGCTGCCTGGCCCCCAGCTGTGCTGGACCCTCTCTCCGGTAAGAGGAAATGCCTTCCGTTTAGTCCATTAACACAAACATTCAAAAGCAAACACGAAAAAGCCACAGATCGTGTTCACATAAATAAAAAAAGGATTGAGAAAAGTTTCACCCCAAGAAACCAAAGGTGTGTTTAGAAACTTCCCTTGTCTTCCAAGTAGGCAGGCAGCAAAGCCACAGCGATTCCAAAGGTCTGTGTTGTTTGGTAGAGCTGGGTGGCGGTGGCCACAGGCCTTTGAAGAGGAAATGCCATCCCTGGTACAGGCGGGCAGCCAGCCTCCTCCTGAAAGTCCCAGAAAGAAGCAGAAGGCAGTGAAGGGAAAGAGGGAGAAGAGTCAGGAAGTGGGAAAGGGGAGGAAAAGACAGGCAAAGAAATGAAAAGGTTCTTCCCAATTTCCAATCCCACCCCTAGATGAGGGAGCTGCTAGACAGAACAGGTCACTGTACCCCAGAGACAGAGAGAGGGGCCTGTTGAGGAGTAGGTGGCGGGCACAGCCCAGAGTGACTAAGGCTATGAGCAGGGGTGTGTGTCACTTAGAGGTGGAGAGAGCTGGTGGTGTCTAGGCTGAGAGATTTTACTTTGAACGTTTTGGAGAAATTAACTTTATAAGGTGCCTCCCTGTCTGTCAGAGTTATTAAAAGAAAGGAGGGAGCAAGGAGGAAATGGAAAAATGGAAAAACCTCAGGAAGGGCTATGTGATCCCAAGTAGAGGAAATGGAAGGCAGATTAAGAGACAACCGTGCAGCTTTTCCTGAGGGAGGAAGAGTTCTGAATGTAACCTTGTGTGAGTAGGGAATGGAAAAACCCACAGAAAACAAATTGACTAACAAAAATCCCAACTAAAGGACCAAAGAGAACACACACACACACACACACACACACACCCAGCTCTTTGGACACCTAGAAATAGATGACTAATTAAATCCTCTAAATAACCAGTCTTTCAGTACTTCGGTCTCAATAAATGCTAAAGGAAAGGAATTGATGATTCAGGGAATTGTTGTACACTATGAGGCTACAAGAAGGTAGAAATCCAGAAGTCTTTGAAAGTCTTAATGTTTAATGGGATGAGTATCTAGACATTGATAGCACTTTTGTTAAGAGAAAAAAAACACACTACCTCTATAAACTCTTTAACAAATGAGAAGCCAACTGAAGCCGTTTATTTCATAGGGTAGGAAGCCTGGTGTTTTTGAGTTACAATAACCCTCAAACCAGGTGATGCTTCATACCATGGACTGACAAGAGAACTAACAGGTATGTCCTAGAGAGAGTGAAACCAAGCTGCTCCTTAGAGGCAAGGATTTTGAGGCTCCATTTCACATACTTTGGGCATGTGACTAGGAGGGACTGGTCTTCGGAGAAGGACAACATGCTTGGAAGGGTTAATGGACAGTGCAGGAGAAGAAGACTCCGGATGAGATGGATTGACGTAATAATTAGGGTAATGAGAGTAGGTTTATCAGAGACAGTAAGAGTGGCTCAGGATAGAGCAGGATTCAGAGCTACTGAGCATAAGGTCATTATGATTTGTAGTCTACTTGATGGCACATAGCAACAACAACCACTCTCACCCAATGCTAGCCCCATTAGTGTTTAAAAACAGTCCTTGGAAACTTCTGCCTGTCCAGCTATAAGCACCCAGCAGCTTCTCCACAATGAGAAGTGATTGCAAATCCCAAGAGCTGAGGGGAGAGGGAAGTATTGAGAGTCTCCAAATCTCCAAAATCCTTTGGGTTTTAGAAAGACTAAGCTGTCCTGTTAGATGACATTCAGAGAATGGCTTCCTAGTGGAGAGGATATTCTTGTACCTTCCGCAGAACTGTGTTTATCTTATCGATGAAGAAAATGTCTCCAGCTGGTTTTCACTTACTGCTGCCTCAGAACTGATGTCAGAACTTTCCCTAGCTCCCCTCTTTCCTTCCAACTTGAGAAGCCTCAGGAGGGCTAGGAATCTTCTTCTTCACTAAATTTAAAGTCTTCTCAGTGGGACATTCCAGGACAGAAAGCTGTCCCAATCTAAGCATATAAGGTCATAATGGTCACCTCAGCCTTCATGGGCCAACTTTTAGAATAATTTTGTATGCTTATCAGTAGATTTAGAAACACTATTAGTCACAGTGTATTGAGTGTGTACTATGTATGGGCCAAATGTTTGATATACATTATCTTGTGTCATTGTACAATGCCTGTGCTCTTTCCATATTATTTCAAGCTACAGAGGAAGTTAATTGAGGCTCAGAGATGCTGTTGTTGTTGTGTGCCACTGAGTCAGAACTGACCCATAGCTGACCCTCTAGAGGCTTTGAGAGGCAGTAAATCAACATGGGAGGAGACTGCTCCTCCTTCTCCCACTGAGAAGCTGGGAGATTCAAACCGAGTGCCTTTGAGATTAAAGAACAGCATCTTACCACAAGGCTGCCAGAGCCCCGCCAGAGAGGCTAGCTAGTTTGAAAAAGAACCCATAACTAATGAAACATCGAGTTAAGAATTTGAACTCAGTCCTAATTCATTCTTGAGTTAGTACTTTCAGCTAGTATATTAGAATGACTCCTAGGGTCAAAGACAGGCCTTTTCTACAGCAGAGAGAGATCAGTAAGAAAGTCTATGCTGGGTTAGACTGACTAGTCTAATTCAATCTTCTGTCTGGAATGTGAAACGTGTAGTATTCACCAAGCCTTGGGGTATTGGCTGGGCAAGATTAGGACTTTGTATTTAAAAAGCTGAATAATCACCTAAACACCTCTTAATGTCTCACTGATCCATGCTAAGTCTATTGATACTTCAGGCTCCATCAATCTCTTGGGAACAAAGTCCTTTAAGTTTACTATCCTCTTCATTCATTACAGTTTCATGCATTCTGATATAACTTCTTTTACATTTCCAGTACGTCTTCATGCTCTACTAGTGCAGGATTTAACGCACTGGCTATAGAAGAATCAAGATCGGAAAAGTTCTCGGTGAGTACATCAGGTTTAGTTTGTTGTTAAGTGCCGTTGAGTCGTAGATGACTCATAGTGACCCTATGAACGAAAGACCTGAGCACTGTTCATGGAGTTTCCAGAGTCAAGCTATTTCAGAAGTGGATGCCACTCCTGCTTTTAAATTGGGAAGTTCCTCCAAACACTGTCCACCATAGGTGACCATTTGGTATATATATTACACAAATCTCCAATAACAACAAAGACATTTTGGCACTAAAATAAAAATCACCACAAGAAAACCACAAACAATGAGAAAATGAAGAGATTAAAAATCATTCCATGCAGCAGCTAATTAAGCCGACCATCCTCCTTCTCTGTGGGGGCCGGTGAGCAATGGCTGCGAACAGCAACTTCCTTTTTTTTTTCTTCTGTGACTTTATTTTTTTAAATTTTATTTTATTAATTTTAATGAACATTTACAGAGATTTTGGATTTTCATTCATTCATTGTTGTACTTTTTTCTTTACCCCAGTTCGCTCCTCTCTTTGAAAAGCAAAAGATAAACAGCAACTTCTTGGTAGTGTACGCAGGCTGCATGTCTGAGTTGCCCTAAGGGACTTTGGAGACAACGCTTGAGAGAAAAAAAAATCATTCCATGAAGAGATTTGGTGTGTCTGTATGCATCTCTGTTAATGGATGATGTTTAAGGGAGGGGTGAGGTTAACAGAGTAACTGTCTTGAAACATTTGAAGTGGGGGTGTGGCTTCAAAAGGAAGTACTAGACTGAATGGAAAGAATGCCAAGGGCCTGATTCAGTAGAAGGGAGAATTTTCCAGCTATCAGATCTGCCAAAACAGAATGTGCTGTCTCAAATGTAATAAGCTTCCCATCCCTGGAGGAGGCCAAGTGGAGACTAGATGACTACTTGTAAGAGATGCTTGGTAGGAAATTCTGAAGTTGGAAGTGAAGGGAGGTGAAGGGGACTTCAGCATCTCCAGGTCCCCTTCCAGTTATAAGATTCTACAGTTAATACGATTCACCTTTGACTTACCTATTGGCCAAGCCCTAAATAAGCTGCTTCACCTTTCTAAATGCCAAGTTCCCCTTTAATAAAAAGCATTATAAGAAATCTATAAAGTCACCGATTTGATGGGGAAAATGTAGCTATAATTATCTAGGAGGGAGCTCTGGTGCTATAGAGGGTAAGGAGTTCTACTGCAAATCCAAAAGACAGGTGATTCTAATTCACACCAACAGCTCCATGGATAAAGACAGGAAATCTCTCATCTGATTTCCAGCCTTTGAAAACCCACTGGAGGGTCAGCTATGAGTCAGTTCTGACTCGACAGTACATACAACAACAATTTTTCTAGGACTTATTATGATGATTGTTGTTGTTATGTTATGCGCCCTTGAGTCTCTTGCAACTCATAGCAACCCTGTGTACAACAGTCCTAAACCTTGCTTTGCCCTGTGCCAATCTCATTGTCTCCGACACACCCATCCCAACCACCCCAGTCACTGAATCAATCCACCTCATAGAGGGCCTTCCTCTCCTGCACTGTCCCTCCATCCTCCCAAGCATGATGTCCCTCTCCAAGGACCGGTCCCTCCTTGCAACATGTCCAAAGTATGTCAGAAAAGATTATATTTATTATGATGATTATATTCATTATATAGTATGATGATTATATTCATTAAAATAAAAATGCTTATGAATCATTAAATTTCACCTTGCTTACATACCTTGGGGAGCCCTGGACAAGTTGATGCCTATGATCTTTTAAGATTCTAAGAGTTTGTGTTTCAGCAGATGCCAGTCTTATTCTCCAGAGGTGACCACAGGTTTGAAAAAGATGACAAGATCTGTAAAATAAGGTGCTCATGTGAAAGGTCTCACAGCCCCTACATCATTTGGGGAATCATGTTATTGCTATTGCTGCAATTTCAGAAAACACATTCTAGAATGAGCTCAAAGTGAAAGCAAATTTTTAGTTGAGTCTACTCTCAGCTTGTCTCATCTTTTGCTTAAAAACTAGTTCACCAGTTCTAAAGCTGATGTCCTCATGTAAGTAAGCACAATGAGGAAGAGAGCACTCAGGTTCCAGCATTCCTAGAAAAATCTAGAGTCACTGTGGCAGAGATTCACATGTGCATTTCTAAACCAATTACTATGTTTGAGAAGGTGGAAGGGGGAGGGGAGGTGCCCAATTCCAGCCTTACCATAGAGTCAACAGTAGTGGGAAAGGATTCTTAAAGGAAAGTTGGAGTACCAAATTAAAAGAGTAATTGATGTTGGGCAGTTCACCTCTTTGACTAACATCAACACACTACTTCCTTTTCATCTGTAAAACAGACTCATGCTCTCCCCTACGGGCAGTGATAGGCAATATCATTCAGTTATTGTGACTAGATCCAAGTAGAATGTTGTTGTTATGTGCCGTTGAGTCATTTGCGACTCATAGCGACCCTATGTACAACAGCCCTAAATCCTGCTCTATCCTGTGTCAATCGCACTGTCTCTGACACACCCATCCCGATTACCCCAGTCACTGAATCAATCCACCTCATAGAGGGTCTTACCCTCTTGCGCTGTCCCTCCACCCTTCCAAGCATGATGTCCCTCTCCAAGAACCTGTCCCTCCTTGCAACATGCCCAAAGTATGTCAGACGAAGCCCCAGAATCCTTGCCTCCAAGGAGTAGCTCAGTTTAACCCTCTCCAGGATGAATCTGTTTGTTTTCTTGGCAGTCCAGGGTACATTCAATACTCTTCTCCAGCACCACAGCTCAAAGACATCAATTCTCCTTTGTCCTCTCTAGTCATTGTCCAACTCTCTGATGCATAACAACTGATTGCAAAGACTATGGCCTGTATCAGATGCACCTTAGTCTCCAGAGAGACACCATTGCTCTTGAGTACTTGAGAGGTCCCTAACAGCAGACTTTCCCATCGCAATAAGCTTTTTGATTTCCTGACTTCTGGTGCCAAGAGTTTTGACCGTGAAGCCGAGCAAACTGAAGCTGTGAACAATCTCAATCTCTTCGCCATTCATCCTGATGCTACCAATTGGTCCAGTGGTGAGAATCTTTGTCTTCTTGACATTGAGCCTCAGTCCATACTGAAGGCTGCAGTCCTTGACCCTCTGCAGCAAGTGCATGAGGTCCTCTTCAGTTTCAGCAAGCAGGGTTGTGTCATCTGCATAACACAGATTGTTAATAGATCTTCCACCAATACTGATGTCACAGTTCTCCTCATAGAGCCCAGCCTCCTGGATAATCTGCTGTGCATACAGGTTGAAAAGGTATGGAGACAGGATGCATCCCTGGCGTACACCCATCCCAATTTTGAACCATGCAGTGTTACCCTGATCTGTTCTGACTACTGCCTCTTGGTCCAAATATAGGTTTCGCATTAGCACAATTAAATGTTCTGGGATTCCCATTCTTCTCAGAGTCAGCCACAGTTTGTTATGATCCACACAGTCAAACGCCTTTGCATAGTCAATGAAACACAGATAGACATTCTTCATGTTGTTGTTATGTGCTGTCGAGTCACTTGCTACTCATAGTGACGCTATGTACAATAGACCTGAAAACTGCTCTATCCTGTACCAACTTTACTGTCTCTGACACACCTACCCTCATTACCCCAGTCACTGAATCTTATCAATGGTCTTTCTCTCTATGTCCCTCCATCCTTCCAAGCTCTATGTTCCTCTCCAAAGACTTGTGCCTCTTTGCAACATGCCCAAATTATGTTAGACAAAGCCTCAGAATCCTTGACTCCAAGGAGCAGCCCGGTTTTACTCTTTTCAAGATTAACCTGTTTGTTCTCCTAGCAGTCCATAGCATATCAACACTCTTCTCCAGCACCACAGCTCAAAGGCATCAATTCCCTTTCTATAATCTCTAGTCATTGTCCAGCTCCCTGAGCACAGCAAGCAATTGTGAAGTGTATGGCCTGGATCAGTTGCACCTTAGTCTCCAGACTGATATCATTGCTCTTTAGTACTCTGGAGAGGTCCCTGACAGTTGAGTTTCCTAATGCTTCAGTAATCTGTGGACAAGTGATTAAAGTTAATCATACTCTATTCCTTCAATAAAAAAGAAATAAAACCAACAATAAACCA
Source organism: Elephantulus edwardii (assembly GCF_000299155.1). Lineage (NCBI taxonomy): Eukaryota > Metazoa > Chordata > Mammalia > Macroscelidea > Macroscelididae > Elephantulus > Elephantulus edwardii. The sequence goes on from NW_006399977.1 coordinate 3,423,422, forward strand.
GAATGACAAGAAACACTTACAGGGAAAGTGAGCAACATGCAATGGTCATCTGTCCTCAGTAGGTATTATAATTCTTTTAGACAGTAATAGCAGGGTTCCTTGCCTTGCAGTGAAGTGAAGATCTGGGGCTGTTTTGCTTTCATGCTTTGAAATTCTCTATTCAATTATGTCTGTGAGAGAACCTCTTATTAGTGTAAATGGGGTGTATGTGTGGTCTGTGGGGACAGACTATGTGGACAAATGTAGAAAGAGGGCTTTTTGGAGTACTTCTTTTTGTTAGAGTTGGAAGTTTCTCTTGTGATATAAGTTCCTTAACAATTTAGTTCACTCACCTATGTTTTGGATTAATACGTGGCTTGGTAATAAAAGATCCTATTATGAGATCAATAGCCTGCAGTATGCAGATGACACAACTTTCATCGAAACTGAAGACTGCAGTCTTCAATATGAATTATATCGCAACATCAAGAAAACAAAAATTCTTACCATGGGGCCCACTGGCAGCATCATGATAGATGGAGAACTGAGATTGTTAACAATTTTACCTTACTTGGCTTCACAATCAACAGTCTTGGCACCATCAGTCAGGAAATCTGAAGACCAGTTACTTTGGGAAAATCTGTTGTCAGGGACCTCTCCAAAGTGCTAAAAAGTAACAATGTTAGTCTAGAGACTAAGGTGCACCTGATTCAGGTCATGATCTGAATTGTCTGCCATGCATCTGAGAGTTGGACAATGACTAAGAATGACAGAGGAGGAACTGATACCTTTGAGTTGTGATTGGAGAACAGTAATGAACATACCATGGACTGCCAAGAGGTAATACAGGTCTGTCCTAGAGAGAGTGAAATCAGGTTGCTCCTTGGATACAAGGATTGTGAAACTCTGTCTCTCATACTTTGGGCATGTTGCCAGAAGCTGCCAATCCTTGGAGAAGGACATCATGCAAGGAAGAATAGAGGCTTAGTGCAGGAGAAGAAAGACCCTGGATGAGATGAATTGACACAGCGACTTTGACAATAACGTCAGGTGTGTCAGAAATGGTGAGGTTGGCTCAGGCTAGGGCAAGGTTCAGAGCCATTGTTCATAGGATCACTGTGAGTTGTAGTCGACTCGACAGCACATAACATTATGAGATGGAACGATAGTGACTGCAACAATGGGCTGAAGCATGTCAGGGATGATGAAGATGGAGCAGGAAAGGATTCAGATCTGTAGTTCAGAGACATTAAGTCATATTCAATGTGACAGCACTTAACAATATTTGATTAAGTGGAGCCCTGGTGGCATAGTTTGAAATGTATTATGCAACTCACCAAAAAAATCGTAGATTTGAACTCACCAGTTGCATTAAGGAAGGCGGGCAATCTTCTTGGGAAAGATTTACAGCCTGGGAAACATGTGGAAGGGCTGATCTGAGTGAGAACCAAGAACCAGTAAGGATGTTTGTTGTTGTTGCTGTTGGCGTTTTGTTTGAGTCGATTCATTGTTTTTTGTTTAGAACATAGACTTAGGAATGACTGCAATTAAATGGTGTCCAGTTTCATACTGGCCTCAATACCAAGCAATGGCCTGAAGAGGAGAGAGACAGATAACCTGCCTTTGCTCGAAGGCTGCTGACCAAATGCATTTTTCGATGGGCATGAATGCCCCTGTGACAGGCTCTAAGGGTTTAGTAAGAGGATCCTGGAAGAGGCCTGAGACAATCATTTATTCTGGGTCCCAATCTTATTTCATTGTACTTCTTTTTTCTCTTGCTAAAAGTAACTTTAGGAGAAAAGTTGGCATCCCCCTCATTTAAGGATCCAGGTAACCCCACCAAATTGACTGAGATTGCAGGTTACAGGCAGAAAGTGTTTCTGGTAATCTTATTTTACTACTTTTTGGATTCAGATGAGGTAGTTTCAAGCAAATAATTTTCTTTTAAGACTTTACAAGTCATTCCTACAACTTAAACTTTTGTCCCTTAATGCTGTAGCCCAGGTAGGCGTATAGATTGAGGTTCCAGTGTACCCCAGACAATGGGTTAACTAAGTAATACACCACCACAGAGCAGGAACTGCCAATGGCCGACTGTGGCAGTCTGTTCATCATCTCCCAGAATCCATTTAACCTCTTCCTTTAGTAACAAAACACAAAATTTTCAGTTAGGCCATTACCACCCAGAATAAAGACATTTTTTCCAGCCTCCCTTGCAAGTAGGTGTAACATAGCCAAATTCTGAAAATGGAATGTAAACTGATTTGCTGTCCTTAAAGGTACAGGGCATGCCTTTCTCCTTTTCTTATTAGGTAGAGAAAGTGAACTAATGACTACCAGCCATCTTGGACCTCATGGTGACCTTGGGAATGGAAAACACTTTGGTAGAGTAGGAAGTTGGCATGAGCCTGGATCCTTGACAGTGCCTCCCACTAACTGGCCTTTTTGAATAGGAAAGGAAGAAATTATGTTTTTGTTTAAGTCATAGCTAAACTTATGCTTCCTTTTACAGCCAAAGCTAACCCTATCATTCTAGCATTGGATAAAGAAGTTTTACTCACTCACTATCTTGATTCAATTCCATATCCCAGGAAATATCCATTGCCACATTTCATTTCTTGGTAAAAAAATTCTAACACAGATGACAGAGACACAAGTTTACCTAAAGTTTCAGAAGAAAATAATAAAAGGAACACATTGCCCAGTGTAACTGAATATTCCACAGAGACAGATGGTTTGGTTCAAGGTACACTCAGCTGGTTTCCTCTGAGCTCAATCAGTGGCAGGTTGGTGGTCTTCACAGAAGCAAAAAGGCTAGCTGGCTTTTCACTCTGATTCTTGAAAGCATGGAAGAGTCTGTGGCTCATCCATTGTTACTCATAGTTCTGTAGTTCACTTAGATTGCACCAGTTTTAGGTCAACTGTCCAGTTTCAAACCAATCACGTGACTACAGGAGTGGGATACTCTAATCTGTTATGGCTGATGAAAACAACTGAGCAGCTAGGCATGCGGGCAGTCTCACCAAAGCAGATAAGAAAGAACAGAGGTGAGTTAGTTTCCCAAGGTGTCGTTACCAGAGAGGAGGAGGATGTATGTATCTTGAGTGGCAAACAGATACCAGAAACTCTGTACCACATCACTTGGCCTAAAAGCTTTATAGATTCATTACTACACTTTGGAGAAATACTAAACAGTACTGTACGATTACAGTTGTTAAGAGCTGTTGACTTGATTACAGGTCATAAAGACCCTCTGAACAGCAGATCAAAGCCTTACCCTATCCTGCACCAAACTTGCAACGTCCACCATGCTCAAGGCCATTGCTGCATGTCTGTCCACCTTGCTGAGGGTCTTCCTCTCTTTTGCAGAACCTCTACTTTTCCCAGGAGACTATACAGCCTTATGGGTGTTTTTGTTGTTGTTGTGTGCTGTCAAATCGCTTGCAACTCATAGCGACCCTTGTGTACAAGAGCCCTAAACCCTGCTCTATCCTGTGCCAACCTCATTGTCTCTGACACACCTACTCCCATTACTCCAATCACTGAATCAATCCATCTCACCTCACCAAGGGTCTTCCTCTCCCGCACTGTCCCTCCACCCTACCAATGATGTCCTTCTCCAAGGACTGGTCCCTTCTTGCAACATGTCCAAAGTATGTTAGATGAAGCTTCAGAATCCTTGCCTCCAAGGAGCAGCCTGGTTTCACCCTCTACAGGATAAGCCTGTTGGGGGAAGATAAATTTATAAGGTATTATAGGATGTCAAACAAAATGCTTTCTGATGGACTAAGAGAGCTGAGAAATACTCTTTTCTCACTCCTAAGTAACACAGAAGTTGGGTAGGGCAAAGAATTGGATTGCTTAAAGAAAAACAAGAATCAAACTAAACCTCACAACTGCTCTCCTTGCCACCTAGGGAGGCCAGAAAAGAACATCTGGATCGAGCTTTTCCTTTGACTGTCCACACACAGGTCAGCCATAAACAGTAGCTTCCTTCTTACAGAGTCCCATTAATTTGTTACCTGGAAGACTCAATACTTCTTTTGCTTGGCTTTCCTCACCACCTCAATTTTTCCATTTCCAGTGCTTAGAAGTTTTGTTTGTGAGGGTCCAAATGTGGCAGAAACTATTTGCAGCCTTCCAAGCTGCATTGGCTGCAGAGGCAAGGACGTTGGCTGAACAAATGACTAACCTTTCCAGGGAGAAATCTGAAGCAGAGAAGTAAAAAAGAAAAAAACAAAACAAACAAATGGGGGTGGGGGGAAGCCCCTACCTTCCAATCTGTCAGAAACATGGAAAAAGCTTCAGTCTCTTCTGTGTTGGAAATGGCTCGAAAAGCAGCATCAAGCTCTCAAAGCAGCATCAATACTGCAAAACAAAGATTGGACTCGACCGTTTTGCTCAGGAACTCTGTATCAACACTCAAGAGCCACAGGGATCTAGGAAAATAAGAAGTTACTGGGCTTTAGGGACTGTCTTTCCACCACAGGTTCATACAATATGGACTTGAAAGGAGCTAAACGTCTTGATAGCAAGAGGTGGTGTGTAAATCTTGTCTCACAGTAAAAATAACCTCAAGGGCCTAGTATAAACTGGGGCTAAGGGGCTGATTTTCACAGTAAAAGATGAAACTATTTACCAGACCCTGAACTGCTACCCATCTTAGAGAGATAGGAAACACCTCCTTTTAAAGCCACATTGCTCAACCTGCTTTTTGACTACAGAGTTCTGGGCATGAACATTTGTTTCAATCTCATGAACTAAATACAGAACTCATGTAAGTCCCTTCTTTGTCTGTTCTAGCCTTTGTTTTTTTATCCCACTTCTGAAGGTACGCCCAGGGTTTCCAACAGGTCCTGAAATGATCCCTTCCCTTCTGCCATCTTTACCCCACCTCCACTCGAGCCTGTCCTGTCCAGAGGCAACTCCCAACAGTTCAGTCAGATTCACCAGCGTGCCAAGCACATGTTCCTTGTGCAGCTTGCCATGTCAACCTGACACGAACAGCTGCTTTTATGTCCCTGTGTTCTTTCTACACAGACAACAGCTCTGAGCAGTGTCCAATTCAGACCAAAACACAATTCACAGTTTGGACAATGAAATAAACCTATACCTGTATCCTGAAATTTACTGAAGGAAAAATTCCCCCACAAAACAACACCCCAAAACAGAAAACTGGCATTAGCATTAACAGCTGGTTTCCAACTGAGGTGATTGAAGTTTTTTTGCTTCAATGGACAAAGCATGTGAGTAACATGGATAAAAGATCCAATAAGGGCTGAAAATAAGATAATGCAATCTGCTGTCCATCATTTACAAAAGCTTCCAAGAGACATCGTTTCATAGCTTATGAACTGTCCTACTTTAACAAAAGTTTAGATGAAGCAACTCATTAAAATTTTGCTTCTATTTTTAAGTAGCAGTAAAAGACCATATTAATTCATCATGAAAGTTTGACTTTGGGACAGACTGCTGAGGAGACAGAGAACACTTGGGAGGCTTTGTAGCTCAAGCTAAGGACATGACCTCTGAATCTAACTTACCTAAGTTTGAATCTTGGCTCATCTAATTACTTGACATGTGACATTAGGTAAATTCCCAGTCTCGCTGAACCTGTTTCCCTACCCATGATATTCATACTCAGCTGTTGTTATCTTCCTTTAAATTGGACTTCATCTTGGTGACCTCTTGCACAACTGAATTGGATCAAAGGAATCCGCAGGGTTTTTCACTGGCTGGTTTTTAGGGAGTAGATCTCTAGCATTGAGTGCCTTGTTTTAGCCTGAGAGCTGCTCAGAAGTTTGCTTGTTCATCATAGTAACACCAGGCAAGCATCTGCTGACAAATGGAGGTGGTGGCTTTGTATCAGGTACGTTTGGAAGGGAATCAAACTCATGTGTCCTGTGCAAAGGTAAGAATCTACCACTGAACCATCTGTGCCACACTTAACTTACTCTAGAAACTCCTATTTTAGCATTTCTAAACTCTTTGGAGTCAATGTTGTTGCTAGCCAAGCTAGTCATGATGTGGTTGTTGACGTTTGTGTGTGTACAGACTTGGCTGTTGTTTTTGGTGGCACAGACTGGACAGTTCAACCCCTCGATGTTTCAGCTCATAAAACTATTGTACTGACCACTAGCCTAAAGCCTTTATGTTAACACCTTACCAGGGAAACATCAGGCTCAGAATGGACAGGATAGGTGTTTGGGAACTAGGGATAGGATAGGATAGGGACTAGGGAAAACTTTTAGAGAAATCCTAGAGGAAAAGAATTGCTGCTTATCATAATTCTGAGCCAAGAAGGAATGAAGTAATCAGACTTTGAATGTCAAGTTTTAGGAAAGTAATAATTCATTTCATGACAGAATTTTATAAAATATCACATTCAATTCATTCTAAGCAATTTTTTTATATTCTAATATCTCCTGAAATTCACTGATGTCAATTTAAAGACTAAAGTGCACCGAATCCAAGTGTAATTCAAAGTCTTTTCAAATGCTTTCTATATATCTGAAGATTGGATAATGAATAAATAGAAGAGTCAATGTCTTTGTATTGTATTGCAGAAGAATACTGAATAGCCCACGGACTGCCAGAAGAAGAAGTTATTAGGTTTGAGGCATTGAACATCAATGATCTAAAACTAGATGAGTTGTGGGATGATATCAACCATGAAGAAAGCAAATAGTCATTACAAAAACAGAGGAGCAAGAAAAAACCAAGAGAGATGTCAGGAGAGACTTTAAAGATTGCACTGGAGCATCAAGAAGCCCAAACCAAAGAAAAACACGTAGAGGTAAAAGAGCTGAACACATTTCAAAGGATAGCTTGGGAGAAGAAAGCAAAGTATAATGAAATGTGCAGAGAGCTGGAACAGGAGAATAAAAAGGGACAAACTCTATCTGCATGTCTCAAGTTGAGAGAACTGAAAAACAAATTAACGACTCATGTTGAAATAATGAAAGATGCTATGGGCAATATTTGAATTACCCAGAGCATCAAAAGAAGATGGAGGGAATACACAGAATCACTGTGCCAGAGAGAACTGACACCGAAAAGTTTCAGGAAGTACCACATGAACAGAAGCCAATGATAATGAAAAAGGAAGGAAGCTGCATTGAAGGCATTGGCAAAAAAGAAGGCCTCAGGAACAAATAGGGTACCAATTGACTTGTTTCAATTAATAGATGCAGCTCTGGATGTACTCACTAGTCTATTCCAGGAAATTTAGAGGACAGCAGTCTGGCCAACATTTTGAAAAAGGTACATATTTGTTCCCATTTCCAAAAAAAGGAGATCTAACTGAATGTGGAAACTATGAAACAATATCATGGATATCACATGCAAGCAAAATACTACTGAAGATCATTCAAAAACAGCTAGAACAGTACATAGATAGGGAGATGCAGAAGTCCAAGCAGAATTTAGGAGGCCATAGCACCAGGGATATATCATTGTTGATGTCAGATGTGGAGGGGTGGTGAAAAAGAGAGGAGGCCCTGTAACGATGAATTGAGTGTCTCAGAGATCGTGAGGACGGCACAAAACAGGACACTGTTCAGATTGGTTGGTCATAGGGTTACTGTGAGTCGTACCCAAGTCGACCTGTTACTTCTATGTCTTAATTGTATAATCTGTAAAATGGATTTACAGTAATTTCCCAATACTGCTTCCCTCAAAAGTATAAAGTGGTTCATTCTCTATTTAGCCCTTGTTCTCAAATGCATGTGAGCTTAAATTCTATACTCTTGGTGAAGGTGAGTAATAAGAAAATGATAGATTATGTCAGGTGTCTACGTAGAAGTTGGGCTAATCACAGATAAATCTGATGAAAGGGGCAACAACTATAAGGGAGATTTTTGTGTTCACTGTTATCATGTAAGTAACTAGCTAGATAACTATATTTTAAAAGTCAAAGTCACTGCATTTGCATCAGAAGTGGGTTTCTGAAGCTAGAAATCACAGGAGATTGCCCATCTTTTTCCTTTACAGTGGCTTGTGGATATGAACTGTCTGAAAGGAACGGCCAGCTCTCTATGGATGTTACTAGAGCCCCCTAACCACCCTTTGACTGACTACCAGGTTCCCAGGTATTTTAGTAAGAATGGGTACCAGCTATTTTAAAAATGTGAGGTACTCATTAGACCACTGGAGCCCAGGGGGCTAGATGCACCCTGTCACTCAAGCTTGCAATATACAGTCAATCGTATTTTACTGAATTTTGCATTCCACATTCACTGCACCACTGATTTAATTGGATTTTTGTGGTTAACCTTATTAGTTATTATTATAGCCCATCCCCATTATTTGCAGATTCCATATTGAAGAATTTTCCTATTTGTTAAGAATGCTAGTATTACTTTCACAGTCATTTTTAAGACATGTGCAAACTCAATCTCAGCCAATATCAAACACTACTTTCATTGACTATGCAAAGGCTTTTGACTGTGTGGGTCACAATAAGCTGTGGCTGACTCTGAGAAGAATGGGAATCCCAGAACATTTGATTGTGCTAACGTGAAACTTATACTTGGACCAAGAGGCAGCTGTCAGAACAGAGCAAGGAGATACTACATGGTTCAAAATCGAGAAGGGGGTTCTTCAGGGTGGTATTCTGTCTCCACACCTTTTCAATCTGTATGCAGAACAGATCATCCGAGACGCTGGGCTATACGAAGAGGAATGTGGCATCAGGATTGGTGGAAGAATCAACAACCTGCGTTATGCAGATGACACAACTCTGCTTGCTGAAACTGAGGAGGACCTGAAGCGCTTGCTGCAGAAGATCAAGGACTACAGCCTCCTATATGGACTGAAGCTCAACATCAAGAAAATAAAGATTCTAACCACTGGGCCAATTGGCAGCATCAGTATGGATAGTGAAGAGATTGAGATAGTTAACAGTTTTAGTTTACTTGGCTCCACGGCCAACACTCTTGGTAACAGCAGCCAGGAAATCAACAGATGAATTGCATTGGGAAAGTCGGCTGTGAGGGACCTCTCAAGAATACTCAAGAGCAATGATGTCAGACAGGAGACTAAGCTGCGCCTGATCTGGGCCATAGTCTTCGCAATTACATGCTATGCATCAGAGAGTTGGACAGTGACTAGGGTTGATAGAAAGAGAATCGATGCCTTTGAGCTGTGGTGCTAGAGACGAGTGTTGAATATACCATGGACTGCTAGGAGAACAAACAGGTTTGTCCTGGAGAGGGTGAAGAATGTTCCCTGGAGTCAAGAATTCTGAAGCTTCGTCTGACATATTTTGGGCATGTTGCAAGGAGGGACTGGTCCTTGGAGAGGGACATCATGTTTGGCAGAGTGGAGTGGTGGCGAAGGAGAGGAAGACCTTTGATAAGATGGATCGATTCTGTGACTAGAGAGGTGGGAATAAGTGCGTTTGAGATGGCTAGGTTGGCACAGGGTAGAAGAGCATATAGAGCTCTTGTACATAGGGTCGCTATGAGTAGCGACTCGATGACACATAACACCACCACAATCCAGTGTTTGAAGGGCTTTAAGATAGTGGCTATCAATGGGGACAGGAATGTCTTACAAATGGCATGGGAGGATCATTGCAATTTCTATTTGAAGACAAGAACACATGGAGAAAGTGATTGAAGAGAGACTTTCTTCCTCCTAAAATAGGAAGAAAATCTGGGATAATATATTTGGTTAACTTTATGTTGTTTTATGTGACAGAGGCAAAGGGTGCCAGAAACCAAAACAAAGGCTGTAAAATTAGGTTGGTGCCACATTTGAAGGCACTTTATCCTTCCAAGAAAGGAAAACTCAATAGTAGAGTTGTAGTTCATTAAAAGTGACAAGAATATATTTGGTTATGAAGTTTAAAACTAGTGCAGCCTACCACATTCTAATGTGGAAAATGTTTACATTACAGCTCATTTGAAAGAACAGATATGCACACATACCTTACATAGCTTGCAGTGACAAGATTTCAAAGCAAGTACTCTGAGGTGAAGTGCAGATTCTCAAAGTTTACTTAAGGACCTGTTTTTATTTAAGGAGTCACTAATTCTGAAGTGGTTTCTCCCATCCCAAGTATAGCTAACTTAAAAATCATTATTTCTAAAAAAAAAAAAAAAAAAAAAAAAAAAATCATTATTTCTCAGATACTGATAACACTGGGAAAAAGTTTCCAAATTGGTAATACTTTGAAATAGCTTGCCTCCAGAAACTCTATGAACTTGGAGAAACAAGGAAAGTTACACAAGTGTTCAGGTCTTTCCCTGATAGGGTCGCTATGAGTCGTCTACGACTCGACGGCACTTATCACCACCACCACCAACATAGAGAGAGCTCTGAGGGCCTAGTGGATAGAAAGTTATGCTACCAAGTCAAAGGTGGGTGATTTTAATCTGTGGCCCTCAGGCCTGGTTTTGTTTTTGGTCATTCTTCTAAGTGGAATAGCACTGGTTTGTCCTTTTGTACAGAGGTAACTTGTGGTTTGCTGTGACGCTAAACACTATGACATGAATATGTCAAAAATGATAATGGCTACCCATGGGGGACAGTGTTTGGTAGAGCTCTCTGATTGAAACAAGCTTGGAAGCAGGAGTGGCATCCATTTCCGAAATAGCTTGCCTCCAGAAACTCTATGAACTTGGAGAAACGATGAGTTATACAAGTGTTCAAGTCTTTTCTTCACAGGGTTGCTATGAATCATCTATGACTCAACGGCACCTAACAAGACTCAACAGCATCTAACAATAACAATGTCAAATACAAATGTTATGTCAAGTTGTCTACGACTCATAGTAACCCTATGTACAACAGCCCTAAAACCTGCTCTATCCTGTGCCAATATCATTGTCTGATACACCTACCCACATTACTCCAGTCACTGAAATCAATCCATCTCACAAGGGTCTTCATCTTCTGCACTGTCCCTCCACCCTCCCAAGCATGACGTCCCTCTCCAAGGATTGGTCCCTCCTCACATGCCCAAAGTATGTCAGACGAAGCTTCAGAATCCTTGCCTCCAAGAAGCAGCCTGGCTTCACGTTCTCTAGGATGAAATTGTTTGTTCTCCTAGCAGACCATGGTATAGTCAATAGTCTTTTCCAGCACCACAGTTCACAGACATCAATTATCCTATCATCTCTAATCATTGTCCAGTTCTGATGCATAACAAGTAATTGTAAAGTAATTGTGCTTGATCAGGCATACCTGGTGTCCAGACTGACATCGCTGCTCTTCAGTACTTTGGAGAGGCTTCTGACTGACAGCAGACTTTCCCAATGCAAGTCATCTTTTAATTTCCTGGCTACTGGTACCAAGAGGTTTTTGTTTTGTTTTTTTATTTTGT